>NC_140581.1:274822678-275307678 GCF_964204655.1 Triturus cristatus
CATAAGCGACCCACCTGCCTCCACGGGCAAATGATCAAGGTAAATGTCATCTCTTTGTGCCCTGGCCTTCGGGTCTCCGCAAAGAACTGACCTATCACCCCTGAAGCATAATGGGAAGCTTGGGGTCATGGCTGCCTTAAAGGCACGGTGCCAGTTCTATTCTATGTGTTTCTGTGGGTTAGCTTTTCAGCTTTCTACACTAATGTTTCTGCAATGCAGCCTATGGGTGGCAATGTTTTTCATTCCTCTTTGCAGGATTATGATTTATATTGTGCATTATATTTATAATGTTTTCTTTCTCCCTGCTTTATTGGAATGTATATATGTGCAAAAAATTCTTAAAACATTACTCAGCCCTTAGTGTATAGAAGGCTGCATTATGTTTGTTATATACATACATATATATATGTATTTAGAGCTACATATAGGTTTTCCATTTATGTCTTTTATATGTTTCTGGGGTCCCCGCGCATGGGTGGGAATATTCATGTGTTTGACTATTGATGTGTATACCCCTGGAACAGAACTAGGATTACAGGTAAGTAACTTATCCTTACTTACCTGTGCCAAGTCCTGCTTTGTCCTAAAAATAAAACATAAGTATACCTTTTTTAGGTCTCGCCTTGCTATCGCGTAAGTGATCGCAAAGCGAGACTATTGAAAGCGGGTTTGAAAAGTGCTCCCAAAAAGCGGATTGCATTGCTAGCACGCGCACAATCACGCGCATCGTGCCGCCATGCAATCCGCTTTTTGGGAGCACTTCAAAGGGTCCGTTCCCCCGCCTGGAATGCGCTCCCCGCCCCCAAGCGCGCGCGCGCCACGCTCGGCCGGGCTTGTTTACCATCCCATGTTCTGCTTTCTCTTTCATCTTTGTTTTTTTTTAGTTTGTAGCTTGTACAATTTCCATTGCATTTTGAGCGTTGCAACATTAGTTTGTTTGTTGTTTTTTGGGTTGCAATATTAGTTAGTTGTTCTTTGAACACATGGCACAGTGTCTATGCTCCCATCTACAGTACGTTATACATTCTTTAAAAGCAACAGAAATATATCGCGGAGGTTTATTCAGCCGGTGTAGTGAGCTCCTGCTTACTTCGTTGTTTTTTGGGTTGCTTTGTTTTTTGGGGTGTTTTGAACACATAGCGCAGTGCCTATGCTACCATCTACAGTACGTTATACATTCTTTACAAGCAACAGCAATACATCGCGGAGGTTTATTTAGCCAGTGTAGTGGGGTCTCGTGCTTACTTCGTTGTTTTTTGGGTTGCAACATTAGTTGTTTTTGGGGTATTTTGAACAAATGGCGGAGTGCCTATGCTCCCATTTACAGTACGTTATATTTTATTTAAAAGCAACGGCAATACATCGCGGAGGTTCATTTAGCCGGTGTAGTGAGCTCTTGCTCGACGGTGTATGCTGCCTAGTTGCTTTTTGGTTGTGTTTGTTTTGCTGTTCTGTATAGCGCGAACTAGACACAAAAGTATTGTGAAGATATATAGAAAACAGTTACATTGCACACGAACACATTGCCTAATGGAAGGCTCGGGATATGAACTAATTTGCCCAGAATCACCGTGCGGTGAGCGAACACCGTGACTCTCACATGGTTCCCTAACTTTTTGCTCTGCATCTCTCGTCATTTTGCCACATCCTGGTGCTTTACGGACATTGCCTACTGATATATTGTGTGCCTATGCTCCCATCTACAGTACGTCATACATTATTTAAAAGCAACAGCAACTCATCGCGGAGGTTCATTCGGCTGGTGTAGTGAGCTCTTGCTGGACGGTGTCTAGACCCAAAAGTATTTTGAAGATGTATAGAAAACAGTTACATTGCACACGAACACATTGCCTATTGGAAGGCTCGGGGATATTAACTAATTTGCCCAGAATCAACGTGTGGTGAGCGAACGCCGTGACTCTAACATGGTTCCCTAAACTTCTTGCTCAGCAGCTCTGCTCATTTTGCCACATCCTGCTGCGTTAGGGAGATTGCCTACTACCATATTGCCCATGGTGCAGGGATAGTAACTAATTTAGCCAATCACCGGGCGGCAGGGGCGCAACACCCATTGGGCTCACCGGGCTTCAACACCCCCCCCCCCCCGTTGTGTGTCAGCCCGGCTGAGACAGCCTCGCGGGCTGGCGTCCGTCTAATTGCAGCCGGACCAGAGTACTTCACAGATCTCTAAAAGACCATTTACTCGTTAATGAGGATTTTGTTGTGTTTTCACCCCTTCTTACAGCCACTCTGCCTATGGCTGGAAGACTTAGCGCCCCCCGAAATCTTTTTCGGCCCCTCCCGAAACTTGGCTCTAGTTGCCCGCCTGCCGGGCGGTAAGTACTAGATTCAAAACTAATGTAAACATATATATAAGTTGGAAAGATTTATAGGGAAAACCGTTACATTACACACCAACACATTGCTTATGGCGCGGGGATATTAACTAATTAGCCCAGAATACAGTACGTTATCAGTTATTTAAAAGCAACAGCAACACATCGAGGAGATTCATTCAGCGGGTGTAGTGAGCTCTTGCTCGACAGTGTATAATGGCTGGTTGCTTTTTGGTTGTCTTTGTTTTGCAGTTCTATATTATAAAGATTTATAGAGAAAACAGTTACATTGCACACGAACACATTGCCTATTGGAAGGTTCGGGGATATTAACTAATATGCCCAGAATCACCGTGCGGCGAGCGAACGCCGTGACTCTGACATGGTTCCCTAGCTTCATGCTCGGCAGCTCTGCTCATATCGCCACATCATGCTGCTGTTGGAGATTGCCTACTGCCATGTTGCCTATGGCGCGGGAATATGAACTAATTAGCCCAGAATCACCGGGCCTATCATCATGATTCCCTAACTTTTTGTTCGGCAGCTCTTGTCATTTGGCCATATCCTACTGCTTTACGGAGATTGCCTACTGCCATATTGTGGTTATGCTCCTATCTACAGTACATTATACACTATTTAAAAGCACCAGCAACACATTGCGGAGCTTCATTCAGCCGGTGTAGTGAGCTCTTTCCTAATATCATACACACCAACTGCTAAACATTTGCCTTAACTTTCACAGGCCAGACACATGTTGAGGATGTGGTCCGTCGGCTGCACTCCCGACTTTGGTGCTGGGAACCAGAGTTCGAGCCTCGGGGTCGCGTCCACATCCTGTGATTCTGAGCAAATCGCTTAATTGTCCCGTGCCTGAATGTGTAATGTAAATACGGTGCTATGTAAAGCGCTCTAATACCTACCTTCGGGTCGAGTTCGCGCTATTTAAATATGCAACAAAAAACAAAAACTTTGTTTACTGTCTCAGACGTTAATTACTTAGTCTTATCTATAACCCAATCTATAGTGCGCCTTGAATTAGGTGCTAAAAGCAGCGTGTTGTGGTTTGTAGACCACATGCTGCGTCTTTTTTCGTCTCTGTGAAAGCTTTCATTAAATTGCAAACAGGAAGAAAAAAAACAAGGCTGGAAGACGCCTTGGCCTCATCTAGCTGTTATTTCCTGTTTGTTTTGCATTCGCTGTTTGTTATACGTCTGCTTCCATCTGCAGTACACTTTAACTTTAGTTTAGCGAGATATTCTTATGCTTACCATATTTATTTACAGGCTAAGAATAAACTCGTGTGAAGGATACCGCTACGTGCAACTCGTGGCACTTAATTATGTAGTGTATACCTTTTTACAATGCCAAGAGCTCAAACTGCTCCAAATGCGAGACCTATTGCATTGCAAATGCTTGTTTATATACTTACCTAATTAGTCTGGATTCTGTCTGTGTGTGCCATTAGTCCTTGATTGAGTGAATACAATAAATGCTTAACACATCCTCTTCATAAGCCTAACTGCTCGCCAACACTACCACAAAGAGAGCTGTTAGTACTCACCTAATTTAGCCTCTGCTATACCTCTGAGGACTCCCTGGACTCTGAAAAACTATACTTTACTTCGGTATAGAATAAACGGAGCCAACTTGCTACAAGTGGCGACAGTTGCTAGCTTTTGACCTTCCCCCCGAAGTATATAATGTTATTTTGGCGGCCAGGCGGCTCTTCACTAAGATAGTATATGCCTGTCATTGGCGCAAATTTGTAAAATTTTGTACAGAAAGGTCTATTGACCCTCTTTCTGCTTCTCGAATACTCTTCTCTTTATTCTTAACCTTGTCCAGCACGGCTCTGCTTTGGGTACTCTTGAGGGTTATCTTTCTGCTCTGTCGGCTTTCTTGCGGCTGCCGGACCAACTCTTTTTGTTCAAGTCCCCTATTGTAAATAGGTTCTTAAAAGGGCTTGTACAGATGTTCCAACCAACGCCCTTTGTCATGCCACAGTGGGACCTTAATTTGGTCCTCACATCTCTTATGTGTGCTCCCTTCAAGCCGTTACATAATTGTCCCCTCTAGCTGCTCACCATCATGACTGCCTTGCTGGTGGCTATAACATATTCCTGGAGGGTGAGTGAATTGCAGGCTTTATCATGCAAGCCTCCCTACATGATGACTTTTGTAGATAAGGTGGTACTTTGCACCCGTGCTTCATTCTTACCAAAAGTGGTGACCCCTTTCCATCTGGGTCAGTAAATCATGCTGCCCACCTTTTTTGCTCCCCCACATCCCTTTAAGGAAGAGGAGCGACTCCACTGTCTGGACCCAAAAAGAGCGTTGTTGTTCTACCTTGACCACACAAGAGTTCCGGGTGGAAGCCCAACTCTTAGTGGGTTACGCGGGAGCTAAAAAAAATAATCAGGCAGTGCTGAAACGAACCATTTCGCGCTGGGTCGTTATCTGTATTGAAATCTACTACACCCTGGCTAGGAAGCAGCTTCCTAAAGGTTTATGTGCTCATTCTGCCAGGGAAAAAGCTGCGACCACGGTGTTTGCTCCGGGTGTCCCAGTCCTGGACATCTGCCAGGCAGCAACGTGAGCATCTCTGCACACATTTGCCATGAACTACTGCCTGGACAGTCGGGTCCGCATGGATGGGCATTTTATCCGTTCGGTCCTGCAGGACATTTTAGTGTAGAAAATCTGTCTTTAGCCCCTGCCAGGATGGTATGGCTTGGGTATCTATTCAAAGGTAAGGTATTGAATCAATAAGTCTCTATCAGATGATGAAGTTACTTACCTTCAGTAACGCATTATCTGGTAGAGACCATATCTAGCTGCAGATTCCTTACAGACCCAACCATGCCTCCCGGCTCTGCAAACTCATTTGATAGGGCTAGGGTTTCTACTTTTTCTGGGCCCTATTTGAGACCTTGTATATTTTGTACATTAACCGCATGTTAGTTTTAGACTATATAAATTTTAAGCCCATCAGAATTATTTTACCTGTTCTACATTGCTAATCCTATCTGCACTGGCTCTTTTACGGGGATGGTAATATAATTAATTTTCAGGGATAGTATAACAATTTGTCTTGCTCTGTACCTAATCATGTAATTGGTTTATACTCTGCCATTTTATAGTTTTATTGTATGATTGTTGTATGTTATTATGTTTGCTATGTGGCTGTATATACTTGCCGAATAAAGCATTTTGAACTGAACTGAGACCCAAACAAGTCTGTTCACTTAATGGCTCTGTGCTTCTGGCATGGAAAAGTAACTGACATCTGTGCGCCAGGCTGGCACCTATATAGGGTACTGTGATGTCATAACCGATGGTAACAACGTCACGCTGACCCAAACGGAGCCACCTGACCGCGCAGGAATTCAAACTTAAGGAATCCGCAGCTAGATAGTGTCTCTACCAGATAAAGCATTACAGAAGGTAAGTAGCTTGTTCTTTAGAATGCCCTCTACAAATAAATGCTAGAACTGTTGAAACCACTAAGTTTCTTAAGCACAATATTTTCATAGTTCCTTTTTTGTAGAAGATCACTTTTATCCAGTTGAGTGATGCTGTCACAACGGTCATATTTTGTGGATATATCTGCCCAAACTCTGTAGTTGATTGTGCCCTAGTTTGTCCCCTGTCTTGTTCAAGAAAATCACTTTCACCAACAGTAATATTACAAAGAAAAATGCTCTGCATTTTCTTTAATAAATGTATAGTCCTTTCTTAAAAATGTAGTTTCCTTTTAATTTTTTAGATTTTACGTGTACTTGGGGAAAATGCGATTGCAGTGCGGACAAAAGCCATGAAATGCCTATCTGAGGTTGTTGCGGTGGACCCCAGTATTCTTGCTAGGGTAAAATAGCGCTTTTTTTATTCAACATGTTCAACCTAAAGCACAGTTCTTCTTTGTATTGCTAACTTGTGCTTGTGTTTTTTTCCGCTAGCTTGATATGCAGCGAGGTGTCCATGGACGACTAATGGATAACTCAACTAGTGTGCGAGAAGCAGCAGTAGAGTTGCTTGGTCGGTTTGTTCTCTGTCGACCTCAGCTAGCGGAGCAGTATTATGAAATGTTGATTGAGCGGATACTGGTATGCACTCTTAATACAGATGTCTAAAATGTAATTTGACTATGTTGATATCAAAGAATATATTTATGAAAAGCAAAGCACTAGTTAAGTTAATTAAGATTTAAATTTTCTAGCAACAGCAACTCAGTTAGCAGGTGGATTATTAGCTAATTTATTTTCTTCTTAGAAATATTTAATATCTTGTTCTTGTCCGCTGAAGGCGGCTGGCTTAGTATATGGTGCTCACTTATTTAAGTAAAGCACCCTGCACTAATCACTGGAGGATAGCTAATGCACAAGCATTACTTGCCAGATATGATCGGGCCCACTATGACGAACTAGAGACCCTCATGCAGCACTTGCCTGACCAATACAAGGCCAAAGCCAATGATCTTATTCAGGCAGGCAAGTTGATCACCAACGCATCCATTAAATGTGCCCTTGATGCAGCAGATACTGCATTTAGATCAATCAACACTAGTGTGTTACTGCGAAGGCATGCCTGGTTGCGCATTTCTGGGTTCAAAAAGGAAGTGCAAACTACTATCCTGAATCGGCCAGTTAATCAGGAACAACTGTTTGGCCCGGCTGTGGACGCAGCTTTAGAAAAAATGAAAAAAGTTAGAGTACAAAATTCATGGGGGCATTACAGTCTCCATCTACATGAGGCTCCTTTCGCCACTCCTTTTACAGAGGCGAATCCAAAACCATCAGTACAGACACTGCTTCTTCCTCCTATAAAAACCCCACACAAACATCCCCCAACAGTGGATACAGGGGAAATAACAGCAATGGAAGAGGCTGAGGTAACAACATTTGCGCCTCTCCCGCTAACAAACCGTGAGTTCCTTCCAGTCCCTCCACACCATTCCACTCCGGTCAGAGGGAGACTCTAAAAGTTCCTACCTGTCTGAAATTTCATCAAAACAGACATGTGGGTAAGACAAATTATCCAGTATGGTTACTGCCTGGAACTTACTGCAACTCCCCCCCCAACATACCACCCAAACAGCGTCCAATGTCCGCAGAACATCTTACGCTCCTCAAACAGGAGGTTCTCTCACTGCTTCAAAAGCATGCAATAGAGCCAGTCCCCATAGAGCATCAAAGAACAGGGGTCTACTCCCTGTATTTCCTAATCCCAAAAAGGATTGGACTCTCAGACCAATACTGGACCTGAGACCTCTCAATCTCTACTTACAGTCAGATAATTTTCACATGATCACTCTTCAACAAGTCCTTCCACTGCTTCAACAAGGTGACTTCCTTGCCACATTAGACCTCAAGGACGCCTACTTCCATATTCCCATGCACCCTGCTCACAGGAAATATCTAAGGTTTACAGTGGACGGCCAACACTATCAGTTCAAGGTTCTGCCATTCGGAGTCACCACAGCACCCAGGGTATTCACAAAGTGTCTTGCGGTAGTAGCAGTACACCTCTGAAGGCAGCAAATCCATGTGTTTCCATACCTGGACGACTGACTGATAAAAGCCAATTCATACAACCAGTGTGTTCACCAAACTTGCCAAACAATTCAGCTACTACACGACTTGGGATTCACAGTAAACTACACCAAGTCACACCTTCAGCCCTCCTACCTTCATCAGTATCTAGGAGCCACAATAGACACTTCCAAAGCTCTAGCATACCCCAATACAGTCGGGATATCCAGTATGCAAACCCTGATCACAAAATTTTTGCAGCGTGAATCTTTCTGGATTCACTATGCTGTGTATTATTCTGCGATCTGGTGGTTGGGTCCGGATTCGTAGTCTTTCTTTTTTTTTTTTTTTTTTTTTTTTTTTTTGTAGCCCAGGTGGGCGTCGACGTCCCACCATTTGGTTCACCTCTCGTGACGTCGTCGTGCTTCCTGCGGAAGTCCCACCTTTGGGGCGCCATCTTCAGATTCTTTTTTCCGCCGTTGGGTCTGGATCGTCATCGAGAAGCTCCAGGATTTCAATCGAAGGAAGAAGGAGAAAACGCGAGTTTCGTCGAGAAAGAACTACTGAGATCACAGAGAGGAATAACTTGCATCCGGGACGCGAAGAAGGAAGAATTCCCAGGAATTTTCTTCGACGCCCTTCGAAGATGCGCACTCAGAGGCTCTGAGCGCAATGGACAAGACACCATTCAAATTCTGCCCTAACTGCCACCACAAGTTCGCGCAGAAGGACCAGCATCCGGTCTGCAACCTTTGCCTACCGATCGACTACCCGAGCAAGGACTGCAACGCCTGTTCAGCTTTCGCGCCGAAGACGCTCCGGGTGAGAGAACGCCAGAGAAGAGCTAACTTCAGCATGGAAGGCAAGGGTAAGGCCCTGTCTCATTACGATCTGGGCCTCTCCACCGACGATGAGGACAACATCGCCGAAGGACCCGACGTCTTCACGGTCGCAGAGACCGATACGAAAACGCCTGATGAGGTAAGAGAATCGTCGAGTTCAAAACCCCCGAAAGGGCCTCGAAAACCCGAGACAGACTCTCGAAAATCTGAGTCGAAGTCCTCAAAAGGAGCACCGGCGCCGAAAATTTCGACGACCAAGGGTGGATCCATGGACAAAAGGCCGAGCGGATCCTGCGAGAAGGACTCCCTGGTGCCGAAGGACGCCGAAAGGCTGAGTTCGTCGAGAACAGCCCACGAAGCGGGGCGTTCGACGCAGAAAGACAAGCCAGCGTCGACGCAAGCTCCGTCGAAAAGAGCAGCGGGCGACGTCGAAAGCATCTCCGAAATGGAGAAGAAGAAGAGAAGGCTCGAGGCGGAGATGGAGAGCATCCTTCAGAGGAAGAAGGAGTTCGACGCCAAATTGAAAGAATTCAGAATTCCAACGACTCCGTCGACGAACGTCGTCGAGATCGAGGAGCAGGACGAATTCTACGCCGAAGGGCTGCCGAGAGATCCTGAGGAGGAGGAAGAAGGCACCTACTATGAAGGCGAAGATGAGGAGGCCGACCAGCAGTCGTTCTACGGCTCGGCGCCATCAACCACTCACGAGCTGGATTGGCAAGATATCGACGCCGAAAATCCCGAAGAGCCCGTGGACACGTATCCTTCGAGGCCTTCGCCGCCAGACGACATCGGGGTGTACAATATGGTCGTCAGGAGTGCTGCAACAGCCTTTGGGGTAAAACTGGACGAGGAGAAGCCGGAAGCTGATTTCCTTCTCGAGACCCTGCTCCCCATTCAGACGAGGAGCCAGTTCCTTCCCATGCTCCAAAGCGTAATGAACCAGGGGAAGGAGGCCTTTAAGGAGCCAGCAACATGCCGGTCCATCACGCCCAGGACGGAGAAAAAATACAAGCACTCCTCCCTGGACCCGCCTTACATCAAGGGAGCGGTCACTGCTGACTCAATCATCGCGTCCACGGCCAGGAGAAGGGCCAACGTGCCAGCGACCTCTGGGCCACCCCCCGATCAGGAAAGCAGGAGAATGGACCTCACTGGAAGGAAGGTCGAAAGGAACGCTGCAATGCACTGGCGCATGGCGAACTCCAATGCGCTTCTCAATCGACACCAGTACCAGCACTGGGACGAGATGGGGGAATTGGTCAAACACCTCCCTGAAGAGTACCGCCAAAGAGCATCCCACCTTGTGGAAGAAGGTAAAAACATAGCCAACTCATGCATTAAAACTGCACTGGACGGGGCGGAAACTTCAAGCAGACTAATGGCCATAGGGATCACCGAACGAAGACAGGCCTGGCTGAGAATCTCTGGATTCAAACAGGAGGTGCAGAGCAACATATTAAACACCCCTTTCAACGGGGAAACACTGTTCGGGGCGACAGTGGACGAAAAGCTCACCCAGCTGAAGAAAGAGAACGAGACGGCAAGGTCCATGGGGGCCCTACAGTTCAGGGGGATGAAAAGAGGCACTCCAACTAAAGACCCTACGGTAGAGGGGGTGACCAGGGAGCATCGCACCAGACGTTCCAGCAAGGACAGCAGGGTGAAAGTCACGGCCATCAAGGTCAGCAAAAACAAAACTGGCAGTACCAGCCAAGGGGCCAGTCCTTTCGCGGGAGGGGAAACGCACGTGGCCAAAGGAGACGAGGGAATGACCAACCCTCATCGAAGTGACTCGGCACGCATCGGGACGCTCACCCCCAACATACCCCCAGGGGTGAGGCGCAATGCAAAAACAACGAGGGGGGGAAGAGACCCAATCGCCTACGAACATCCAACACCTGTAGGCGGAAGGCTGGGCCTCTACCTACAGGAATGGCAACGTATAACCACGGACAAGTGGATACTGAACGTCATACAACACGGTTACTGCGTGGACTTGGAGGGGACGCCTCCAAACAGAAAACCAAAACGAAGGCAACGCTCAGGTCAGGAGCTTGCTCAACTCAGAGAGGAAACACTGAAGCTGCTCGAAAAGAGAGCCATCGAGCCAGTGCCTTACAAGGAAAGGAACAAAGGGGTCTACTCAAACTACTTCGTGGTACCAAAAGTAGACGGAAATGTCAGACCCATCCTGGATCTGCGATACCTAAACAAATACATCAGAACACAAAAGTTCAAAATGACATCACTACAGGAGGTGCTGCCCCAAATAAGGGACGGAGACTTCATGTCCACCGTGGACCTCAAGGATGCCTACCTGCACATCCCAATAAACAGAAGGCACAAAAGACTTTTAAGATTCAGCATCAACCAGGACCATTACCAATTCACGACCCTGGCCTTCGGGCTAAAATCAGCACCAAGGGTATTCACGAAATGCCTGTCGGCAGTCGCAGCATACCTACGAAGGAAGGGGATTCATGTGTACCCTTACCTAGACGACTGGCTGATCAAAGCAAACACCCACGAAAAGTGCGAGAATCACGCAGCACAGGTGACAAAGACACTGACGAACCTGGGGTTCTCCATACACTGGGGGAAGTCGTCAAAGAAGCCAGAACAGGTGAAGATTTTCCTGGGAGCAAAAATCAACACCATAAACAGGACGGTCGTGCCCAGCGACAGGAGAGCAGAAGCCCTACTGAGGGAGACGAGCTTCTACCAGAAGGGGCGAGTTCTGACAGTGAGCAAGATCATGGGGATGATGGCGTCATGTATCCACCTGGTCCCAAATGTACGACTTCACATGAGACCATTCCAAGAATGGCTACAACAGCAATGGTCACAGGCAAGCGGAAGTTGGGAAGATCTAGTGGTTGTTACGCACGCAGTGCAGGAAGAGATAACTTGGTGGAACAGGGACAACATAACTACAGGGAAAAGCCTGGCACCACCAAGCCCAACTGTGACCATCACCACGGACGCATCACAAAGGGGATGGGGAGCACACATGGACCAACTCACAGTGAGGGGTCTGTGGGCTCCGGCAGATGCGGTCAGACATATCAATTACCTGGAATTGAAGACTGTCCTGCTAGCCCTGAAGGCATTCCAGAAGCACCTGTACAACCAGAGAGTGTTGATTCAAACGGACAACACCACAACCATGTTTTATATCAACAAACAGGGTGGGACACAGTTGTTCCCCCTTTCCACTCTGGCACAGGAGATTTGGAGATGGGCCATACCTCTCAAGATAGACCTGCTAGTGATTCACCTACCAGGGAAGGACAATGTGGAGGCAGACTGGCTAAGCAGGCAGACCTCGGCTTCACACGAGTGGGAGCTCAATGGGCACGAAACGCAGAAGCTTTTCCAGAAATAGGGAACTCCCACAATAGACCTGTTTGCAACACGCCAGAATGCAAAATGCCGAAGCTTCGCGTCCAGGCAACCAGATCAGCAATCCCAAGGGAATGCCCTATGGATAAGCTGGTCAAGGCCATTTGCCTACGCTTTTCCGCCGATACCACTGTTACACAGGGTGCTCGAGAAATGCAGACCCAGCAACATGACACTGATCCTGGTGGCACCACAGTGGGCAAGGCAGACTTGGTTCTCCCAAATCCTAGAAATGGCTCAAGGGAATCCCCACAGATTCACAAGAAGAAAGGACCTGCTCTCCATGCAGAACGGAGAAGTTCTACATCCAGAGCCAGAAAGCCTCAGCCTGGCGGCATGGCTCCTGAAGAGTTAGAGTTCGCGGACCTTAGATTGCCTCCAAGCACTATGCGAGTGCTGCGAGAGGCAAGGAGACCAACTACACGCAAATGCTATAGTGCAAAATGGAAAAGATTTACAATATGGTGTGGCAAAAAAGGCCTGCAGAATAAAATGACAAAGGACTCGACAGTGCTGAGATACCTCACGCACCTTCTGAAAAGTAACCTATGCTCCACCTCCCTAAGGGTACACCTAGCGGCGATAGTAGCCTACACAAGAGGGGAGAAGGGTGGAAGTTTCTTTACGTCGCAGGTAGTAAAGAGATTCATGGAAGGAGCGAAACGAATCGCGCCACCTAAAAGGTTGCCGCCGCCGGCATGGAACCTCAACGTGGTCCTGACGGAGCTTATGAAAGCACCATTTGAACCCATACACAAGGCATCAATGCAAATGTTGACTATGAAGACGGCATTTCTGGTAGCCATAACCTCGCTACGCAGGGTGAGCAAACTGCAAGCACTAACGTTACAAGAGCCCTACATACAGATACACAAGGACAGGGTTGTCCTGAGAACGGACCCACACTTCATGCCTAAAGTCGTGTCGGCATTCCATTTGAACCAGAGTATTCAGATACCGAGTTTCTTTCAAAACCCAACTTCGAACGCAGAAAAGGCTCTACACACTCTAGACGCTAGGAGAGCGGTGATGCACTACATTGAGAGGACCAAGGAGCACAGAAAAACTCAGCAGCTCTTTGTGTCCTTTGCATCAAGCTTCAGGGGGAGACCAGTGACAAAAGGCACCATTGCTAGATGGATTGCACTAACTATACAGTTTTGCCACAAACAGGCAGGACAGGAGCTAACGGAGAGGCCTCAAGCTCACTCCACAAGGAAGAAAGGGGCAACCATTGCCTTTCTGGCAAACACGCCCATTCAGGACATATGCCTGGCGGCAACATGGGCTTCGGTGCACACGTTCACCAAGCACTACTGCGTGGACATACAGATGAACAAGGAAGCACAAGTAGGACAGAAGGTGCTTCAACACATATTCAACGACCAACGCTCATCTACCACCCAGCCGCCACAAAGATAACAAACCGCTACAAAGTCTATGCACAGCATAGTGAATCCAGAAAGATTCACGCTGCAAAACGATTAGTTTCTTACATGTCGGTGTAGTTTTGCAGCTTGAAGATCTTTCTGGATTCACTAGCGAACCCACCCACCTCCGCCAGGAAGATGAGGCTGGAGGAAGAGGGGGACAAACAGAGAAGTACAGAAGGAATGAAATACTACAGAAAAGTGGACATATAATTGAATCATTCGCCTAGGGTTAAAAAAAAAAAAAAAAAAAAAAAACGAGAGGAAAAAAGAACCCGAAGATGGCGCCCCAAAGGTGGGACTTCCGCAGGAAGCACGACGACGTCACAAGAGGTGCACCAAATGGTGGGACGTCGACGCCCACCTGGGCTACAAAAAACAAAAAAAAGCAAAAGAAAGACTACGAATCCGGACCCAACCACCAGATCGCGGAATAATGCACAGCATAGTGAATCCAGAAAGATCTTCAAGCTGCAGAACTACACCGACAGGTAAGAAACTAATCGTTCAACCCCAACTCACTCTGCCAAGTCGAGTGTTTATGCGGCTCATAGGAATGATGAGCTCTTGCATTTTCATAATCCCTCACGCAAGACTTCAGATGCGCCCTTTACAGACATTGCTCTCTGCAGTTGTGGAACACACAAAACCTTTCCAAAGGGTGGCCTTTCCTAGAGCCAATTCCACAGATCGTGCTAACAGCGGACGCATCACTCACCGGCTGGGGAGCCCATCTCCTAAACCACACAATTCAGGACAAGTGGACCGCTCAACAAAAAGTGCTCCACATCAATCACCTAGAATTACTGGCAATATTTCTAGCATTAAAGTCATTCGAAGCACATCTTCTCAACAAAATTGTCCTAGTCCGAACGGACAATATGACAGCAATGTATTACATACAGAAACGCGTTCTTTGCAGCTGTTTCGTCTAGCGCAAAGCATATGGAGATGGGCCATTCCACAGAACATATATCTTCTGGCAGAACATCTTCCAGGAGTGAACAATCAAATTGCGGATCTGTTCAGTCCTCAGACTCAGCAGATACACGAATGGCAACTCCATCCGCAAGTTCTTCAGCCCTTTTTCCAGATGTGGGGCCACCCAGACATAAATCTGTTCGCCACACACGCAAACGCAA
Organism: Triturus cristatus; assembly: GCF_964204655.1. NCBI lineage: Eukaryota > Metazoa > Chordata > Amphibia > Caudata > Salamandridae > Triturus > Triturus cristatus. The sequence goes on from NC_140581.1 coordinate 274,837,362, forward strand.
AATGCCCAACCTTCGCCGCCAGGTTCCCACACCTGTTGTCCAAGGGCAATGCAATATGGATGAACTGGTCTGGCAGATTTGCGTATGCTTTTCCGCAACTCCAGCTCATTCCGCTAGTAGTACGCAAGCTCAAACAGTCTCTCAAAATGATCCTAGTTGCTCCCACATGGGCACGGCAACCATGGTTCACAACACTCCTTGTACTATCAGTAGTTCTACAACAGAAACTACGTCTCTCCCCAAATCTACTGACGCAGAACCATGGAGAGATAAGGCACCAAGATCCAGCACAGCTGAATCTAGCAGTCTGGCTCTTGAAGTCCTAGAGTTTGGTTACCTTAACCTCCCACCCGACTGTATGAACATTATCAAAGAGGCCAGACACCCTACGACTAGAGCTTGCTATGCAGCCAAATGGAAGCGATTCGTCATTTACTGCAATAACAACAAAATTGAACCGATAGATGTTTCCATTCAAAACATCATCTGCTATTTACTACATTTACTAAGATGTAATCTTGCATTCTCCTCCATAGAGTACCTGCTATCAAAGCCTTTATGGAAGGCCTTAAAAGATAATTCCAACCTGACTGCCACCCTCTCCGGTGTGGAACCTAAACGTTCTTACTAGACTCATGGGCCCCCCATTTGAGCCTTTATACAAATGTGAAATACAGTTCCTTACATGGAAAGTAGCTTTCCTTGTCACATTCACCTCTCTCAGTGAGATCCAGGCTTTAACCATACAAGAACCATTCTTACAAATATATCGTAATAAAGTGGTTCTTAGAACAACTCCAAAGTTCCTTCCAAAAGTAATCTCTGCTTTTCATCTTAACCAATCGGTAGAGTTGCCAGTGTTTTTCCAAAACGCTGGTTATGTAGCGGAGAGAGCTCTTCACTCGCTTGACATCAAAAGAGCTTTACTTTATTACATCGACAGGACTGAAGCCTATAGAAGGATGAAATGACTAGCTTTCTCTCCACCTCATAAAGGCAACCCCATCTCCAAAGCTGGGATTGCCAGGTGGATAGTCAAATGCATTCAAATATGCTACCGGAAACTTAAAGGTACATTAACATTTCCCCCAAGAGCACATTCAACACGCAAACTAAGGGCTTTCATGGCATTCTTAGGAAACATTCCCCTAGAAGACATTTGTAAGGCAGTGCCATGGTCTACTACACACACCTTCACCAAACACTTATTGTGTAGATGTGCAGGCGAAGCAACAAGATTCTGTAGGCCAGGCTGTTCTTAAGACACTCTTTCAAACCACTGAAACCGATACAGGTGACCACCGCTAGGGGAGACAGTCTAGACACAAGTATGAATTCTGCAGCCCATATGCCTCAAACGGAATATGCTACTTACCAGTATGCATCTGTTCTTAGCATGTAGAGCTGCAGAGATTCATACGCCCACCCGCCTCCCCGGAACCTGTATCTGTTCCAGTGTCATCTTACTTGGATACATTCACATGGACATCTTTTCTGTTTCTTACAAACTCCATCATTTCCCATCATGGAGAAAAACAATCTGATGCCCATGCGCACTACTGTCCAATGGGGGAGGAGTCCCCTATCTCGTGAATACAAAAGATTTCTTCCAAGACAACAAGGTGCAAGCTTCCGAGCCCAACACCAGATGGCAATCTGTGCTCCAATATGAATCTCTGCAGCTCTACATGCCAAGAACAGATGCATACTGGTAAGTAGCATTTTCCTTTCTAAAATGAAAGAATTTGTTAGACGGATAGCGCTATTCTACAGGAAGAGCTGTTCCTGCCAGACTCCTTGTGTTGCATGAGTCCACTTGACTTCATATTTTTTTTAAACATTCTGATGGATACTTCTAACCCTAGATTCCTCATATTGTGAATACCCAGAGGCACCAGATTAAATCCAGAGAACTTTCTTTAGCAATTCCCTTGCACTTTAGTAGGTAGCCCCGTGCAGCTCTGCGTCTATGTTCCACCGTCAACTGATGTTGGGGCCCCTACAAAGTCACCATCTCCATGGACTGATATCAGTTTTGTTCTCCCTCAAATTCGGTCCGACCTGACACTTTTTCCTTCAACACTATTTTCCAATGTGCAGATAACATGCTCCCTCCTAAAATGACAAGTTTTAAATCTCGTAAATATTGCACAGACAGGTGTCCGTGATGAACCCTCACAACGTCTGCCTCTGGTGTCTGGGCTCCTCACACGATTTGATGTTGTGCGACAAGTGTGCAAAGATGAATCCAAAACCTATATGGGAATCAAAGCCAGGTTATATGTCGCAGAATACCTACGAAAGGTTAGAAGACCTGATACCGCTCGAAGTCGTGCACGTTTTTTCGTTCCTGTGGCCAATGCCATGACTCTTCTTCTTCGATATCCAAGTCATCAGATAAATTGAAAAAGCACAAGAAATCCAAGCACAAATCTGCTTTGTCACACCACTCCCATCACGCAGAGTTGGCGAACACCCCAGTTACCTCCAGGCCGCAAACCTAGTCTCTGTTTTGGAACTGACTTCAGGCCTCATCCTGATGCAACCCAAGTTGCTGTGTTCATCAGCAATGTCACAACATATCGAATATTTTAGGGATGCCATGTTACAGTTGTTTTGGTACCCTACCAGTTCCCTCTGTAGTTCCTATGGGCCCTAAGGATCCAAGTGTCTCTATGACCTGCCTGACCCCAGTGATGATTCATGTTTGACAGCAAAGCCATATTTCTGTTTCTGCAAGATGACAGTGGAGTCTGCCTCCTTTGTGGTGATAATTAGGAGGGAAGCAGAGGTCCTTGACTTACAGCTTCCCAACAATGAGGTTAAAACCAATGTCCTTGCAGAGGTCCTATAATATGGACAGACCACACAAGAACCTCTCCTGCCATTTTAATGAGATCCTGACTGACACTCCTGGGCAAAACCAGGATCTTGAACACCAGTGAACCATCCGAGGGCGAGGAGAGACGGGCTCCTACTACAGAAAACCTGGTAGTTCAGGTACTTACACTGCAGATTGAACCGTAATGTGTTCCTGACCACCCCACCGGGCCATCATACTAGTGGCTTCGGACCATGAGAGGAGAGCGTGGTACCCGGAACTTCTCGCCATGAGCAGCTGTCCTCCAATCCAACTGCCCCTTTGGGAGAATCTCCTGCCACAGCAGCAGGACAGGTTCATGCACCCATAGCTATCCAACCTACACCTCCATGCATCGAGATTGAGGGCGACAGTTGATGGCTTTCGATCTTCTGCCCGAAATAGTTGGTGTCAGCTTGGGCCACCAAAACTGTTTATTAAAACTGTTGTTGGTCGCTGGGAGTTTTTTGTATGGTGTTCTCGCACAACATCCAGTGCCTACCAGCACATTTTTCTGACATACTGTTATATTGTCTTCTTTTCGCCAAGCAAAGCCTTGCTGTGTCTACAGGTAAAGGTTCTTTATTGATCCTTTTGACCTTCTTGCGTCTACCCGACTATACATTGTTATTCAAATCATGTATTGTGATGTGCTTTTTGAAAGGGCTGATTCATATGTTCCTGCCAACACCTTTTGTGATGCTTGAGTGCCTGAGTGGGATCTTAATTTAGTTTTTACTTACCACATGTGTGCTCTGTTTGAACCAATGCACAACTGTTCTCTTTGCCTTCTCAAGGTAAAGACAGCTTTCCTCATAGTAATCACATCAGCTTGTTGCGTGGGTGAATTACCAGCTCTATCTGTTCAGCTGCTGCACACCATGTTCCTTCCTAACAAAAGCGGAATGTTTTCCAAAGGTTGTCCTGCCCTTTCACATAGGACAGTCTTTCACCTGGTCAGCTTCCCCCCCTCATCTATCTAAAGAGATTAAAAGACTTCATTGCCTCAATCCGTAGAGAGCCCTGAGGTTCTACATCGATCACCCGAAGAACATGAGTGGATGATGGGTTTCTCTGGTGCATCAAAAAAGGAGAAAGCTGTACAAAACAGTACCTTCTCCACATAGTATGTTTACAAATCAAAATCCGTTATGGACAGGTTAGGAAAAAGCCTCCAAAAGGTTGACGCACTGATTCCACCAGAGGAAAGGCTGACACTGCTGTGCTGGTGAGCGCCTTGGCAATCTTGGATAATTGCTTGGCATCTGCGTCAATGCACACTTTTACATAGCACTGCTACCTAGATAGCCAAGTCCGACAGGATGAACTCTTAGCCTATTCTGTCCTGCAAGATTTCCTGGTATGTCATTCCACAGACCCACCACCTGAGGAGGTACTGCATTATCTGGAAGATAAGAAATCTTCTGTTAAAGGTTTCCATCAGAAGAAAAAGTTACTTAACCATCTCTAACTTTTAGTGGATGCTCTATATAACAAATTATTCCTCACCTTGTGAATACCCTTAGGTGCCAGGGACCATCAATAAGTTTGCTGATTGGCTGCTGAGTACATGCACCACAGCTATCTGAAATTCGCAGACAGTTGCATGAGGATACCGAGCTATTCGAAACATCTTTCCACTCAATCTTTATACTTATCGTAGTGGTAAAGATTCTGCATCGGATGCCTTGAGTAACATGTCGATCCAAGAATTTGTAAAGAAGACACAGTAAATCCTTCTCTTTAATTTTGTGGTATGAGCCTGTTCTGTATTCACATCACATGCCATTTAGTGTTTGGGTCTTGAAGCTTTTAATCTTTAAGCATCCACCACCAAGTCCATACGCCTCACATGCATATCAGATTCTTTTTTTCTGCTGGTGGTTTCAGGGGTATTATTTGCAAGATACTGTAGGGCATATGACAAGCAGCTTTGTGTCAGACATATAGTAAGAATTTAAACTATTAGAAAAACATGTGTTCAAGGCATATGAGCTGTAGATCGTATACTTGTGCATAGATCGCCATCTGGTGTTGGGCTCAGATGTTAGCACTTTGTTTTTGTCTTGGAAGACGTTTTTTGTAGTCACGAGATAGGTGACTTCTCCTTAGGATCATAGTGCGCATGTTCATCGACTCCCCCCTTCGATTGTTTTTTTCCGCCATCTGGTTCTGATGTAAACTGCTGCGGGTCGGTTTCGTACTCGATTCCTCTTTGACGCGCATTCCCTCACCGCTCGACAGTATTGTTTCGATCGTATTACCTTTCAACGCGCATCCAAAGTATTGATCGACTTTGATTCCGGTCGTTCACGCGAGCCGTTGGACCCATCAACGTCATCCGGCCCTGCAGTCAATGGAAAGAACTCCATTCAAAAAATGCCCCCTGTGTGGTGCTAAATTCCCACACACTGATCTCCATGAGGTCTGTAACCTTTGCCTCTCTCCAGAACACGAGGACAAAGACTGCGAGGCCTGTACCTCCTTCTAATCGAAAAAGATTATACGGATTCACCTGGCTCGACGCCACGTAATGTCTCAACCAACAGCACTGGGCAAAATCTTCGATGCAGGGCAGAGGCTCCACACCAACAGCAACCGGAAGATAAGGACATCAGTATCTCCCAAGAAGACGACTCCGATACAGAGGATCAAACCATTACTCCAGGGCAATGGACCATGAGTACTGACCTCGACGCCCCTGCCCCAACTAAAACTCAACGTAAGGCGCCGGTAACACCTTCACCTTTTGGGTTCAGGTTCATACCGCGATAATGCTCTCTGTCTCTGCTCCGAAGCCCAAAGTAAAGCCTTCCGGCGACTCAGAATCACGTACCGGTACCGATAAACAGTCCCCTGCACCAAAACAAAGGTCAAAAATAGATACAGTGCCACGCCACGTCGGCACCGAAGACAACTTCAACGCCGAGCCTTTCGGCACCGAAACACGCCGAGAACAAGCCCTCGTACCCGAAGAAATCCCATAAAACTTTGGAACCGATGAAAATTTCAGACTCAAACTCCACCAAATCATATGGAGACCAAGACCCCTCCTAACGCTACAGAGAATAAGTCAAAGCACCACTCGGAAATAAAATCCTCGATGCCAAAAAAGATAAGGGCTCCGAAGAACTGTTTCACCCAGATTCAACGGTTCTGAAACAAAAAAAGGTCCACATTGACCCTGTTACAGGTCAGCTGACAGCATTGCCACCTAGGAATAGAAAATTGGACACTTCAGAAGCACCGGAGCTGAAAAGAAAGGACATGCCAACTTCACCTCTTAGACCCTCCTCTCCCCCTCCACCACTTCCAACTGTGACACTTTCTCCAGCACACACTCCACTACCTCCTGGTCATATTCATAAGTAAATAGACAAGTGACACATCGCCCTAGGCCAACTCCCAGTGAATCTGATTTCCTTACGTGGCACCCTACTCTGGAGATCCTAGTGGTACAGACCTCCGACAACAAAGTCAATCCCAATTCATTACTTACTGCCCCCAACACAGGGAGTTAAAAAGGATGGTGGTGTACAAGAGGAGGATGTTTTCTTCAGTTAGCCTTGCCCTTAGGTCTGTCAATGGCAGCTTCTTGCTGGGAAGCTACTCCCATGCATTGTGGGACCCTTTGGCTGAAACTTTACTTGCAGTTCCAGGGGCGTTCAGGGCTAAACTATTCATTATGGTCAGTACGCAGGAAAGAAAGTCATACTCTTGGCTGCTTACCCCTGACTGTTTGTATAGGGCAGTTGTAACCAGTGTGGTGTTTTGACTTCATACGTGGATGAGATCCACAGGCTTCTTGGTTGATGTTCAGACGTCGTTAATGAGAATGCCATTTGATGGCACCTATCTCTTTGGAGAGTAGTCAGACTGCCGTGGAGCACCTCAAGGAGAGCAGGACCAAAGCACGCTCGCTTGGCCTGTCTGCATCTATGTGGCAGTATCCCAAACAGTATGTTACTCCTGTTACTTTCGCTTGCCGACGGACAGAGGCCTTTGTCTTATTTTAGATCTTTACCCCTCTCAATTTCTTCCTTAGAAAGAAAGGGCAAATTGAAGATACTCACATTATCCAAAGTTCAAGATCTGCCCTTGGTCCCAATGTCTGGATGGTAGCGCTAGAACTGCAGGACGCCTACTTTCACATTTGCATCCCGCAGTCTCAAAGGCATTACCTGGGATTCAAGATGGGCAGGAGGATTTTCAATTTTCTGTGCTCTCTTTTGGCTTTACCAGTGCCTCTCGGGTGTTCATGACAGTGATGGCGGTGGTTGCAGCACATCTCCTAAGGTTGAAGGTGTACCAGTCTTCCCCCTACCACGATGACTGCTTATTGAAAGCGGGTTTGCCACAGTTAGTCATAAAGTACTCTACATGATTTCAAACCGCTTAATGTATGTGGAGTTTTCGATCAATGTGCCAAAGTCACTTCTGACTCCTTCACAGAAGCTACAGTTCATTGGTGTGTTTCTGGATACAGTGCAGTTTTGAGCTCTCCCTTCTGTTTAAGAAGTTCAGAACATTAAAGCTATGAACCTAATGTGTCATCCTCTGTCCTGCGTCTCCGTGGCAATGGCACCTACTTTTCGAATACATCAGATGAATATTGCGGGCTCTGCAGTGGGATCAGAAATTTCTCGGCTCAGCACCAAGGGAACTTGTTAGGTTGCATTTAGGTTTCCGAGAGACTGCACAAGACCTGCAGTGGTGGGTGCTTGACCAAAATTGGACCATCAGCAGACCTCTCTCCCACCCATAGCAGACTGTGTTCATGGACACTACACTGTTGGGTTATAGATGTCATCTGTGAGAGGTGGAGATCAGAGGACTTTGATCGTCATTGGGGTCCTGTCTCCACATCAGTCTTTTGAAGTTGTGGCTTTTCTGCTTGGCATTGAAGTGAGGCTGGTTCAGGTCCTCACGGACACCACCACTGGCATGTTGTACTGCAACACGCAGAGCATGGTGACGTCCAGGGCCCTGTGCCAGAGGCCTTCGCCTCTGGAGCTGGTTGAGTCAGCAGGGTTTCTCCCTGGTCATGAACTCCTGGCAGGATCTGTCGATGTCAGGGTAGACAAACTGAGCTGTTGATGCCTAGTGAAATACAAATGAGGGTACACCTAGGAGTGGTACTGGGTATCTTCTAGCAGTAGGGAGATCATTCGTTCAGTTTCTTAGCCACCACCAATAATGTGCAATGTCAGCACTTTTGCATGCTGGTGCCCAAAGAGCCACTTTCTCAGAGATGCAGTCGCCTTACAGTGAAACAAGGGACATCTATACATCTTCCACCTCTTTTTCTCTCCTCCCTTGTGTTCTGAAGATCAGGAATGACCTGGCTCAAGTCCTCCTAGTGGCTCTGAATTGTGCCTGGGGAGTGTAGCACCCAGAACCTCTGATCAGGCTGCCATTTTCAAAGGACCTTCTTTCACAGCAACTAGGGCCTTGCCCCAGGCTTGCATAATCTACACCTCCATGTGTGAAGGTTTAGTGAACACAGTTGATTACCTTTGATCTCCTTCCCTACGTATTGAATGCTTTTCTAGTTTCCAGGCACCCATCCACAAAAACCTTTTACATTGGAATAAGTTTGTGAAAATAAGTTTTGGTAACAATGTTTCTGGTGGATACTTTATCTAACCTTAGATTCCGCAAGGCCGTCTCATGTCTCATGTCTCAGTTTGGTGGAAGGGATTCTTTTCTCAATCCATGAAAAAATTCCCATTTGAGAGATCTGCATACTGTCATAACAGCCTGCTTATCAAGCTCCACATTCGATGGTGTACACAGTCAAGAAATGAATGTCCGCTTGAATGAGGTGGCGCATATATGTGGCTCTGGTGTTACTTCCGGGGCAGGAAGGAATCAACAGGGAGCATCACTAATGGGGTGTAGGTTGCACATCTGAACCATATGTATGGTCAGATTACCTTGGAAGGGTTTCTAGATCAACTGTTGGAGCTGAGAGCATCCAGTTAGCCCTTTGAGACCATAACAGTCCCAGGAAAGACCGACAACATGACAGCTATTTACTACATCCAAAAGTAGAGGGGGATGTTTTTGTCCCAGCTGTCAGAACTAGCCCAAAAGATCTGGTACTGTGCCATTTGAAATCCCATTCAGCTTCTGGCTGGGTATCTGTCTGGGGTGGGCAATGATTTTACTGAGATGTTAAACAGGGGGCATGAACAAGTACACGAGGGCCAGAAGAATAATTAACAGGTACTTTCAGAAATAGACGCCTGCAATCTGTCTGCCACTGCACAAAATGCCCACACTTCGCCCCAGATACAAAGAGTCCATGGGCAAGACACTATGAATGAATTGGTCAGGAACGTTTGCTTATGCTTTTCCTCCACTGCCTCTGATCCCATACATTGTGGGGAAAAAGAGGCTAACACCCATGACCCGTATTCTTGTGGCACCAACTTAGCCAACAGACCCATGGTAGTTGATGCTCTTGGAAATGTCAGTACATAAGCATAAAAAGCTACTGATCAAATCAGATTACCTGACTCCGCATCAGTCCTCAGACATCCAGACCTCAGGCAGATGAATTTAGAAATCTGGCACGTAAGGTCCAAGAGTTTGGTTGCCATGAGCTCCCAGAAGTGTATGTGCATATCCTGTGTGAGGCACGCAAACCCACCATGTGAGCCTGTTATGTTGCAAAGTGGAAACAATTTCTCTACTATTGCTTAGGAAAGCGGATACACCCACTCAAAGCTCCAAAAGCAACCTCAAACATGGCACCCTTGATTCCCAAGGGAATCGTGGAAACTGATCTTAACCCTTTTGTTGTTTACTTATACATGCCCACTGTAAACACAACAAAGATGCACATAAAGTTTTCAGCATATTTATTGAAACATCTGTTGTCTTGCATTGAAAGAGTGAGCTGCAATTGTTAGGCAGCTAAAACAAAGCAATGTAGCCACTATTATGAACATGGTGAAAAGAATGAACAGTCCAACCATGGCTGATTTCTTAGTATTTTTACCCATCACTACCCCTACTCTGAGAGCATAGTGGGTGTACCCTCTGGCAAGTCTTAGGTTAGCCTGAGCCCCCAAACCTAGATAGCTGAACCAGGGAATCATCCTTGAGGTGAATTGGGCTCCCTCTCTGCAGGATAGAAGATCAGCGCCAGCAGAGCTGCAATGTGAACACAGCATTAGTTCCAGCACCGTCGTTGCTGCAGTGCCCCTCTGACCCATAAAGGGACAGTTCACTATTTATATAATAAAACTACTGTGTTGGAGGTTCAGCTCTGATGCAATGATGTGTCTAGATGTTAGAAGCTTTCTTCAAACGGGAAATGCGAGCACTTGGATATCTTGTTCTGTGTTCTAAAAACAAGCAGCATGTACGGCGTCATCTCAAAATATCATGCAAGCCTAAACAAATACGATTGCTAAAATTGTTGTCCTAAAACGTGTAAAATGTAAAAATAAAAATGGGGAACCAAAGTGGGCCCAAGAAGGCCTCACTACAACAGTTGCATCCCGCACATTTTCAACCCCATTACACATTTGCCTCCTGTTTTTTATATATTCATTTTTTTTGTTTTTGTTCTTTTGGGATATAGCCAACCTAGACGCAACCTCTGTTGTCATTGCCTTAAATGGACTCATTGCAGCACTTCCTGGGAATCCTGTAGTCTCTGCGTTAATGCCGGGTGGTGCCTCCTAGCTCTGGTAACTGTTACTACAAATACATTTCTAACCCAATCTGATTCCTTGGAAGGGCTTCATATAAGTATTCTGCGGCAGCCATCGTACTTGTCAGGAAATTACGTTATTAAAGATAAACTGTTCTTTTCTGAATGATAATCCTGCTTCATTATCTTACCTCACCTTATGGTGCAGATAGGTGCCTTTTTTTTTAACGTAATTTTTCAAAATTTTATTTTCTAGTTGCAGATCTAATTCCTAGACTCTGTTGTGTGGTGGATAAAGGTAAAACCGATGTGTTGTGGCTCGTTGGTAATTTGTTTCCCTTAACTATAATGCCACACCTCACTGGCTCGGTAGCAGGAGTCACTTTACACGTGTTACTAGGATAAAAGTTTCAGAGAGGTTTTTTTAATGAATGGTGCATTTATGGTAGGATAGGAGATCTGTTAAAGAAAAAGTGGAATATTTTAAATTACTTTTGTCATTCTCTGTTCTTTCCCTGTATCAAACATTGTTTAACAACAAAAAACAGTACATTGTATTGAAAAGGGTTTAAATGTTTTGATAGAGATGTTTGTTAATCATCATTTTCTCTTTTTTCAGGACACCGGTATCAGTGTAAGAAAAAGAGTTATAAAAATATTGCGAGATATTTGCCTTGAACAGCCTACCTTTCCAAAAATTACAGAAATGTGTGTGAAAATGATTCGCAGAGTAAATGATGAGGAAGGAATAAAGGTAGTAATATTTGATTCTTACATGCAATCTGACATGACTCCTTAGCACTTATGCTTATTGATTGTGAGGAGTTATTGTTTTGCAGCATTTTGTCTTTTCTAGTTGATCATGTAATGACAATTCAGTATCGCCAAGCTTTCTTTTTTAGGTAGCATACTGAAGGTTTGTGAATAAGTTTGCCGTTTTACAATTTGAAACATTACTGCACAATGTGAGGCTATGTATGAGTCATTGTCAAAATCCGTCTTAAACTTAATATGTTTTTATCATTACTTTTGGTTCTAATGGTTTTATTTTTACTGCAACTTACAGGAACTGCTACATTTTGTGCGTTTGTGAAGGTATCTGCTCCCACTGTTTAGAAATCCTATCTGAAAGAGACACGATAGTGATAGATTCCTTACCTTAGAATATTCCCCAGGCGTCAGTCTGGATCCGGAAAGTTTTCTGCTTTGCAGTACCCCTGCGCGCCAGTCGGTGGTGCCGTGTGGCTCCGCGCCAGTCACTGGCGTCGTGCGGCTCCGCGCCAGTCACTGGCGTCGTGCGCGCCGGGATGATGTCACGGAGGCTACTTAGGCGCCACCCATCCGCGCTGACGTCAGTTCTTTGCACTGGGTGCCGTTTATCCTGCCCCTGCCTCGGTTCTCGGCCCATTTTGTTCCGAACTGGGATCCTCATTGGTATGCAGCTGCAGTTGGTCCCCGGCCGGCGCTGCTAAGAGCGCCGCTGGCCCCCTCTCCGGCCCTGCCGTCGCGACTGGCTCCTTCTACCCTGGAGCCGGATGAGGACTGGGATGGCTCCGAGGACCCCCTTGCGCGGCAGTGTGATTCCGAGCAGGATTGGGTGGATGACCTTCAAGATGCGGGTGAACTTGATGTGTCTTCTGACCCGGGGTGTACCTCACCTCTGCCTACTATGGAGGAGGGCCCTTCCTACACTATGGTGCTGCGTCGAGCCGCGGAGACTCTCCACCTCGACCTCCCTACGGTGGCCCTTAAGACCAACTTCCTTAAGGAGGTGCTCCACACGGCGTCTACGTCGTCGGAGCCGCTGCTCCCTTTTAATGATGCCTTCACTGAAGTCCTCTTGGGTACTTGGTTGCGGCCGGCCTCGGGGGCACCGGTGGATAAGAACGTCGCTAGGCGTCATCGCGCGGTGCCTGGTGATCCCGCCTTCTTGACCACTAACTCCAAGCCTGAGAGCCTGGTCATTCAGGCCTCGACATCGCAGAGTGCCTTTCCCTCGGCTCCGCCGGATAAGGACTCGTAAGAGGCTGGACCAATATGGCAAGAGGTAGTTCTCCTCCGCCAGTTTGGGGTTGAGGTCCGTTAATACCGCCTGCTTATTGGGCCGTTACTCCCAAGCAGTGTGGGATTCGGTGGCGGAGGTTCTGCCTCAGTGCTCTAAGGAGAGGTCCAGGCTGTCGTTTCCCAAGAGATTGTGGAGGGCAAGGATGCAGCGAAGTTTGCCATCAGGTGTGGTGTGGACACCGCCGATTTGTTGGGCAGGGCGATTTCCACGACTGTGGCGTTGCGGCGCCACACCTGGTTGCGTTCCACTGGCTTCTCACCCGATGTCCAGAGCTCGCTCATGGACATGCTCTTCGATGGCTCCCGCCTCTTTGGTGACAATGCCCTGGAGCACTTTAAAGACTCTTGTGCCACGGCCAAGTCCTTTCCTCGAAAAACCCTGCCACGACGGGGTTTCGTTCCTTTCGTGGCGAGGGCAGGGGTACCCAGGCACGCTCTTCCATCAAGCCTGTGCAGAACCAGCCTCGGCGAGGCCGCGGACGTGAGTTCCGCAGGGGTGGGTCTGGTAACCAGCGTGTGGAGCAGTCACTTCTTCCCCCGCTGCTTCCGCCTCGAAACCTTCCTAATCCGAGCTTCAGGGGGCACCCCACGCGAGTGGGTGGCAGGGTTCACCTCCACCACTGGCGTATGATTACGTCGGATAAGTGGGTGCTGCAGATAATCTGCCAAGGTTACTCGCTCCCCTTTCTGTCCTCCCCTCCAGCCATGCCACCTCGGTGCCACCGCATGTCAGGGGATCATTTGGCTCTTCTCCGTCAGGAAGTCACGGCCCTCCTGGCCAAAGGGGCCATCGAGTACGTTCCCGATCAGGAAGTAGGGAGTGGTTGCTATTCCCACTACTTTCTGGTCCCCAAGAAGGTTAAGGGGGGGCATGCGCCCCATCTTGGACCTCCGGGACGTCAATCGCTTACTCCGGAAGGAGAAGTTCAAGATGCTGACTCTGGCTCAGGTCCTGTCCGCCCTGGACCCTGGAGACTGAATGGTAGCGTTGGACTTGCAGGACGCTTATTTTCACATTCCCATCCTGCCGGACCACCGGCGTTGCCTGCGGTTCACGGTAGGCCAAGAGTATTTTCAGTTTGCCGTGCTCCCCTTCGGCCTTACCAGCGCCCCTCGGGTGTTCACGAAAGTGATGGTGGTGGTCGCAGCTCATCTGCACCGGTCAGGGGTGTCCGTCTTCCCCTAACTTGACAACTGGCTGTTGAAGGCGGGCTCGCCCCAGGCAGTTGTCTCCCACCTCCAGACTACGGCTGACCTCCTGCATCTGCTGGGGTTCTCCGTCAATGTGCCGAAGTCGCACCCGAGTCCCTCTCAGAAGCTCCCTTTCATCGGAGCGTTTCTGGATTCAACGCTATTTCGGGTTTATCCTCCCGAACAGCGAGTCCGGGATATTTAGGCTATGGTTCCGCTTTTTCAGCCTCTATCCCGGGTTTCAGTCAGGATGACCTTCCGGCTGATGGCCTCCTGCATCCTGCTGGTGACGCATGCCTGGTGGCATATGCGGGCTCTGCAGTGGGACCTGAAGTTCCAGTGGTCACAGGGGGAAGTGTAGTGCAGGTGTTCACGGACAACACCACCGCCATGTGGTATTGCAACAAACAGGGCGGCGTGGGGTTGTGGACCCCTATGTCAGGAGGCTCTGCGCATCTGGACGTGGCTGGGACGTCAAGGCATTACCTTGGTGGGTCAACACCTGGCAGGTTCTCTGAACGCCAGGGCGGACGAACTCAGCCTCCGGTGCATAGTGGATCACGAGTGGCTTCTGAACTTGGATGTGGCGCAAGGTCTTTCTGCGATGGGGAGAGCCTTTGTTAGATCTATTCACCACCGAAGAGAACGCACAATGTCATCAGTTCTGCGTGCTGGAATTTCCAAGGCGGCACTCGCTCGGAGACGCTTTTCGTCTTGAGTGGAGCTGCGGTCTGTTGTACGCCTTTCCGCCTGTACCATTGCCCAGAGTGCTGAAGAAGATCAGGCGCGACCGGGCCCAAGTTATTCTTGTGGCTCCGGACTGAGCTTGAAGAGTATGGTATCCCGAGCTACTCAGTATCAGCATCGATCCCCCGATCCGTCTGCCTCTTCGGGAGAATCTTCTGTCGCAGCAGCAGGAGACAGTCCTCCACCTGAGCCTGTCCAGCCTCGACCTCCATGCTTGGAGATTGAGCGGTGACAGTTGACAGCTTTCGATCTTCCTCCCGAAGTCTGTGATGTCATCCTGGCAGCCAGGCGTCCCTCTACTAAAACGGTGTACGCCTGTAGGTGGAACAGATTTGTGGCATGGTGCACAGATAACTGTGGATCCCCTTTCTGCCCCTCTTTCTGAGGTTCTCCTGTTCCTTCTCTCTTTGGCCCAGCAGGGCTCTGCTCTGGGCACTGTTAAAGGTTATCTTTCGGCCATCTCTGCCTTTCTTCGGCTTCCAGATCAGCCTTCTCTTTTTAAGTCCCCGGTTGTTTACCGTTTTCTTAAAGGCATTACGCATACGTTCCCACCTGTGCCCTTCATAATGCCGCAGTGGAACTTGAATCTTGTCTTGACTTTTCTGATGTGCGCTCCCTTTGAGCCCCTTCATAACTGTCCCTTACATCTTCTTACTCTCAAGACGGCTTTCCTGGTAGCTATCACCTGTGCCAGGAGAGTGAGTGAGCTCCAGGCTCTTTCTTCCAAACCTCCTTTCCTTTCTGGTCATCCGGACAAGGTGGTTCTGAGGACACAACCTTCTTTCTTGCCAAAGGTTGTCACGCCCTTCCACATCGGGCAGATCATCACTTTGCCCACCTTTTTTCCACCTCCGCTTCCGTCAAGGGAAGAGGAGTGGCTCCACCGTCTGGACCCAAAACGTGCGCTCGCATTCTATCTGCAGCGTACACAGCAGTTCCGGGTGGATGATCAGCTCTTTGTTGGCTACGTGGGCGCCAAAAGAGGTCGGGCGGTGCACAAATGGACCATCTCCCGGTGGGTTGTTCTGTGCATCAAGGCCTGTTACTCCTTGGCCAAGAAGGAGCCTCCTGTGGGACTGCGTGCCCATTCGCATGGCGCCACTTACTGGTGCACAGGGGTACTGCTAAGCAGAAAACTTTCCGGATCCAGACTGACGCCTGGGGAATATTCTGAGGTAAGGAATCTATCACTAACTAATGTCTCTTACAGATATATCGTTACACAAGTAGTAACTTGTGCTTTAGACTGTTTAAACCTAATAGTTCTCTACGTAGATTTGTGAAGCTCTGCTGTCCTGCCCTCACATGTTTCTGGACCGTCTTGTGTTTTCCCTTTAAGCTAGACACTCATGGGGCCTGAGTTGAGTCTCCTGTAATTTAAGCTTGTACAATATTGTGGGAAAGTGCCATCTTTCTTGCATGGTATGCCCCCACTTTTTGCTGAATTGCTGACTGTGCTTTGACTGAGTGTGCCCTGGGCTTCTGCCAATCAGGTGTCCAGGGCCTATGTTCCTTCCCTAAAACCCAAATTGGCAAACCTTGGCCACATGTCAGCCCCTGGTAAATGGTACCCCAGATACACAGGGCTTTGTGACCAGGGAAGGCCTCGAAGGGCTGCAGCACTCATTGTGCCACCCTTAGAGGCCCTGTACCCGAACACAAACACAGTGCCCTTGCAGGCTGAGTGTCCAGGTACAAGACAAAACACAAAGTCGACATGGCACACATCCCTGTATGCCATGCCCGTAACCTACACTGCCCTGGCATACATCAGCCACCCCTCTAGCTGGGTGCCCTATGCCAGTGGTGTGGGCACAGGAGCATGAGCCCTGTGCCCCTACAGTACCCAAGTCCATTCCTGGGCACTGTAAGTGCAGTGCTGCCATTTAAGAGTATATGGTGCTGGGAGCTCGTCAGACAAGAACTCCACAGCACCATAATGGCAACACTGAAGACTAAGAAGTTTGGTATCAAACTTCTCAGCACATTAAACCCGCACTGATGCCAGTGTGGGATTAAATGTACAAAGCACTACAGAGGGCATCTTAGAGATGCCCCCTGAAACCTAACCTACACTCCACGTCTGGTCTGGGAGGCTGCCCAGACATATTGCTGGAACCCTGGGAGGAGAGCCCCGCTCTCCTGGGCCTGCAACAATGCACATCCTGGGCGAGGTGCTAGGTCTCCTCCCCCAGGATGGGCAGGGGGAAGCTTCAAAGGCATGCCGCCTTTGTGAGCTTCTCCAGGCCACTTGCCGTACCCGGCAAACTGGCCCCCCCCGGTTCTGACCCCCACTCTGGCGGGAAGACTGTCCGGAAACCCCAAATAAGGACAGGGATTGTGCCAGCCTGCCAACCCCACCCCTCAGGTGGGGGAGGCGAGGTGAAGCACATCTCTGGGCGCTCGCCATTTTGAAGAAGGGAGGCCCTGCCCAATCAGAACTAGGCTACTGCCCCCCTCCCACAGGAGAGTGGCAGGATAAGGGGTGTACCCACCCCAGGGCAGGGACCCATTGGTCCCTGCCCTTTACCTACGTGTAGCGCCCCTAAATCTAGTATTTAGAGGCACCCTGAACCTTCCTTCTCCAGATTCCGAACAAGCAAAGAAGAAGAAGAAAGAAGACCTGCCGTGCAGCTGCTAAGAAGAGGAAGACACCAACTTCTTTGGCCCCAGCCCTACCGGCCTGTCGACCCTCGAACCTGCTCCTGCTAAATCCCAGCACCTCCTGTGGCCAGCAACCTCACAAACCCCGGAGGACCTGGCTACCTTGGGACTCTGAGCATCCTGGACTCCCACGAGCAGTGGCTCTGCTCAAAGCAAGTATCTAACCCCTGCAAACCCTGCACCTGCCAAGCCTGGCCTGTGCTGGAGTGGACCAAGACCCCGAGGACGTCCCCCCCCCCTCCCGGCGACTGTGACCCCGAATCCGGCACCTAAGGACCCCCTCGATGCTCCTGACGACGCCTGCAGCCTCCGAACCAGGGACCCCCCCCCAACCGCGATCAACAGAGGGTAAGATTTCCCGACATCAAAAGGCACCCCGGCGCCCTGCAGCCCCCTGTGCCCGACTCCTGGGTACCTACCTATCCTCCAACTACCCAACTTACCTCGAAGTGGTGGTGGCACCTGAAGAATCTTCGTCCCCGAGCTTGCAGCCTTTATCTGAAAGAAACACGTTAGTTAGATTCCTCACCTTAGAATTTCCCCAGGCGTCAGGCTGGATCCAGACAGATTTTTCTTCAGCAATACCCTTGCGCGACGCTAGGCGTCGTCTGCAGCTCTGCATCCGTTGTCTGCGTTGTGATCGCGGCGATGACGTCGTCTGAGTACTTAGACTGCGCCCTCGCGCGCTGATGTCAGTTCTTCTTTTTTCCGCCCCAGTAAGCGCCGCTCTGGGAAGAACATACACTTTTAGTCACTTTTTGACTAAACTTTTTTTTAACTCTTTTGGTTCTATTCTTGTCGACATCGACTCTGGTGCCGGTAGGGATGCCTGGCTTTAAGGCTTGGGACTCCTGTCACGGACTGATGTCGGTCACGGACTACCACCGCCGGTGCCTCTATTGCCCTGGAAACTACCACGACGCCGAGTCGTGCCTCGACTACCGGGCCCTGACTTCGAAAGATGGGCGGGAGTGGTCCCGCAAGCTACTAAAGTACCGGCAGTCGGCTCCGTGCCGCTCAAGGTCCCGGTCAAGGAGGAGGTCGAGGGACCGGTCGCGGAGCCCCAGCCATCACCGCTCGTCGGGGTCCAAGTCTTTGAAATCTGGTAAGTCGAAGCACAGCACGAAGTCGAAGAAGCGACATCTCTTTTCTGACTCCCCTCGTCGGTCGCGCTACTCGGCTGAGGGTTCGGGTGGCACCACCCGCGCGACTCCAGAGCCGCTGGGGTCTCGTCTGTCCCCATACCCTCCGGTCCCTGGGACTGACGCGACTCCGGCGGAGGTCAGTGCTTTCCTCATGGCCATGAGGAACCTGGCTCCGCCGTCTACGCCTGCCGGCGCGCCTTCGTGCGCCGCAGGCTCGACTGGGAGGCTTAGCGAGCCGGCGGCTTCGGCCCAGGTGCCGTTGTCGACTCCGGTCCTGACGCCGCAGGTCCCTGGGGATCCAGGCCTGGATCCCAGTCGGCGCCGGTTGACCTCACGACCCCTCCGCCAGCGCCGACTCCTCCGCTGCCACCCCAGGCGCCGTTCCCCAGTTTAGTCCCGCTCCGGGCCCGGCGTCGGAGAGGCGCCGTCCGGCGTCGCACCGGACTCCGATGGGTGGCAATTTCATCTTCTGCCCGGCTCCGATCATACCACCTGTATACCAGGAATCGGATGACGGTGACGACTGGGAGGGGTCTGAAGACCCTCTGGCCCGGTAGGGCCAGTTATCTCAGGACTGGGCAGACGAGCTGGGGGATGCCAGTGGTCTTGACACCTCCCCTGACACTGGCTTCATCTCTCCTCCGACCGTGGATTCAGAGGAGGGTGCCGCATTTTCTGTGGTGCTGCGCAAGGCGGCCGAAGCCCTTGGGCTCGAACTGCCTGCTGTGGCCGTGAGGACGAACCTCCTCACCGAAGTGCTTCAACGGTCAGCAAGCTCCTTGGAGCCTCTGCTGCAGTTCAATGATGCACTCATTGACGTTCTGAAGGGCACCTGGTCCAAGCCCTTCACAGTACCTCCTGTGGACCGGAATGTGGCCTGGCGCCACCGCCCTGCACCGGGCGACCCCAGTTTTCTGTCCCAACACCCCACGCCGGAGTGCCTGGTTATCCAGGCCTCTACCTCCCAGACCTCCTTCCCGTCCGCTCCCCCGGATCGGGAATCAAAAAGACTAGAACAGTTTGGGAAGAAGCTGTTCTCCTCTCTTAGTTTGGGGTTGCGGTTTATCAACACCGCGTGTCTTTTGAACCGTTACTCCCACTCCCTGTGGGATACGGTGGAGGACGTGCTGCCCCAGTGTCCGGAGGAGGCCCGGACACGACTTGCCAAGGGGCGGGATGCGGCACGGCATGCAAGCCGATGTGGACTGGACACAACGGACTCGCTGGGCAGGGCAATGTTGACCACGGTGGCGCTTCGTCGCCATGCCTGGCTTCTGTCCACAAGTTTTTCTGGGGATTTCCAGAGCACCCTCATGGACATGCCCTTCGATGGCAGTCGCCTTTTTGGCGACAAAACGGATAGTGCGCTGGAGCACTTTAAGGACTCCAGGGCTACGGCCAAGTCCTTGGGCCGTTCGGCCCCGCGCCCGCAAACTTCCGCTTTTCGTCCCTTTAGGTGCCAAGGAAGGGGCGCCCCCTCACGTCCAAGTAACCACAGGCCACAAAATCAACCTTCACGCGGTCACGGACGTGAATTCCGCCGAGGCGGTATAGGGGGACAACGTGCCGGTCCGTCCACATCTACCCCAGCAGCATCCGCCTCAAAGCCCTCCTAGTCCGAGCTTTCAGGCCCATTCCACGCCAGTGGGAGGCAGAGTTAGTCTTTACCTGCTCCACTGGCGCACCATCACATTGGACAGGTGGGTGCTACTCCCTCCCCTTCGCGGCGACTCCTCCAGCCATGCCACTGCAGTGCCACTGAATTTCGGGGGATCACTTGCAACGTCTGCAGGAGGAAGTTACGGCCCTCTTGGCCAAGGGGGCCATCGAGCACGTTCCTGGTCCAGAAGTAGGTTGTGGTTGTTATTCCCACTACTTTCTGGTTCCCAAGAAGGGCAAAGAGGGCCTAAGCCCTATCTTGGACCTCAGGAGCGCCAACACCTTCCTCCGGAAGGAGAAGTTCAAGATGCTCACTGTAGCTCAGGTTCTAGCTGCCCTAGACCCTGGAGACTGGATGGTAGCGTTGGACTTGCAGGACGCTTATTTCCACATCCCCGTCCTGCCGGCCCACCGGCGTTACCTGCGGTTCATGGTGGGCCAGGAGCATTTTCCGTTTATTGTGCTCCCCTTCGGCCTCACCAGTGCCCCTCGGGTGTTGTCGAAAGTGATGGCGGTGGTCGCAGCTCATCTGCGCAGATTAGGGGTTCCAGTCTTCCCCTATCTCGACGACTGGTTGTTGAAGGTGGGCTCGCCCCAGGCGGTCGTCTCCCACCTCCAGACTACGGCCGACCTCTTGCATTTGCTGGGGTTCTCCATTAATGTGCCGAAGTCGCATCTGAGTCCCTCCCAGCAGCTCCTCTTCATCGGAGCGGTTCTGGACTCGGCGCAGTTCTGGCCTATCCTCCGGAACAGCGGGTCTGGGATATTCAGGCTCCGATTCCCATCTTTCGGCCTCTATCCCGGTTTTCGGTCAGGTTGGTGCTGCGGCTTCTGGGTCTGATGGCCTCCTGCATCCTGTTGGTGCATCACGCCAGATGGCGAATGCGGGCTCTGCAGTGGGACCTGAAGTTTCAGTGGGCCCAGCATCGGGGCAACCTGTCCGACCACGTCCTGATCTCAGAGGGCACTGCGAGACTGTTGCAGTGGTGGCTCACGGACCGCGATTGGGTCAGTGGCAGATCCCTCTCCCTACCCCAACCGGAGCACGTAGTGGTGACGGATGCGTCCCTCCTGGGATGGGGGGGCCACATGGGAGAGGCAGAGATCAGAGGCCTCTGGTCTCCGGCGGAGTCCCGGCTCCATATCAACCTTCTGGAGCTGAGGGCGATCCGACTTGCACTGAAGGCATTCCTTCCCTCTGTCCAGGGAAGTGTAGTGCAGGTGTTCACGGTCAACACCACCGCCATGTGGTATTGCAACAAACAAGGTGGGGTGGGGTGGGGTCGTGGACCCTTTGGCAGGAGGCTCTGTGCCTCTGGACATGGCTGGAGCATCAGGGCATCACCATGGCGGTTCAACATTTGGCGGGCTCTCTGAACGCCAGAGCAGACGAACTCAGCCGCCGGTGCATGATAGATCACGAATGGCGTCTAAACTCGGACATGGCGCAAGGCCTCTTTCGGCAGTGGGGAGAGCCTTGGTTAGATCTGTTCGCCACCGATGAGAACGCGCAATGTCAGCAGTTCTGCGCGTTGGAGTTTCCAAGGCGGAGCTCGCTCGGGGACGCCTTTCGTCGCGAGTGGAGTTGCGGTCTGTTGTACGCCTTAGCGCCAATACCACTTCTGCCCAGAGTGCTGAAGATCAGGCGCGACCGGTCCCAAGTCATCTTGGTGGCTCCGGATTGGGCACGAAGGTACTGGTATCCAGAGCTACTCAGTCTGTCGATCGATCCCCCGATACGACTGCCTCTTCAGGAGGACCTTCTGTCGCAGCAGCAGGAGACGGTCCTCCACCTGAACCTGTCCAGCATCAACCTCCATGCGTGGAGATTGAGCTGCGGCAGTTAATGCCATTTGACTTGCCTCCTGAAGTCTGTATTGTTATTCTGGCAGCCAGGCGTCCCTCCACAAAATCGGTATACGCCTGAAGGTGGAACAAATTTGTGGCATGGTGCACAGCAAAGGCTGTGGATCCCCTCTACGTCCCTCTTTCTGAGGTTCTCCTCTTTCTTTTTTCCCTGGCCCAGCAGGGCTCTGCTCTGGGCACTCTCAAGGGATACCTTTCAGCTATTTCTACTTTCTTACGGCTTCCTGATCAGCCTTCTCTTTTCAAATCCCCTGTTGTTTCTTGCTTCTTTCAGGGCATTGCTCACATGTTTCCTCCTGTCCCTTTCGTAATGCCTCAGTGGGATTTGAACCTTGTTTTGACCTTTCTGATGTGCGCTCCCTTTGAGCCACTTCATAATTGTCCCCTTCATCTTCCCACTCTTAAGACTGCTTTCCTGGTTGCCATCACCTCTGCTAGAAGGGTGAGTGAGCTCCAGGCTCTCTTCTAAGCCTCCTTTCCTTTCTGTCCATCCGGACAAAGTTGTTCTCAGGACTCGTCCTTCCTTTTTCCCTAAGCTGGTAACTGCCTTTCACATCGGCCAGTCTGTTACACTGCCCACCTTCTTTCCGCCTCCGCATCCCTCGAAAGAGGAAGAGAGGCTCCACCGTCTGGACCCAAAACAAGCGCTGCTCTTCTATCTGGACCGCACCAAACAGTTCCGGGTAGACCACCATCTCTTTGTTGGCTTCGTGGGCGCTAAGAAGGGGCCATCTCTCGGGTCGTTTTGTGTATCAAGGCCTGTTATTCCTTAGCTAAAAAGGAACCTCCTGTAGGGCTGAGGGCCCATTCCACTCGGGCCACAGCGGCAACCACTGCCCTGGGCTGGGGAGTCCCCTTGCAGGACATCTGTCTGGTTGCAATGTGGGCCTCGCTGCACTCGTTTGCCAAACACTATTGCCTGGACAGCCAAGTCTGGAGATACGGCTTCTTTGGCCGTTCTGTTCTCCAGGACTTTCTGGTGTGATCTTAGTTCACAGACCCACCACCGGGGTTGGTATTGCTGGGGTATCTATTCTAAGGTGAGGAATCTAACGTGTTTCTTTCAGATGAACAAGTTACTTACCTTCGGTAACGATATATCTGTAAGAAACATTAGTTAGATTCCTCACCGACCCACCCATCCTCCCCGTTCTGCGAACCGATATCTAGGGTTGAGGTTATCCCTTTCAGGGCCCTAGAATTTTTTTTTGGGCACCAGTGCCGGTCTCTTGCATGGCTCTGCGTTCCTGACACGAAAAGCTGTGTACAAGAACTGACGTCAGCGCACGAGGGCGGCGTCTAAGTACTCCGTCATCCAGGCGATGCCAATGGACACGGAGCCGCAGACGACGCCTAGCGACGCGCAAGGGTATTGCTGACGAAAAATCTTTCCGGATCCAGCCTGCGGTTATTCTCTAAGGTGAGGAATCTAACTAACTAATGTTTCTTACAGATATATCGTTAAGGAAGGTAAGTAACTTGTTCGTTCGTCCTTGAGCTTTCCCATTGAAATCCATTGAGCGCCCGAAGGCTCAAAGGCACCCTGCACCCAGCCGCCCGAGTGGCCCTGGCAGTGCAACTTCTACTCCTACTTACTTCCCCATTTGCCCTCAGCAAGTGACCAGGAGCCCAGCTCCCACAGCCGCATGGCCTGCTAGTCAGCAGCCACCAACCAAGGCCCCCCTGCCTCCCATAGGATAACATTGGGCCTAACTCACTCTGTACCCGGCTGCCCCTGTGCCGCTGAGGGTGTAACAACTGTACTTACCTGACCCTCGGAGACCCCCGAGTTTGTGCCCAGAACCTTAACTCTGCCAGTCGAGTACTTACCCAAAAGCCGATAACTCACTTTTCTTCCATTGGATAACATTGACTGGTTTTCTCTGAAATTTCTTCTTTCTCGTTTCTAAACTTTGAAATATTCACCTAAAATCAACCGAGTAACGAAAACGGAAACCCTCACCTGCTATTAGGAGAGATACCAGTGCTGTATCTTGGTGCCCAGCACTGACCCTGCAAAGTACTCACAACCGTTCTTACCTCTAACTCAATTTTCTCCCATAGGAAATCATTGCCTGTTTTTCTGTGAAATTTCTTCTGTCGATTTTGCAAACTTATAAATATTCCTTAAAATCGCCTGTATAACTTAAACGCAGTTTCTCAACTGCTTGCAGGTGGTACACTAGTGCTGGATCCAGGATCCAACACTGACCTAGCAAAAGTACCCAAAAGTACCCATAACACCACTTACCTGCTAAGTGAATTTCCTTCCATAGGATAATATTGGTAATTTGATCAGAAAAAGTTTGTCAACTTTTGAAATAGCAAATTATAGTTTAAAAATCACAACCGTAACTTAACCGAATTTACTCACTTGTTGAAACGTGCGCAGCCAGGATGTTCAATAGATCCAGTCCAGTTTTTGCCGGTGTCCGGAGTGAGCGGGAGAGGCGGCGGCGGTGAAGTGGTGCGGAGCGAAGCAGAAGGAGGCCGGGGGTACCGCAGCCCGCAAAAACGCCACCAAAGAAAACCAAAAACAAACGTGGAGATCGGGGAGAACTTGAGCTAAAAGGACCCTTGGGGCAGCAGCGCTACCTGCTTTGTCTGCCTACCCGCCTCGCCTGCCTGTGCCTGAGCGGTAGTCGCGTTGATTTGCATGACCGCGGGGAGCTGCATACAGGCTGTACACAGAGGCGTACAGAGGTGACAGCGGACTGCGGAGGATTCGGAGGCTGCGAGGGTCTCAGGGTCTCAGGGACTCCGGGACTGCAGCCTCTAGGGGCAAGGCGAGGAAAACATTCATCAACAATCTGGGGTCCAGTCCTGGCTTTGTGAGAGAATTGGGAAAGAATCCAGGAGGAACCTGGGAGCAATAGTGAGCTCCGGAGAGCCCCAGTGAACCCCGGTGAGTTGCACGTGTTGGTGGGCAGTGAGCCATAATAACTGCGCTGCAGATTTTGGGAGAACAAGGGGCTTTGGAGACCGTACAGACCTCAGAGACCTCGGGGACCAGGTCCTTTCCTGATCCTTTTTCCCCTCGGCACTGCAAGCACCCTGAGCAGAGCTTAAACTGCCGGTCAAGTTCGTGGGTTGCGCTTGCTCCTGTCTCTGAGCCGCCCTTGCCTGCGCTCCTCCAGTGCCTCACCCCCGTGATTAGGTTTGTTTAATTGGCACCTATGTACCTAAGCTCCAGGGGACACTTGAGGATATTAGGTGCACTTGGGCTAAGGTGTGAGAGCGCAGAGTGGGCAAGGTGTTGGGAGTTCCGGTGCTAGTATCAACGAATAACCTACAGGAGATACCCTACAGGAGGCATCGGATATAGCCATATTACAAGTACCACACTGCGCCGCTCCGCTATCAATAATAAAGACAAGGATAACATTCAGCAGTATAATGAGGTCAGGTAGGACAAGAAAAAATCTGCCACAAAATGGAATAGCAAGTCTAAAACAGCCAGAGTAGCATAACCAAACTTTCACGAAATCAAGGAAATGCATTAATACCACCTATTTATTCAATTTTCGGTTCAATGAATTCAAATGGCAAATTCCAATTTTTAACAGATCCAGTTGTAGCCATCTACTCAATGCCGGAAAAGGTAAATGGACTACAGTGTAAGAGTCCAGACAGTATTTCGGACAGCATTCCGGATAACATCCTGGAGAATACAAACACAAATATAAGTCAAGCTATAATAATATTAACATCTACATCAACATCAATTTGTGAGACGAACATAACTCAATCAGTGGATCAACCAGGGGTAGCAATTCATCATTCTCCTGATAATCAGAACTTAATGCGTGAGATAGGTACAAGAGCCCATAGTAATACGAACGCCACTTGTAAAGAAAAGCCCCAAAATCACTCCACACCGAGACAACAGATAAAGCAATTCAATAAAAATGAAGAATTTTGTAATACAGATAATTTCTGCGACTCATGGATGGAGTCACAATCAATATTGAATAATAAAGAGATATTACAAGCAATAAGTACAACATCCAAACCCATCAAACAAAGAATGAATATATCGACATCAATGCATCAACTAGGAACACAAAAAACAGAAGATTTATCATGCCCCTCAGCACAGGTAACATAAAGTGGAAGAAACTTAGTAAGCAGCTATGTTAAACAAATAAATAACCCATTTAGTAATGAAGTAACAAAACTGAAAGGAGAAATAAAATCCCAGCAAACCAAATCAATTCATAACATCTCAGTACCACCAAACGGTTCATTAGATAAAAACCTAACAGAGGGCTATCAAAGAAAAAAACAGACATCTGTACTAAAAGGCAAACCGCAAACAATAATTGAGATATCAAGTTCTTCTGAACAGACGGAGCAAGAACACATTGAATCATCTATCAAAACACACAATAAAAAGAAACCAAATCCGGAACAGAGGGCCCATACGGACATGGACAATACTGTGGAAAATAAAAAAAAAGTACTGTTAACCCGGAAAATTATAACACCGAGTGGAGCCATCTGGTAGATAATAATGTCACTCAACATCCAATAGAGGGAAAACAGGATTCCGATCACAATCTTGAATCCCTTACAAATTTATATGCTGCTCTAGTTGAAACATTAAAAACATCAATTAAAACCCTGAACATGCAGTCAGATAAACTTGATATCCAAATAAATCTAATGAATATAATTGCCGAATACATTTCAGGTATAAATAATAAACTCGACAACATGACAAACTTATATGTAAATACTCAGGGCGGAAATGAAATGCGGGCACAAGGCTGTAACTGCCCTTGTTGTCCCATATTGGAAAAATTAAGGGACCTACCAACTATACTAACAAGCATCTTAAACGAATGCAAACGTGCGAACTGTTTACTCGAAAATAATGTACCAAACGGCAAAAATTGTACAATTGGAGGAAAAAACACCCAAAACCTTGCCTCAAATAATAACATAAATAAAACCGAAAACGACAAACAGAAAAGGACAAGAGAAAGAACCTCTCAAAACGCTGCTCCAAGCAAAACAGAACAGATCAACTTACAGCAAATTGAAAAAAAGCCAAAATCAGGAGACTCAAATGAGGATTTAACTACAGCAGACCACCCTACGTTAGAACTGACTTCTTGTTATGAAGTAAACCAACAAATGTATAAGCAGAGGAATACAACAAACAATCTTCCAGTTGCTTTAACCAAACGACAAAAAAAACGAGCAAGGAAAGCAAGAAATCGTTTGCACAACAGTAAAACATTAAATAAATATGCACTGGATAAACTACCCAATCTTTAATTTTCGCGACGGTTAACAGAGATCACCATTGACAGCAGGGAAACATCGAAAACAAAATGAGGAAGAGAAAGAAAATCTATCAGACCAGTCAGTATCAACTGAAACATCATACCGAACGAACAAAGCTTTGCCGATAGTAAATGGTCTAGCGGTGATAAATAGGAGCCTCGAGTGTAGTGACCTTGATTCAACTACAATACATACACTCAAGGGGAGAAGTATAAATCGGAGCCTCGAGAGTAGTGACCTTGACTTAACCACAACAAATAAACCCAAGGGGAGCACAATGGGACAACAAGAGAATACTGGAAATAAAATAAAACAACCCGCTAAGTCATCAAAGCTCCCCCAGAGACAGACTTTGATCGCACAAGTAAACGGTGATCTTC
Source organism: Triturus cristatus (assembly GCF_964204655.1). Classification (NCBI taxonomy): domain Eukaryota; kingdom Metazoa; phylum Chordata; class Amphibia; order Caudata; family Salamandridae; genus Triturus; species Triturus cristatus. The sequence continues at coordinate 274,864,896 of NC_140581.1, forward strand.
CAAACAGAAAAAATCAAAAAAGATCCTAAACCAGGGGTATGCAGACAAGGATCCCCGAGGGAAACGATAAATAAATCCAATAATGTTAGAGGAACAACAAGCCTCGACCAGAAACTGACCACCCAATCACAAGAAAATATCTTCCCTTATAGGAACTCCAGCTCCAATTTACAAGCTTACAATGGCGACACCAAGCAAGATAGGCAAGTCATTGTGAAGATAGATCAGAGTTTGGGAAACATTAAGGAAGATCTGCTATTGATTAACATAAAAACGGAGCGTGATGATGTAAATAGGAACAAAACAACTGAAATGGAAAGAAACTTATGGCCCTGTCAGCCGATAACATCTTATCCGCGAGGCCAAAATAGCGTAAAGAGAAGCGTCAAGAGAGGAGATAGAAAAGTTAACTTGAAGATAGATCAGTCTTTAGCAAACAGCAAGAAAGATCAGCGACTGATTATCACAAAAAGGCAGTGTAATGACGCAAATGTGGGGGACATCGAAGAGCTAGGAAGAAATCAAACAAACGAGCAGACATTATCTTCTTGCACGCAAAAATAAATCAAACCTAACAAATAGGATCCTATTTACGCCACAATATTATTTACAGGGCCCTCAAGATTATCTGAACAGAGGAAACATCTTACGCCTAATGGCAGAAATTCCAACATTTCAACATTTAACGTCTGCAGACTTAATAGCAATCGAATTTGTTAATCCTGGAAACAACATAGGAAATGAAGGCACCTTAGCAATATGGAGGAATGAAGGAGTAGTAACAGACATTTTACAAGAAATTACAAAATTTATGGACTGGGGAATATCACTTACCATCTCAGCAATACAACGTTATCTGTCTCCATTTCTAACCACAAACACTCCCCAGACAAAAAAAGTAATAAAAAACATAGTCCCCTCGGTATTGCGTGGTGCCAAAGGTGCTGATGGCATAAACACACATCAACAGAGAAAAATAAACTTAAGGTTGCCCACTCCCGGGTGGACCGGAGAATGAAGCTATAGTACATCAGGCAATACAGAGCTTTCCCCTATAAAAATCCTATCCTGGAACATCGCAGGAGCAAATGGAATCCTACAGGACAAAGGAAAGACAGAGTCCTGGCATAGCTATGAAATAATTGTGCTCCAAGAAACCTGGTTGACAGCCCCGGTAGAGCTCCCAGGTAATATAGGCCACCACATGAATGCAACTAGAACACAGCAATACTGCCGAGCAAAGGGGGGCCTCGCCGTTTACATCTCTACAGCATTAAAAAATCTCGTCAACACAGCTGTCATTAACAACCTCATCCATGCAAATAATAAAAATGGACCTGGGCACACACTTAGGGGTAAGCACCATCATCCTAATCAACATCTATGCACATCCGAAATCTATGATAAAAAAAGATATTTTCAAGAAAGTTACTGACGCCATCACGGAATTCCGTTTCAAACAGCCAACTTGGGAGATAATCCTCACAGGAGATTTCAATGCAAATTTACTACATCGTCAAGAAGACGAAGAAAACATCATTGCAGCAAACGAGATCTGGGCTGTAGAAACGCAGTTGTTTCCCGTCCAAAACCGCAATGACAAAGTAGGCCAGCGTTTTATAAGGGACCTTGAACATCTAGGCATGCGTACATTAAACGGGAGGATAAAACAGGATAACTGTACGTATATTGGCCCCCGTTCAAGTTCAGTCCTGGACTACACAGTAGTAACCCTTCCTCTTCTAGGGCAAATAAATAGTTTTCAAATCAAATGCTTCATCGATAGTGACCATTCGGCTCAGCATATCGAACTTAAAATAACATCTTTTAAACACCCAGAAGCTCCAGTAATAGGGGGATTTATCAACAATCAATCTGAAGCGTCTGAGGTGGACAGGCACCATATTATCGCAAATAGCTTTAAAAGCTAAAAATCTAATGACAATCCTTGAGTCAGAAAACAAAATGACTATAGAAACATGGACCACTTTTTTGGCAAGTCTACCCGATGCAGGAGCGTCCACTAAACAGACAAATAAAAACCGTGCAGATAAGTCATCTCAGTCAAACATCACGAAGCTTAAGAAAGCTCCTGAGAAAGGCACTTAGAAAGGCTCAACATCATAGTCCACGGTCTAAAGTATGGGAGGAGGTACGTCTTTTAAAGATAAAATATGAAAAACTAATTTGGATCGATAAAAAAACTGAAGAAAACTTTTGGACAAAATTATTACATAATGCAAAGAAATCTGACACTAGAGCTTTCTGGGGGCAGGTGAATTCTATGAACAGAACCTCCAAAATCATAAATATGACCTGCGTCGCCGAGCAAGCATGGGTACAGCACTTAATTTCCACATTTTCGATAAACAATTTGGATCAGCCGCCCTCTGTTGCAATTATTACACATGAAAAGCAAAAAGAAGATGCATCACAATCTACTTTCGCCCATTCTGAAGTAGAAATTTTACAAATCATAAGAAAAAGTCGGCTTGATAGTGCACCAGGTCCGAAAGGTGTGCCACAGGCAATCTACAAACAAGATCCTAATTACTGGGCAAGTAATATCTGTAGTCTGTTCCAGTTGATCGGCACTACCAGTCGTATCCCAAAAAGCTGGAGAGGCGCGATTATTAATCCGATATATAAGGGCGGGGAGCGCACAGATCCAGCAAACTATCGCCTGATTGCATTGATAGATGCAGAGGCCAAATATTATGCATCTCTGATCTTAACCGATTTGATAAATTGGTCCGATGAGAATTAAAAAATCCCGATAAACCAGTCAGGCTTTTGACGTGGCACGGGCACAATTGCAAATGTACTAGCAATAGGGCTAATCGCCGATAAAAGTCTGCGACAGGCACTCCATCTATGGTTCGTGGACTTCAAGGCGGCCTTTGACCGTGTTAGCCGACATACATTATGGGCTAAACTGAAGCACCAGGGCCTACTAGACTCAATTTTAAATCCAATTATGGATCTCTACACTGATACCTGGATGCAGGTCAATATCGCAGATGGCCAGAGGCTCACAAGGAAGATCCATACCAACGAAGGGCTAAAACAAGCTTGTGTCTTGGCCCCGCATTTGTTTAATTTATTCATGGCCGATCTAACATCAAGGCTAGATGGGGTTAATTCACACCCGCCACGGCTGGGCATACTGCCTTTAACACACCTGTCCTACGCAGATGACGTTGTACTTCTAAGCCAGACGAGAATCGGATTGCAACGATCAATCCATGAGTTAGCTGATTTCGCTAAAACAAACTGATGGAAATAAATATAAAACAAACGAAGGTCATGATTATAACACATTGTCTGCCCAAACAGCCGAAATTTATAATCGACAACACAAAGTTGGAAGTAGTTGATAGCTACAAATACTTGGGGATATACTTGGACTGAAGGTTTTCATTTGCCACGCATTACGAAACAATTAAAAAAAAAGGGAACCGCTTTACTCTTTGCATTCTGCAGTATATCAAAACAGTTAAAAGGCCCATTGTTTACTCCACTGCTTGCAGTCATCAAAGCAAAACTACTACCAACTATTGCCTACGGAAGCGTGGTCCATCATGGAAACAGTGCACCAATTCTAGATAAAATTAAAACACGAGTGTACAAAAGAGTATTTCGCCTGCCATGTGATGCCTGACCAGCTCAGGTACGTCTAGAGTTCGGATTACAACACCAAACACTCCAGAAAAGGTACGAGACAATTACATTTTGGTACACAATATGGCTAAATTGTGACCTAGAATTCAACTCGGCACTCTGGGAAGCCTTGCAAAACGACCAAAAATCACAGTACGCAAAGTACCTAAATGCTTCTTTGAAAATAACCAAGATGGCAGATCTCTGGCAACGGAAACTACCCCTGACATCATTCCAGCTGATTATGAAAAAAGCGGCAAAATCGCATTCACTAATTGAAGACAAAGCAACCTTAAGTCAACGCGCGCACGGATGGATGGTTTTACAATCCTACATGAGGTTTGAGCCAGTGGCATACCTGGGCCTTGCTTTCCCCCCTCATCTAAAAACCAAGTACTTGGAGCTGCGCATGGGGAAATTGCCTTCCAATGCTGATCAACCTAACTGGAGGACCCCCGGCCCAAAAGATTGTAACCTATGTGGAGCATCAGTACAGGACTTTATACATTTAATATGCATTTGCCCAGTGTTAGGATGCCGCCGCCGGGATTTGCTTGGGAGGAAGTTCAATGAAAGTGGTATCCGCACCTGCAGATCAGCACAATTAATTTGTCAACTAATTAAATGTGTATCCTATTTTGAGAATTTAACAAAAGAATAATATGGTTACAGACATAATTCAGCAATTCCTGCTTGTTTAAAAAAAAAAAAAGAGAGAATTCACACATTTTTAAATTGAAATCAAATCTTAAATGCGGTACTAATTGTTTATATTTATTCTATTATAGCATGTGAAGGAAATATATTTTTATGTTTTGGAATATTGTAATGGTTTTAATTAACTATACAATAAAGAATTTCTTCATCTTACTCACTTGTTTCCAAGAACTGTCTCAGGACTGAATCTAGGATCCAGTCCTGGAGTTAGAAAAGTAATCCTAAAAGTAATTAAGTGCACATAACTTAAAATTCCCATTGAGCTCAATGTATTATTGTGTTTGAAATGGTGTTGCCTATTACCTACAAAAGTCAATTGCATATTGCAAAAGTATTTAACTAAAGCATCTCATTCTGAGAAAGTATATTTTGGTACCTATTGTTGGTTCTAAAATAAAACAACCATATATTTTTTTATATAAACCATTGGCCTAGTTATTGAGTGTGTGAGACCATTTGCTGACTGAGTGTGTACAACAAATGCTTTACACTGTCCTCTGATACTGCCTTACTGCTCGACCAAGCTACCACTTTAGAGAGTAAGGTTATATCTAACTTTAACCTCTGCCAAGCCTCTGGGGACTGTGGACTCTGTACACACTGTACCTATTTGGGAACAGTATATACAGAGCCACTTTCTCACATTGGTGGATCAGCGGTGGGATACAAACTTACATTTGTTGGACTACTTGGTTACCATCTGATCACACGACAGAGCTCCTAAAATTGCCTTTAGAATTCTGATTGGTCTTTTCCAAAATACTAAAAGTCTTGTTGGGGCCTTGCTTAAGTCCTATTAGATTTTTAGAAAAATAAGTCACTATAGTCAAGGTAGAGGATTAGAACTGTCAGGTTAGAATGACTCAAACAAACCCAGCTATTAGTGAAAATAATAACATGGACCTGGTGGAGGAGCTCGACCTCACACCTTACTTACACTTGTCTTTCAAGGAATTGAGGTCCCTATGCAAACTTAATTTACCAATGGGCCTGCATCCAACCAAACTAGGGCTCCAGGAGCTCTTGGCTGAGTATGCTAAGGACCACCCACCTGAACATGGTGATGGCCAGTCAGATGAGGAAAGGGAAGAGGAGGAGGAGGCTAATAGCCCCCCAACACTATTCCCTAGGGAGGAAAGGGCCCCCATACTTTCGAATCCAAGAATTAGCATCTGAGATCCTAGAGTTCACACATGTGAACCAGGTACCAGAGAGATCACTGGGGGACCCACCAGTGAAGAGGACCGCTTTTTAGCAAAGCTGGCCAAAAGGTTGGATCTAGAGTCCAGGCTCCTGGCTCTAGAAAAAGGAGAGAGATGGGTTTAGCACCCATCAATGGTGGCAGCAATAATAAAAACAAGGATAGGGAGGAAACTTCTGATCCTAAAATCCCCAAAGGGATTGTCCCCAAGTTTGAGGAAGGTGATGACATCACCAAATGGTTCACAGCCTTTGAGAGGGCTTGTGAAATAAGAAGAGTAAATAAACCTCTCTGGGGGTCACTCCTGTGGGAACTGTTCTCTGGTAATTGCAGAGACAGGCTTCTGACCCTGTCTGGGCCAGATGCAGGATCCTATGACCTCATGAGGAAGACTCTGATTGAGGGATTTGGATTCACTACTGAGGAGTATAGAATTAGATTCAGGGGGGCTCACAAAACTCAGACCCAGTCCTGGATTGACTTTGTAGACTTCAGTAAAGACACTGGGTGGTTGGTTAGCTGGACATGGTGTGCATGATTTTACTGGATTGTACAATTTGTTCATGAAGGAACATATATTGAGTAATTGCACAAATGGAAAGTTACATCAGCATTTGGTAGACCTAGGTCTAATTTCTCCCCAAGAATTTGGAAAGAAGGCAGACCACTGGGTCAAGACTAGGGTGACCAGGAAAGCCACTGGGGGTGACCAGAAGAAGGTGGTCGCAAAACCTCCCCAGGGGAAAGGTGGCGAGAATCCCCAAGACAAAAAGTCTGAGTCTTCCAAAGGGCCCCAAAAACCTGTTCAGGGGGGTGGGAACCAAACTACTCCCTATGTGCCTCAACCCTATAGGGGGAAGATTTTTGATCCTTAAAGGCCTGGTGTAAAAACTGTAAGAGGTCAGGACACCTAACTGTAGATGCATCTTTCCCCCACAACAAAGCCCCTAAGGCACCCAGTACAGCTACTCCTGGGGCAGCAAGTCTACAGATGGGATCAGAAGTGTGCCCTGAGCAAATCTGGGGACACACTGAGGCAAGTCTAGTCTCACTGGGGGAGGTGGGATTTGCCACTGTAGCTGTGTGGCCACCCAACCTAAAGAAATATTTGCAGTACCCCTTGGTGAATGGAACTAGGGTAGAAGCTCTGAGGTATACAGGTGCCAGTGTCACTATGGTGAAAGACGCACTGGTTTCCCCTGAGCAATATTTGATTGGGAAGTCTTACCCAGTCACCAATGCTGACAGTGTCACCACTAGTCATCCCATGGCCATGGTGACATTAGGCGGGGGGGGGGGATTACTGGCCTGAAACAGGTAGTGGTCTCTCCAAAATTACCAGCTGCATGTCTGCTAGGAAATGATCTGGAAACCTCAGCCCGGGCTGAGGTTGAGCTAAAGGCCCATGCAGCCATGCTGGGCATCCCTGAATTGGTGTGTGTGAAATCCAGAGCAAGAGGAAGGGTGAAAAAATAGGTCTGGAGCCTGAAATAATGGCCCAACCAACCAAGAGAAAAGGTAAGAAGACTGGGGAACCAACTTCTGTACAGCAGACCACTCAGGACCGCTCAGCCCAGGGAGAGGACTTGGATACCCCTGAGGGAACTGAGCCCATGGAGATTGACCCTTACCAGGTTGATCTCTTGGGCCCAGGGGGACCCTCTAGGGAAGAGCTGTGCCAGGGTCAGCAGGACTGTCCCACTCTTAAAAGCCTGAGGCAGCAAGCTGTTTCAGAAGCACAAGATGTCGTCAGTGGTACTCACAGAGCTTATTGGGAAGAGGGATTGCTGTATGCTGAGGCAAGAGACCCCACTCCTGGCACCACCGGGAGAGTGGTAGTGCCACAGAAGTACAGGGAGTTCCTCCTAACTTTGGTTTATGACATCCCCCTAGCTGGACATCTGGGGCAAACCAAAACTTGGGAAAGGCTAGTTGGTCACTTTTACTGGCCCCAGATGCACCAAAAGGTGAAGGAGTTTGTCAGCCCCTGTAGCCAGTGGCAAGACAGGTGGCCACCCAAACGCTCCCCTAATCCCACTACCAGTGGTGGGGGTGCCCTTTAAAAGGGTAGGTGTGGACATTGTGGGTCCACTTGAACCTCCCACAGCCTCAGGGAACACATTCATCCTAGTAGTAGTGGATCATGCTACTAGGTACCCTGAAGCAATTCCACTTAGGACTACTACAGCTCCTGCAGTAGCCAAGGCCCTCCTCGGTGTCTTCCCCAAGGTAGGGTTTCCCAAGGAGGTGGTTTCAGACAGAGGTTCCAACTTCATGTCTGCTTACCTGACACATGTGGAAGGAGTGTGGAGTGTAGTACAAGTTTACTACACCCTACCATCCACAAACCAATGGCCTTGTTGAGAGATTCAACAAGACATTGAAAGGCATGATCATGGGACTCCCTGAGAAACTCAAAAGGAGATGGGATGTCCTTTTGCCATGCCTGCTTTTCGCTTACAGAGAAGTGCCACGGAAGGGAGTAGGTTTCTCACCCTTTGAACTTCTGTTTGGTCATCCTGTGAGGGGACCACTTTGTCTTGTAAAAGAGGGCTGGGAGAGGCCTCTTCAAGAGCCCAAACAAGACATAGTGGACTATGTGCTTGGACTAAGATCCAGAATGGCTGAGTACATGGAAAAAGCATCCAAAAACCTTGAGGCCAGCCAGGAGCTTCAGAAGCACTGGTATGACCAAAAGGCTGCACTGGTTGAATTTCAACCTGGGCAATAGGTGTGGGTTTTGGAGCCAATGGCACCAAGGGCACCCCAAGATAGATGGAGTGGCCCTTACCCTATCCTAGAAAGAAAGAGTGAGGTCACCTATCTAGTTGACCTGGGCACTAGCAGGACACCCAAAAGGGTCATCCATGTGCACCGCCTTAAACTCTACAATGACAGGGCTGACATCACCATGCGGATGGTGACTGATGAGGAACAGGAAGCAGAGAGTGAACCTCTCCCTGATCTCCTCTCCTACAGCCCACAAGATGGGTCAGTGGATGGTGTAGTCTTTTCAGACACCCTCTCTGCCCAACAGCAGACTGACTGCAAGCAAGTCTTGCAACAGTATGCTAGCCTCTTTTCCCTGACACCTGGTCTGACAAACTGGTGTAACCATGATGTGGACACTGGTGACAGTGCACCTGTCAAAAACAATATCTATCGCCAGTCAGACAAAGTCAAGGAAAGCATCAAAGCTGAAGTCAGCAAGATGCTGGAGTTAGGGGTCATTGAACCCTCTGAGAGCCCCTGGGCTAGACCAGTGGTTATGGTCCCCAAACCTCATCAACAGGGTGGACAGAGAGAGATGAGATTCTGTGTGGACTATAGAGGGCTCAACTCTGTCACCAAGACAGATGCTCACCCCATTCCAATAGCAGATGAACTGATAGATAAATTGGGGGCAGCCAAATTCCTCAGTACCTTTGACTTAACTGCAGAGTACTGGCAGATTCGCATAGCCCCAGGAGCAAAAGAGAAAACTGCATTCCCCACACCTGATGGGCATTACCAGTTTACTGTGATGCCTTTTGGGTTAAAGAATGCCCCTGCCACCTTCCAGAGGTTGGTGAACCATGTCCTGGCTGGGTTGGAATCCTTTAGTGCAGCTTATCTTGATGATATTGCAGTCTTTAGCTCCACCTGGCAGGATCACCTGATCCACCTTGGGAAGACAAAAAACAGGCCTCACTGTCGAGGCATCCAAATGCCAGATAGGACAGGGCACTGTGGTATACTTGGGCCACCTTGTAGGTGGAGGCCAGGTACAACCCTTACAACCCAAGATCCAGGCCATCCTGGACTGGGTAGCTCCAACAACCCAGACCCAAGTCAGGGCATTCCTTGGCTTGACTGGGTACTACAGGAGGTTTGTGAAGAGATATGGGTCCTTTGCGACTCCCCTCACAGAACTCACCTCCAAGAAGATGCCCAAGAAGGTTAACTGGACAGTTAGTTGCCAAAAGGCTTTTGACACCCTGAAAGAAGCAATGTGCTCAGCACCAATTCTCAACTGGGTAAAAGAGTATGGTACCCCGAGCTTTTGAGCATGTTCATCGATCCTCCGATCAGACTGCCTCTTCGGGAGGATCTTCTGTCGTAGCAGCAGGGGACGGTCTTCCACCCGAACCTGTCCAGTCTCCACCTCCTTGCATGGAGATTGAGCTGCAGCAGTTGACAGCTTTCGACCTTCCTCCTGAAGTCTGTAATGTCATTGTGACAGCCAGGCCTCCCTCCACTAAAACGGTATACTCCTGTAGATAGAACAAATTTGTGGCATGGTGCACAGCAAAGGCTGTGGATTCCCTTTCTGCCCCTCTTTCAGAGGTTCTCCTCTTCATTCTTTCTTTCGCCCAGCAGGGCTCTGCTCTGGGCACTCTTAAAGGCCATCTTTCGGCCTTTCATCGCCTTCCTGATCCACCTTCTCTTTTTAGGTCCCCTATTGTGAAAAGATTTCTTAAGGGTACTACTAATCTCTTTCCTCCTCCTCCTCCTTTCGTAATGCCCCAGTGGGACTTGAATCTTGTCCTCACTTATCTTATGTGTGCCCTTCGAGCCATTACATAATTGTCCTCTTCGTCTACTTACTTTGAAGACTGCTTTCTTGCTTGCCATCACCTCTGCTCGCAGGGTGAGTGAGCTTCAAGCCTGATCTTCCAGACCTCCCTTTCTTGTTGTCCATCCGGACAAAGTATTCCTCTGTACTAGGCCCTCTTTTCTGCCCAAAGTGGTTGGTTACCGCTTTCCACATAGGCCAGACCATCACATTGCCCACCTTTTTACCGCCTTCGCACCCTTTCAAAGAGGAGAGACTCCACCGTCTGGACCCAAAATGTGTGCTGTCTTTCTACCTTCACTGCACAAAAGACTTCCGGGTGGATGATCAACTCTTCATGGGTTATGTGGGCACCAACAAAGGTCGGGCAGTGCACAAACGTACCATCTCTCGATGGGTTGTCCTATGCATTAAGATCTGTTCTTCTTTGGCTGAACTGGAACCTGCTGTAGGACTGCGCGTCCACTCTACTAGGGCAACGCCAGCTACTACTGCTTTGGGACATGGTGTTTCACTGGTTGACATCTGTCAGGCAGCCATGCCGGCACCATGCACACGTTTATTAAGCATTACTGCCTGGACAGCCAAGTCCGGAGAGAGCGCTTTTTCAGCCGTTCTGTCCTCCAGGACTTTATGGTGTGAACTTAGTCCTCAGACCCACCTCCTGGGTTGGTATTGCTTGGTTATCTATTCTAAGGTAAGGAATCTATAACTAGGGTCTCTTTCAGATGAACAAGTTACTTAACTTCAGTAACGATATATCTGTAAGAGAGATTAGTAGATATAGATTCCTTACCGCCCCTCCCATCCTCACTGTTCTGCGAACTGACTTATAGGGATAGGAACTCCCTTCCAGTGCCCTAGTTGTGTGCACCAGTGGTCAGTGTCTTGTATAGCTCTGCGCTTCTGGCGTGGAAAGTCATGTCAGAATTGACAGCGCGCGGAGGCGGCGTCTAAGTAGACACCTCAACGTCATCCCGGCGACCATAATGACGAACGCGGAGTCAACCAACGCCACCTACCAGCGCAGAGGTACTGCTATGAAAATGTTTCTCCGAATCCAGTAGGATGCCTGGGGGTAATTCTAAGGTAAGGAATCTATAAATACTAATGTCTCTTACAGATACATAGTTAACGAAGGTAACTTGTTCTTCGGGTGTGGTTTGCGTCCCTCTGTGCACAACCCACTGTACCCTCGTCGATATTGTTTTCACCATTCTGCATGTGTAAAAAATACGAAAACTCTTCGGTATAGAAGACATCATTGGCGACCTTCGGGCCTAGCCGCGTCGGTCAACTTATACTCCGTTCCATAGTAGCCTGTCTTCTATCGATGGAATGGACTATTCTAATTCTGTCCTCTGTGGCCCTCCAAGTATCCGCGCACCGACCTGCATAAAGTCTGCAAATTGTGTCCCTCACCGGAGCGCAAGGAAGAAGACTGCGATGCTGTGAGAAAGTGGCTCTGTATATACTGTTCCCAAATAGGCACAGTGTGTACAGAGTCCACAGTCCCCAGAGGTTTGGCAGAGGTTAAAGTTAGATATAACCTTACTCTCTAAAGTGGTAGCTTGGTCGAGCAGTAAGGCAGTATCAGAGGAGAGTGTAAAGCCTTTGTTGTACACACTCAGTCAGCAAATGGTCTCATACACTCAAGAACTGAACTCTAGGCCAATGGTTTATATAAAAAATATATGGTTGTTTTATTTTAGAACCAACAATAGATATTAAAATATACTTTCTCAGAATGAGATGCTTTAGTTATATACTTTTGCAATATGCAATTGACTTTTGTAGGTAATAGTTACAGGTTGTTGCAATAGGCAACACAATTTCAAACACAATAGTACATTGAGCTCAATGGGAGTTTTAAGTTATTTGCAATAGATTACTTTCAGGATTACTTTTCTAACTCCAGGACTGGATCCTAGATTCAGTCCTGGGACAGTTCTTGGAAACAAGTGAGTAAAGTCGACTTAGTTACTGTTGTGATTTTTAGGCAATATTTTGCTATTTTAAAAGTTGACAGAAGAAATTTCATAGAAAACAGTCAATGATTCCCTATGGGAGAAAATTCAAGTTACAGGTATAGTATGTTCTCGTTACTTTTGTAATCCAGTACTGGGCTTCTATCTAAAACAGGTAAGCAATTACGTTTTCACAGTTTGTACTATTTTTAAAGAATATTTGTAGTTTGCAAAAATCGACACAGAAGAAATTTCACAGAAAAACATTCAATGATTTCCTATGGGAGAAAATGGGGTTAATGGTAAGTACGGTTGTGGGGACTTTTCAGGGTCCGTGCTGGGCACCAAGATCAATCACTGAGATCTTTCCTAATAGCAGGCGAGTGTTTTCGTTACTCGGTTGATTTTAGGTGAATATTTTAAGTTTTAGAAACTCCACACTTAGAAGAAATTTCAGAAGAAAGCAGTCAATGTTACCCTATGGAGGAAAATTGGGTTATCGGCTTTTGGGTAAGTACTCAACTGGCAGAGTTAAGGTTCTGGGCACAGACTCGGGGGTCTCCCAGGGTCAGGTAAGTACAGTTGTTACACCCTCCGCGGCACAGGGGCAGACTGGTTCAGAGTGAGTTAGGCCCAATGTTATCCTATGGGAGGCATTGAGGCCTTGGTTTGTGGCTGCTGACTAGCAGGCCACGCGGCTGTGGGAGCTAGGCTCCTGGTCACTTGCTCAGGGCAAATGGGGAAGTAGGTAGGAGTAGGGGTTACACTGCCAGGGCCACTCGGGCGGCTGGGTGCAGGGTGCTTTTGAGCCTTCGGGCGCTCAATGGATTTCAATAGGAAAGCTCCAGGATGAACAAAGGCTGTAAGCTCGGGGACGAAGATTCTTCAGGTGCCACCACCACTTCGAGAGGTAAGTTTGGTAGATGGAGGATAGGTAGGTACCCAGGAGTTGGGCACAGGGGGCCGCAGGGCACCGGGTGCAGGGGTGCCTTTTGATGTCGGGAAATCTTACCCTCTGTTGATCATGGTTGGGGATACCTGGTTCTGAGGCTGCAGGCATAGTCAGGAGCGTTGAGGTGAGCCCTTGGGTGCGGGATTCGGGGTCACAGTCGCCGGGGAGACATCCTCGGGGTCTTTGTTCACTCCGGCACAGGCCAGGCTTGACGGGTGCAGAGTGTGCAGGGTTCGCGGTTTTGGGCTGATGCCAGGGGTTAGAACTTGCTTTGAGCAGAGCCACTGCTCATGGGAGTCCCAGATGCTCAGAGTCACAAGGTAGCCAGGTCCTCCGGGGTTTGTGAGGTTGCTGGCCACAAGAGGTGCCGGGATGTAGCAGGAGCATTTTCGAGGGTTGACAGGCCGGTAGGGCTGGGGCTGAAGCAGTTGGTGTCTTCCTCTTCTTAGCAGCTGCACGGCAGGTCTTCTTTCTTCTTGCTCTTCTTTGCTTTTTCGGAATCTGGAGAAGGAAGGTTCAGGGTGCCTCTAAATAGTAGATTTAGGGGTGTTACACATAGGTAAAGAGCAGGGACCAATGGGTCCTTGCCCTGGGGTGGGTACAACCCCTATCCTACCACTCCCCTGTGGGAGGGGGGCAGTAACCTAGTCCTGATTGGGCAGGGCCTCCCATCTTCAAGATGGCGAGCGCCCGGAATGTGCTTCACCTCCCCTCTCCCACCTGAGGGGTGGGGTTGGCAGGCTGACACATCCCCTGTCCTTATTTGGGGTTTCTGCCAGTCTTCCCGCCAGAGTGGGGGTTAGAACCGGTGGGGGCCAGTTTGCTAGGTACAGCAAGTGGCCTGGAGAAGCTCACAGATGCGGCATGCCTTTGAAGCTTCCCTCTGCCCATCCAGGGGGAGGAGACCTATTACCTCTCCCAGGATATGCATTGTTGCAGGCCCAGGAGAGCGGGTGCTCTCCACCCAGGGGTCCAGCAACATGTCTGGGCAGCCTCCCAGACCAGACGTGGATTGTAGGTTAGGTTTCAGGGGCCATCTCTAAGATGCCCTCTGTAGTGCTTTGTACATTAAATCTCACACTGGCATTAGTGCGGGTTTAATGTGCTGAGAAGTTTGATTCCAAACTTCTCTGTCTTCAGTGTTGCCATAATGGTCCTGTGGAGTTCGTGTTTGACGAGCTCTCAGCACCATATACTCTTAAATGGCAGCACCACACTTACAGTGCCCAGGAATGGACCTGGGTACTGTAGGGGCACAGGGCTCATGTTCCTGTGCCCACACCACTGGCATAGGGCACCCAGCTAGAGGGGTGGCTGATGTATGCCAGGGCAGTGTAGATTGTGGGCATGGCACACATGGATGTGTGCCATGTCGACTTTGTTTTGTCTTGTACCCAGACACTCAGCTTGCAAGGACAGTGTGTTTGTGTTAGGGTACAGGGCCTCTAAGGGTGGCACAATAAGTGCTGCAGTCCTTAGAGGCCTCCGTGGTCACAAGGCCCTGGGTATCTAGGGTACCATTTACCAGGGGCTGACATGTGGCCAGGGTTTGCCAATTTGGGTTTGAGGTTTTTAGGGAAGGAATATAGGCCCTGGGCACCTGATTGGCAGGAGTTCAGGGCACACTCAGTCAAAGCACATTCAGCAATTCAGCAAAACGTGGGGGCATACCAAGCAAGAAAGATGGCACTTACTCACAGATGCTTGTCGATCGTTCTGAAAAAGACTGCGGGACCTTCGGGCTTGACGAAGGGACATGCAGCGGCAGAACATCGAACACACCCCAGATATATTGGGAAAAGATACCAAGCAGGAGGAAATGGAGACATCCGCAGCAGAAAAGGAGGCGGCCTTCTCTATCCAAGAATCAGACTTGGATTTGGAGGTTGAGTTGGAGTCCAAACAAGTTCCAGCCCCCTTGCCTCCCAAACTTCCTTCCACCAAACAAAAGGCTTCTAGGCCTCTAGTGCCTGTTGGCCAAGGTCTGCACTGAGAGACTGCTTCCAGCGCATCCGGCTTGGCACTGAAACAGACAATCAAGCCTTCCAGCCTGAGCTGAGACGGTACTCCTCGGTTCCAAAACATTCTGGATTGAAAGACACAAAAGAAAAATCCAGCTCAGCGCCGAACATTTCGGCACCGAAACTAAGATGAGCCCTCAAAACCATTAGAGCTGATTTTGGAAAAAATGAAAAATTGCATCCCAAACAAAAGAATAATCATATAAAGCCTGATACCGGACACAATAGATCCTCTACACATTACTTCTTCAGGTTCTCCCAACACAAATCCTGATTTAGGAGAGGATGACGATAATTATAATCAGTCACCAAGTGATCCATGGGATGACAATAATATAGATCCACCTCAAGATACAGACCCTGATCTATACCCAGCAAACCTCCCCCTCCTGACATTAATACTGCATATCAGAAGTTGATTGCTAAAGGCTGCCAATTATCTTAGTTTCCTTACACAAAGAAGCCCTAGAAGAGGTTTTCCTATTTGAAACCTTAGGAAACACACACAAAACACAAATGTTGCCTATGTTGAAAGTTCTGATGTGCCATACTAATGATATTTTTAAAGCCCCAGTTAGAGCATGCATACTAACACCTAGGATGGACAAAAAATATTAGCCCCCACCATTTTACTCAGTTTGTATTAACAGCCAGTTGCCTTTGGATTCTTTGGTGGTCTCTAATGCCCATATGAGGGCGAACTCACAAACATCAGGAGAGTCACCACCACCAGATAAATAATCCAGGTTAATTGATGTCGGGGAAGAGAGTAGCTGCTCAATCATCCAACCATTGGCGTATAGCTAATACTCAAGGTTTGTTGTCCAGATACGATAGAGCTCACTGGGATGAAATGGAAGAATTATTTTAATATCTCCCAGAAGAACTCTAAAAGAGGGGGCAGGAAATGGTACAGGAAGGTAAACTTATTTCTAATTCATCTATCAGGTGTGCATTAGATGCTGCAGATACTGCAGCTAGAGGAATCAATACTAGCATTCTGCTAAGCAAACCATTCTTAATGCACTCTTTGATAAGGAACACCTATTTGGGCCCCAAATAGGCCATTCCCTTAAAAAGATTAAGGATATCGAAGTGACCAAACCTACAGGAGTACTTCAATCTCCCTCTACCAGAGGTTCCTTTCGTCCCTCCTTTTACAGGGGAGGTGCCAAAACTAACACTACAGATGCGGCACGTCTTCACATAAGATACAAACACAATCCTCCCCCTCTAGAGGATTCTACAAGGGTGGTTATAGAGGAAACTATTTTAAGGGCATAGATAGGTACCCAAACCTCTCAATCCAATAACAAGCAGTGACTTGCTAGTACTCCGACCATTCATCACCTGTCAGGGGAAGACTACAACAATTTCTTCCCATTTGACAATCAATAACATCAGACAAATGGGTTTTGGGTATTATCCAACATGGTTATTGTGTGGAGCTTACCAGCAATCCTCCCATTATTCCACCTCACTTTCACAAACTCTCGCCACACCACTAACAGCTCCTCAAAAAGAGGTATCCGCTCTTCTAGCAAATGGAGCTATAGAACCAGTTCCATTACAGCATCAAAGATCAGGAGTTTACTCACTTTACTTCCTAATCCCTAAATAGGATGGGTCTTTGAGACCAATCTTAGATCTCAGAACGTTAAACCTTTGCATACTGTCAGAACCCTTCCATATGGTTACCCTTCAACAAGTGCTTCCCCTTCTACAACAAGGACACTTTGTCCACACTAGACTTGAAGGACGCATACTTCCATATTCCTGTACACCCAGCCCATCGCAAATATCTCAGATTTGTGATAGCTGGAAATCACAATCAGTTCAAAGTACTCCGATTCGGAGTGACTGCTGCACCCAGAGTATTTACAAAATGTCTGGCAGTAAGTAGCAGCTCATTTAGGAAGACCACAAATTCATGTCTTTCCATATCTGGATGATTGGCTTATTAAAGTCAACACACAGCAAAGGTGTCTACAGCACGCTCAAGCCACCATAAACATCCATCATCAATTGGGATTTGCAGTCAATGCACAAAAGTCCCTTTTTCAACCCTCACCACTGCAACCGTATCTGAGAGCAATGATAAGCACTCACACAGCTGTAGCCTCTCCCAGTACAGCCAGAATTCAAAACTTTCAAACTTAACAATCAATACCTAACAGTCAACACTTTCATGCAACTGTTAGGGATGATTGCATCATGCATTGTAATAGTGCCTCATGCAAGTTTACACATGTGTCCTCTACAGGAATGCTTAGCACGTCAGTGGAATCAATGATTAACCCCTTGAGTGCCCCGCCCTTTCCACGCCCTGTGCCGGGCGTTTCATTAGCGGGCGGGGCTCATGACGAGATAGTCTCGTCATGGGCACAGCGCAACCGCGGCCCATGACGAGACCATCTCGTCATGGACACTCAAGGGGTTAACAGATCTAGTGTTGGTAGACAGCCGCTCTCATTGCTCTGGTGGAACACACAAAACCTATCAAAAGGGCGGTCCTTCATCGACCCGATTCCACAAGTAGTACTAACAGCAGATGCATCTCTTACAGGTTGGGGTGCCTATCTTCAGCATTTAACAATTTAGGGTTTATGGAATGCCTAGCACAAACATCGCCACATCAATTACTTGGAGCTTCTAGCTGTTTATCTAGCACTAAAATCTTTTTAGCCTCATATGTAGGGAAAGTTGTCTTAGTCCGGACTTACAATATGACTGCTATTTACTATGTACAAAAACAGGGGACGGGGACACACACTCTACAGTTGTCACCTCTCTCTTTGACCATTTGGCATTGGGCTATACATCACAATTTTCATCTTCTGGCAGAACGCCTTCCAGGCATGAACAACCAATTTGCCGACCTCCTCAGCAGGATGAGGCAACAAGTACACGAATGGGAACTTCATGCCCAGGTTCTCCTTCCATGCTTCCAAAAATGGGTGCTTTCCACAGATAGATCGCTTCGGCGCAGCAGAGAACTCAAAATTGCCCAACCTCTGCCTACAGATTCCCACACCGTCTATCCAAAGGCAATGCCCTATGGATGAACTGGTCCGAGATATTTCTGTACGCTTTTTTGCCTCTCCCTCCATTTCTGGTTCGGAAATTCAGGCACACATCTCTCACACTGATTCTAGTGGCTCCCATGTGGGCTCATCAACCATGGTTCAGCTGTCAGCGGTTCCACACCAAAAGCTGCACCTCACTTCCAACCTTCTCACACAGAACCATGGAGAAAACAGACATCCAAACCCCAAGGAGCTCAATCTAGCAATCTGGTTCCTGAAGGTATAGAATTTGGACACCTAAACCTACCACCAGATTGTATGACCATTCTTAAAGAAGCAAGGAAACCTACCACTAGGGAATGTTATGCTGCAAAGTGGAAAGGGTTTGTTATATATTGTAATAATAACACTATTGATCAGTTAAATGCATCTATACAAAATATTATTTATTACCTTTTGCATCTACAGCCTTTATGGAAGGATTTAAAGAATAATACCACCTAGAATACTGTAGGAAGCTGGCTCTGTATATACTATACCAAAGTGAGGTATAGTGTGCACAGAGTCCAGTGGAACCCCAAAGGTAGGCAGAGGTAAAGTTAGATAGCACCTCACTCTGTATTCGTGGTAATGTGGTCGGGCAGTATCAGAGGACAGTGTTAAGCATTTGTTGTACCCACTCAATCAGCAAATGATTTCACACACTCAAAGACTGAACTTCAGACCAATTGGTAAATGCCTAGATATAACACTGGGACATTTTCTAGCGAAAAGGTAAGTAAAATCAGTTTTCCACAATTGTTATTTTTCTGGTTTCCATACAAATCAACTCCACACTTAGAACATTTTTTCTGAGAAAAAGTCAATGGATTCCTATGGAGAGAAATGAAGTCAATGGTTACCAGGTAAGTAATCGGTCTTTGGAGTTGAGCTTCTGGGGTTAGACTAAGGGTTCCCCTAGGGTCATGGATGCACTCTCGTTACACCCTCAGCAACACTAGGGCGGCCGGGTGCAGAGTGCTGAGGCCCAGTGTTATCCAGTGGGAGAAAGGGGCCTCCGTTGGTGGCTGCTGGCAAGCAGGCCACTAGGTTGTGGGAGGCAAGCTCCTGGTGTTAGGCTCAGGGCAAAGGGGGATCCGGTTTAGCACACAAAGTGCACCCGCAGCGGTGGCTGGGTGCTGTTTTGGCATCGGGTGCCCTGTTGTTTTCAAGGGTATTTTTGTTTTTGGTTTTTAGCTGCAGGCTCGGTCCAGGAAGACCTCCGGGAGGAACCAACAGCTGGGCAGGTAAGTTGCAGGGCTCTGGGACGTAGGTGCATCTCTGGTTATTTTCTCCAGGACGCAGGGTGGCTGGATGCAGGGGTGTCTTTTGAGGTCAGATTTCACCTTACCGGACCACTCCTGTAAGTTGCTAGAGGCCCGACAGCAGTCTCCGCGCCGTTCGAGGTCCAGTGGTCAATCGAGGGACTGTAAGAAACTGGCTCTATATATACTGCACCAAAGTGAGGTACAGTGTGTATAGAGTCCAAGAGTCTCCAGAGGTTTGGCAGAGGTTAAAGTTAGATAGAACCTTACTCTCTAAAGTGGTAGCTTGGTCGAGCAATAAGGCAGTATCAGAGGACAGTGTAAAGCATTTGATGTACACATTCAAGCAACAAATGGGCGCTCACACTCAAGAACTGAACTCTAGGCCAATTGTTTTGTATAAACAAATATACTGTTTTATTTCTAGAACCAAGCAAGCCTGCCACAGGTAAGCATATAAATACTTTGCAGTAGTAATTGACTTGTGTGAACACAGTTCAGAATTGCAGTATAACTTGTACTGGTTTTGGTTACAGGTTTAAGAAAGCAGTTTGCAACACATTGCAGGTATAGTACATTCAATTGAATGGGCTTTTTAAGTAAAATACAGTTAATTACTTTTAAGATTACTTTTCTAACCACAGGACTGGATCCTAGATTCAGCCCTGGGACATTTCCTGAAAACAGGTGAGTAAATGCGTTTTGGTTAAAGGTATAATTTTTAGGGAATATTATTGTATTTCAAAGTTGACACAGATACTTTTTCACATAGAATCGCCAATGGTATCCTATGGGAGGAAATTCACTTAGCAGGTAAGATAGGTTATCGTTACTTTTTCTTACTCATTGCTGGATCCTGGATTCAGCACTTGGACATTTCCTGAAAACAGGTGAGTAAATGCGTTTTGGTTAAAGGTATAATTTTTAAGGAATATTATTGTATCTCAAAAGTTGACACAAACTTTTTCACATAGAATCACCAATGTTATCCTATGGGAGGAAATTCACATAGCAGGTAAGTTACTTTTGCGTTACTTTTGTAATCCAGTGCTGGACTCCTAGATTCAGCACTGGGACATCTACTTAAAACAGGTAAGTAATTACGTTTTTGTAGTTTGTACAATTTTTAAAGAACATTCTTGTATTTCAAAAGTTGACACTTCAAAACTTTTTCACAAAGAACCCCCCAATGTTCTCCTATGGAAAGAAATTCAATTCAAAGGTAAGTTACTTTTTAGCTACTTTTCGTACTCCGTGCTGGACACCTGGGTTCAGCACTAGGACCTTTCCTGCAAACAGTTGAGAAAATTTGGTTAGGTCATTTGTGCGATTTTTAAGGAATATTCTTAGTTTTGAAAAGTTGAAACTTTTTGGGAGAAAAAGTATCAATGTTATCCTATGAGGAAAAGTGAGTTATTGGTCTCGAGGTAAGTAATCGGTCTTTTGAGTTAAGGTTCCGCGGTTGGACTCAGGAGTCTCCCAGGGTCAGTGATGCACTGTTGTTGCACCCCAGTGGCACTAGGGCGGCCGAGTGCAGAGTGTTGAGGCCCAATGTTATCCTACGGAGGATAGGGGGGCTCCGGTTGGTGGCGGCTGGCAAGCAGGCCATGGGGTTGTGGGAGCAAAGCTCCTAGGGTTAAGCTCAGGGTAAGTTGGGGGCCAAGTTAGCACCAAAGGGGCACCCACAGCGGCGCTAGGGCAGCTGGGTGCAGGGTGCTGTTTTGAAGTCGGGTGCCCTGTTGATTTCAATGGAGATTTTCGGTTTTGGTTTTCAGCTGCAGGCTCTGTCCAGGAAGACTTCCGGGAGGAACCAACAGCTGGGCAGGTAAGTTGGAGGGCTCGGGGACGTAGGTGCACCTCAGGTTCTTTTCTCCAGGGCACAGGGTCGGCTGGATGCAGGGGTGTCTTTTGAAGTCGGATTCCACCTTACCGGGCCACTCGCTGTTTGGGGGGGTCCTCTGTGCAGAGGCTACAGGTGACGTCTGGGAGTCCTGGAGGGGTCAACCCACGGTGGACTCAAACTCTGTAGCGCGGGGGTGTCATCGCTGGGACCAGTGGGCCACACTAACTCGGGCCGTTGGCGACGGGTGCAGTGGTAGTTCCAGGCGGCGGGTTTTTGTTCTCAGCAGGCTCAGAGTCTGTTTTCGGAGTTTATTTTGAACAGGACTGCTGTTCACAGGAGATCCGGTCTTTCTTGAAGGCAGTCAGTCCTCCCAGGGGTTCTAGAGGTCGCTAGCTGCAGGACAAGAAGATTTTTGGCTCAGGATCTCTGGAAACTGCAGACGGGCCAGTAGGGCTGGGGCCAAGTCAGTTGTTCTCTCCAGTCTCCTCTGCTGGGCGACTTCTTTCGTCCTTTTTTAGGTCTCGCCTGATCCAGCGCATGCGCTGGTCTGGCGAGACTTATTGAGAGGGCTCCAAAAAGTGCTACCAGGCCAGCCTAGAGCTACAGTGCGTGTGCGCGGGCACGCGCGCCCCGCTTGACCGCGATTACTTTCACTTTCGCGGCCGTTTGATGTTTGATCGCGACCACTTTCGCATGGCTAAACACTTCTAAGGTCCCAAAGGCGAGACCTATTGGCTATGCCAATGCTTGTCTTCTTAGGTTGCGGGAATCTGAGGAAGGAAGGTTCAGGGTGCCCCTAAATACTAAATTTAGGGGCGTTACAGGTGGATAAAGAGCAGGGACCAATGGGTCCCATCCGTGGGGTGGGTACTCCCCCTATTCTGCCACTCTCCAGTGGGAGGAGGGCAGGAGCCTCTCCCTGGTTGGCTGGGTCCCCCCATCCTCAAGATGGCGGGGACTCGAGGTTATGCTCCACCTCTCCTCCCCCACCTTAGGGGTGGAGTTTGCAGAGGTGGGCACACCTCACTTGTTTTTCCCGCCGGTTCTCCCGCCCAAAGTGGGGGGGGGGGGGGTAAGAACCAGTGGGGACCAGTTGCTGAAAGCAGCAAATGGTCTGGAGAGGCTCACAAAGGCGACATGCCTTTGAAGCTTCTCCTTCATGAACCCTGCCCATCCTGAGGGAGGAGGCTTGGCACCTCGTCCCAGGATGTGCATTGTTTCAGGCCCCAGAGAGCAGCAGGCTCTTGACCCCGGGGCCAGATACATGTCTGGTGGTGGCAGCCTGCGCAGCCACTCAGTCAGGTCACTGGGAGTTGGTCGAGTTTCAGGGGGCATCTCTAAGATGCCCTCTGTGGTGCATTTTACATTAAATCACACACTGGCATCAGTGTGGGTTTAATGTGCTCAGAAGTTTGATACCAGTCTTCAGTGTAGCCATTATGGTGCTGTGGAGTTCGTAATAACATCCCAGCACCATATACTCTTAATGGCAGCACTGCACTTACAGTGCCCAGGAATGGATCTGGGTACTGTAGGGGTACAGGACTCATGCACCTGTACCCTCACCACTGGCAGTGGGCACCCAGCTAGAGGGGTGACTGAAGTATGCCAGGGCAGTGGTTTGGGGGCATGGCACACAGGGATGTGTGCCATGTCGACTCTTTGTTTGGTTCTGCACCTAGACACCCAGCCTGCAAAGACAGTGTGTGTGTGTGTCAGGGTACAAGGCCTCTATGAGTGGCACAATAAGTGCTGCAGTCCTTAGGGGCCTTCTCTGGTCACAGTGCCCTGTGGTACCATTTACCATGGGCTGGTACCATGGTACCATTTACCAGAGGCTGACATGTGGCCAGAGATGCCAATTGGGTTTTGTTTATGGGAAAGAACACAGGCCCTGAGGTCGTGATTGGCAGGGCCCCAGAGCACATCAAGTCAAAGCGCATCAGTAGTCTGGCAACAAAAAAAAAGGGGGGGGGGGGGAGTTACTGCAACTGAAACCCACCTTCTTACAGGGACCTACCGCGGAGCCATTATCATCGCTCCTCGGGTTCGAAGTATTCACACTCTGAATCGGGTAAGAGACGTCATAAGAAGAAGTCAAAGAAGCGCTTACGCTCTCCAACGTCCGCCCGTCGGTCTCTGGATGCGGACGAGGGGGTGGGGGGTACCTCCCTCACGGCTCCGTTGGAGCCTGTGAGTCCCACGGCCTACCCACCTTATCCGGGTCCATCGGCGACTCCTGCCCAGGTGCAAGATTTTCTTGCTGCCATGGACCGCTTTTTCAGACCTCTGGCTCCCGTCGGAGCGCCTTCGGGCCCTGCGGTTCCAGCTGAGGGCCCTCTTGCCGGCTACGGCGCCGCAAGGTCCTCTGCCGGCGGCTTCGGCCCCAGCGCCGCAAGGTCCTGCACTGGGGGCTCCGGCCCCGGCGCCTCCCGTAGCTCCGTTCCCGGCGCCGCAATGGGTTCCGTTCGTTCCACCTCCGCCCTTGCCTGGGTTTCCGGACAATTTTGCTCCGGGTTGGGACCCTAATTGGGACATGGAGCCGGACGCCCCCTGGTGTGCCTGCCTTTTTGACAACCCACCCAACTCCGAAGAGCCTGGTCATCCAGGCCCCCACTTCCTAAAGCGCATTCCCTACCGCCCTGCCGTATAAGGAATCTAAGAAGCTGGAACAGTTTGGCAACTGTTTTTTTCTCTGCCAGCTTAGGACTGCAGTCGGTGAACACAGCATGCCTCTCGGGCTGCTACTCTCACGCTGTGTGGGACATGGTTGCGTAGCTGCTGCCTCGGTGTCCGGAGGAGGTTCGGGCAGTGCTTTCCCAATCTGTTGCTGAGGGAAAAGATGCAGCAAGTTTGCCATCAGGTGTGGACTGGACACTGCGGACTCACTGGGTAGGGCGATCTCCCTGGGTAGGACGATCTCCACAACAGTTGCCCTACGTCGCCACTGGATTTTCAGGGGATGTTCAAAGTTTTCTTTTGGACATGCCCTTTGATGGTACTCGCCTGTTTGGCGATAAGGCAGATAGTGCATTGGAGCGTTTTAAGGACTCCTGGGCTACGGCCAAGTCCTTGGGGGTCTCCACCACGCACCCGGCCACGTCTGCTTTTCGTTCCTTTCGTGGCCACGGAAGGGGCGCCCGGACACGTTCCTTCAACCAGAAGCCTGTGCAGAACCAACCTCTTTGCGGTTCTCGCCGCGGCGGGACAGGGGCCCAGCATGCGGGGCAGTCCACCTCCACTCCCGCAGCATCCGCCTCAAAGCCTTCCTAGTCCGAACTTTGGGGTGCACCCCACGCCGGTGGGCAGCAGGATTCGCCATCACCTCTCCCACTGGCATTCTGTCACCTCGGACATGTGGGTGCTGCAGATCGTCCGAAGGGGCTACTCCCTCCCCTTAGAGTCTTCCCTCCCAACCATGCCACCTCAGTTCCACCACATGTCGGGGAGATCACTTTGCGCTTCTCAAACAGGATGTCACTGCCCTCTTGGCCAAGGGGGCCATCGAGCACGTTCCTGGGCCAGAAGTGGGACATGGTGGTTATTCCCAATACTTTCTGGTACCCAAAAAGGAAAAAAGTGGGACTGCACCCCATCTTGGACCTCAGGAATGTCAATCGCTTCCTCCGGAAGGAGAAGTTCAAGATGTTGACTCTGGCTCAGGTCTTGGCTGCCCTGGACCCTGGAGACTGGATGGTAGCGTTGGACTTGCAGGACGCATATTTTCATATCCCCATCCTGCCGGTGTTACCTGCGGTTCACGGTAGGCCACAAGCACTTTGTTTGCTGTGCTCCCCTTCCGGCCTTACCAGCGCCCCTCGGGTGTTCACGAAAGTGATAGCGGTGGTCACAGCTCATCTGCGCAGATCAGGGGTTCCAGTGTTCCCCCTATCTCGACGACTGGTGTTGAAGGCGGGCTCGCCCCAGGCAGTCGTCTCCCACCTCCAGACTACGGCTGACATCAGGCATTTTCTGGGGTTCTCCATCAATGTGCCGAAGTCGCACCTGAGTCCCTCTCAGAAGCTCCCCTTCATTGGAGAGGTTCTTGATTCGACACCGTTTTGGGTTTATCCTCCTGAGCAGCGAGTCTGAGATATTCAGGCAATGATTCCGATCTTTCAGCCTCTATCCCGGCTTTCAGTCAGGATGACACTCCGGCTCCTGGGCCTGATGGCCTCCTGCATCCTGCTAGTGCAACATGCCAAATGGCATATGCGGGTTCTGCAGTGGGACTTGAAGTTCCAGTGGGCACAGCATCAGGGCAATCTGTCCGATCCTGTCCAGATCTCGGAGGGCATTGCACGACAATTGCAGTGGTGGCTCACGAAACGCGATTGGGTCAATGGCAGATCCCTCTCCCTTCCCCAACTGGAGCACACAGTGGTGACTGATGCGTCCCTCCTGGGATGGGGTGGCCACTTGGGAGAGGCGGAGATCAGAGGCCTCTGGTCTCCGGCGGAGTCCCGGCTCCATATCTATCTTTTGGAGCTTCGGGCGATCCGACTTGCTCGGAAGGCATTCCTTCCCTCTGTCCGGGGAAGTGTAGTGCTGGTGTTCACGGACAACACCACCGCCATGTGGTATTGCAACAAACAGTGCGAGGTGGGGTCGTTTACCCTATGTCAGGAGGCTCTGCGCCTCTGGACATGGCTGGAACATCAAGGCATTTCCTTGGTGGTTCAACACCTGGCAGGTTCATTGAGTGCCAGGGCGGATGAACTCGGCCACCGGTGCATGATGGATCACGAATGGCGTCTGAACTCTGTGACGTGGCGCCAGGTCTCTTTCTGCAGTGGGGAGAGCCTTGGTTAGATCTTTTCGCCACTGAAGAGAACGTGCAATGTCATCAATTCTGCGCATTGGAATTTCCCAGGCGGCACTCACTCGGCGACGCTTTTTGTCGCGAGTGGAGTTGCAGTCTGTGGTACGCCTTTCCGCCTATACCACTTCTGCCCAGAGTGCTGAAGAAGATTCGGCGCGAAAGGGCCCAAGTCATCCTTGTGGCTCCAGATTGAGCACGAAGATACTGGTATCCCGAGCTACTCAGCATGGCGATCGATCCCCCGATCCGACTGTCTCTTCGAGAGGATCTTCTGTCGCAGCAACAGGGGACGGTCCTCCACCCGCCCCTGTCCATCCTCCACCTCCATGCGTGGAGATTGAGCAGAGACAGTTGACAGCTTCGATCTTCCTCCCGAAGTCTGATGTCATTCTGACAGCCGGGCGTCCCTCCACTAAAACGGTATACGCCTGCAGGTGGAACAAATTTGTGGCATGGTGCACAGCAAAGGCTGTGGATCCCCTTTCTGCCTCTTTCCGAGGTCCTTCTGTTCCTTCTCTCTTTGGCCCAGCAAGGCTCTGCTCTGGGCAGTATCAAAGGTTATCTTTCGGCCATTTCTGCTTTTCTACAGCTTCCAGATCAGCCTTCTCTTTTTAGTCCCCGGTTGTTAATCGCTTTCTCAAAGGCATTACACAAACGTTTCCTCCCGTGCCTTTCATAATGCCTCAATGGGACTTAAATCTTGTTTTGACCTATCTGATGCGCGCTCCCTTTGAGCCCCTTCATAACTGTCACTTACGTCTTCTCACTCTAAAGACGGCCTTCCTAGTAGCTATCACCTCTGCCAGAAGAGTGAGTGAGCTCCAGGCTCTTTCTTCTAAACCTCCCTTTCTTTCTGTTCATCCGGACAAGGTGGTTTTGAGGACTCGTCCTTCTTTCTTGCCAAAGGTTGTCACGCCCTTCCACATCGGGCAGTCCATCACTTTGCCCACCTTCTTTCCGCATCCTTCAAAAGAGGAAGAGAGCTCCACCGTCTGGACCCAAAACGTGCGCTCGCGTTCTACCTGAGGCGCGCACACAACAGTTCCGGGTGGGTGACCAGCTTTTTGTTGGCTACGCGGGCGCTAAAAAAGGTCGGGCTGTGCACAAACGAACCATCTCTCGGTGGGTCGTTCTGTGCATCGGAGCATGTTACTCGTTGGCTAAGAAGGAGCCTCCTGTGGGGCTGTGGGGCCATTCTACCAGGGCAACGGTGGCCACTACTGCCTTGGGACACGGTGTTCCCTTGCAGGACTTTAGTCAGGCAGCTAAGTGGGCCTTGTTGCACACGTTTACCAAGCAGCATTGCCTTGACAGACAAGTCCGGAGAGAAAGCTTCTTTGGCTGTTCTGTTCTCCGTGACTTTCTGGTGTGATCTTGTCCGCAGACCCACCACCGGGGTTGGTATTGCTGGGGTATGTATTCTAAGGTAAGGGATCTATCACTAACGTGTCTCTTTCATATGCACAAGTTACTACTTGTGTAACGATATATCTGTAAGAGACATTAGTTAGTGATAGATTCCTTACCACCCCACCCATCCGCCCCGTTCTGCGAACTGGTTTCTAGGGTTAAGGTCATCCCTTTCAGGGCCCTAGGTTCATGGCACCAGTGGTCAGTTTCTGGCATGGCTATGCGTTCCTGGCACGGAAAGTAGTGTACAGAACTGACGTCAACGTGCATGGGTGGCGCCTCAGTAGTCTCCGTGACATCATCTCGGCGCCTACGATGCCAGCGACAAACGCAGAGCCGCATGACGCCACCTTCTGGCGCGCAGGAGTACTGCTGACGAAAAAACTTTCCGGATCCAGTGTGACGCCTGGGGATATTCTAAGGTAAGGAATCGATCACTACCTGATGTCTCTTTCAGATATTTCTTTACACAAGTAGTAACTTGTGCGTTTCGCTGATGATTTTCTAACTTTGACCTGTCCATTTAATCATCTGCTTTTATCTACTTAGTCAGTTTAGCCTATTTGCCATTTTTGTAAACATAAGGCCAGGGTTCTGGTCTATATGTTATCATAAAAATCTCCTGGTGTTGCCGCAGGTGTGTCCTAAGAGGACTACGAATCTTTGTCCTGGCAACCTGGAGTGAAGTCCATGTTATGTAACCTAGGAGAAATCCGTGGTAAGTTGATACTCACTCTGGTGTGTAATAGATACATATGCACAACCCAAAATGTATAGTTACAATATCCATGATTTAATCAATAATTTTGCAATAGGAAAATATATTGGCTGTATAAACAAATTGTACGAAAAGTCATTGGTTATTAGAGCAAAATGGAGAATGCGCTATCTCGTTGTCATATGTTCAATGATTTATTATTGTACCCTGTACAAGGTTTGAGTGTAAAAAGAAATACCACAAAGCCGCCTTTGCAGGTTTTAGAAAATGTAGACCACACAAAATGTCTAACAAAATTGTTACAGATAAATATCAAAAACGCAAAGCTAAAAAGAGCCAAGGTTTACTCAGTCTGTGTACCCTGCGGGTCTAGAGAGCTACTTCAGAAGTTTCCAGATCCATTCTCTCACCCGCGATATTCAAAGGTGAAATCTTCCAGTAGATAGAGGTTCCACAAGAAAGATAGTTATCAAAAGGTAAGTAACTTTTTCATATATACAACACTGTGCCGGTCACCAGTTTCTGTTTCTGGTTCAGATGGCATTAAAATTGAAAAGGCATTTTTGTGGTTTGCCTATTGTAACGTTTGGCTTTTTGGACGCATTTGCTTGAAACTTGGCAGTCAGCTATATTTCAGCATCTCAAGTGCTGTGGAGATCCATCCACAGGAAAAAAGTGAGGGGAAATTCAACTGCATAACTTTCTAGACTCATTGTAAATATCTTTGCATGTGAAAATCATAACCGTAAAATAAGGAGAAACAATTAAACATTTTGTCCACAACTATATTTTATCTTCCAGAAATTGGTAAATGAAACATTCCAAAAGCTCTGGTTTACGCCAACACCACAAAATGATAAAGAAGCAATGACGAGAAAGATACTAAACATCACAGATGTGGTAAGGAGTTTTACTTGAGATTTGTTTGGTTTTGATATTTTTTGTTAATTGTATAGGGTATTTATTTTCGTTTCTGAAAGGAAGGCAAATAGATATTTTACTGTGCAGTATAGAAAAGAAATAGAGTACCTCTTATTTTACTTTTACTTGTGTGATAAATCTCACTCTGCCATTTTGGGGGGGGCATGAATCTACTGCTTACATAACAAGTAATTGAATTGTAAAGGGTTTGCAAGAACATAAATAAAAGTGTAGGAGCAATATGCAGTTTTCTTGACTCACAAGCAATCAATGGCTATGTCTGTTTAAGACCATTTTATATCAGTTGTTTACCAGAAGAGGCACAGCACGGTTAGTCTTTCGACGGTTTAACCAGTATATCTAGTATCATTTAACTGCATGTATATTTAAATTTCACACTTGCAATGTGATAGTGGCATTTTGCTAAAAGGAGGTAGCTCTCAATAATATTGTGAAGTCAGTTCCATGGTCTTTCAAGATGTTTAGTCTGTAGAATGTGAAACATGTATCTGAAAGAAACATGTTAGTTAGATTCCTCACCTTAGAATATCCCCAGGCGTCAGGCTGGATCCGGAAAGATTTTTGTAGCAATACCCCTTGCGCGTCGCTAGGCGTCATCTACGGCTCCGCGTCCGTCGTTAAAAGTCGTGCGCCGGAATGACGTCGTCGGAGTACTTAGACGCCGCCCTCGCGCGCTGACATCAGTTCTTCTTCTTTTTATTTTTTTTCCGCGCCAGACAACGCCGATCCGGGAAGAGCTTACCCCTTAGTCAATTTTTGACTAAACTTTTTTGACTCTTTTTGGTCTTCTGTCGACTCGACTCTGGTGCCGGTAGGATGCCTGGGTTTAAAGCCTGTGACTCCTGTCATCGACTGATGTCGGTGACGGACCACCATCGCCAGTGCCTTTACTGCCTGGGGGCCGACCACGACGCGGAGTCATGTCCCGATTGTCAGGCCTTGACCTCGAAGGCTAGGCGGGAGCGGTC
The DNA here is from genome assembly GCF_964204655.1 of Triturus cristatus. Lineage (NCBI taxonomy): Eukaryota > Metazoa > Chordata > Amphibia > Caudata > Salamandridae > Triturus > Triturus cristatus. Next base: position 274,895,002 of record NC_140581.1, read on the forward strand.
CCGTAAGCTTCTCGAGCTTCGGCACTCGGCTCCGCGCCGCTCATGGTCCCGGTCCAGGAGGAGGTCCAAGAACCGGTCGCGGAGCCGCAGCCACCATCATCGCTCGAAGTCTTCGGGTAAGTCGAAGCAATCAAAGAAGTCCAAGAGGTGACACCGCTCTTCGGATTCCCCTCGCCGGTCGCGCGACTCGGCCGAGGGTCAGGGTGATCCCACCCCCGCGGTTCCGTCTGAGCCGCAGGAGCCGCGTCCGTCCCCATACCTGCCGGTCCCTGGGACTGACGCGACTCTGAGGGAGGTCAGTGCTTTCCTCTCGGCCATGAGGGGCCTGGCTCCGCTGTCGACGCCTGCCGGCGCACCTTTGGGCCCCGCGGGCTCGACTGGGCGACCTCGCGTGCCGGCGGGTCCGGCGCCGTCGACTACTTCGGTCCCGACGCCGCAGGTCCCCGAGGGATCCAGGCCTGGATCTCTGCCGCCGCCGATCGACCTCACGACGCCTCCGCCGACACCGGTACCGCCTCCGGCGCAGTCTCCGGACGACGCCGTTCCCCGGTTTAGTCCGGGCCCGACGCCGCTTCCGACGCCGATGGATGAGCGTTTCATCTACCGCCCGGCTCCGATCATTCCTCCTGTTTATCAGGAATCGGATGACGGGGCGACTGGGAGGGGTCTGAGGACCCTATGGCCAGACAGGGCCAACTTTCACAGGACTGGGCAGACGAACTGGGGGATGCCAGTGGTCTGGACACCTCCCCGGACGCTGGTTTCATCTCTCCTCCGACTGTGGCCTCGGAGGAAGGTGCTTCAACCGTCAGCAAGCTCCACAGAGCCTCTGCTGCAGTTCAATGAGGCCCTCATAGACATTCTGCAGGGCACTTGGTCCAAGCCCTCCACAGTTCCTCCTGTGGATCGGAACGTGGCCCGGCGCCACCGCCCTGCTCCAAGCGACCCCAGTTTCCTGTCCCAACACCCCACCCCCGAGAGTCTGGTTATCCAGGCCTGCACTGCCCAATCCTCCTTCCCGACCGCTCCTCCGGATCGGGATTCCAAGAGGCTGGAACTGTTCGGAAAGAAGCTGTTCTCTTCCCTGAGTTTGGGCCTGCGGTCTTTGAACACCGCTTGCCTCTTGGACCGCTTCTGCCACTCTCAGTGGGATACGGAGGAGGACGTGCTGCCCCTGTGTCCGGAGGAGGCCCGGACACGCCTCTCCCAGGCGCTTGCTGACGGGCGAGATGCAGCACGACATGCCATTCGGTGTGGACTAGACACCACGGACTCTCTGGGTAGGGTGATTTCCACCACGGTGGCGCTCCGGCGCCACGCCTGGCTGCAGTCCACATCCTTCTCGGGGGATGTCCAGAGTACTCTCATGGATATGCCCGTTGATGGCACTCGCCTTTTTGTTGAGAAGGCGGATAGTGCGCTGGCTTGTTTTAAGGACTCCCGGGCTACGGCCAAGTTCTTGGGTCTCCCGGCCCCGCGGCCGCAAACTTCCGCCTTTCGTGGCCAAGGAAAGGGGCGTCTCCTCATGTCCGCCTAGCCACCGGCCGCAGAACCAACCTGGTCGCGGACGTGGATTCCGCCGTGGCGGTACTGGAGGACAACGTGCCGGTCAGTCTACATCCACCCCGGCAGCATCCGCCTCAAAGCCCTCCTAGTCAGAGCTTTCAGGCCCATTCCACGCCAGTGGGCGGCAGAGTTCGCCATCACCTGCTCCACTGGCGATCCATCACATCGGACAGGTGGGTGCTGCAAATAGTCCGAAGGGGCTACTCCCTCCCCTTCGAGACGACCTCTCCAGCCATGCCACCGCAATGCCACCGTATATCGGAGGATCACTTGAATCTTTTGCGGGAGGAAGTTACGGCCATCTTGGCCAAAGAGGCCGTTGAGCGCGTTCCTGGTCCAGAAGTAGGCCGTGGCTGCTATTCCCACTACTTTCTGGTTCCCAAGAAGGGCAAAGGGGGCTTACGCCCTATCTTGGACCTCAGGAGCATCAACGCCTTCCTCCGGAAGGAACGGTTCAAGATGCTAACTTTAGCTCAGGTTCTGGCTGCCCTCGACCCTGGAGACTGGATGGTAGCCTTGGACTTGCAGGACACCTATTTTCACATCCCCGTCCTGCTGGCCCACCGGCGTTACCTTCGGTTCACGGTGGGTCAGAAGCATGCGCCCCTTTGGCCTCACCAGTGCCCCTCGGGTGTTCACGAAAGTGATGGCGGTGGTCGCGGCTCATCTGCGTAGATCGGGGGTTCCAGTCTTCCCCTATCTCGACGACTGGCTGTTGAAGGCGGGCTCGCCCCAGCAAGTCTCTCACCTCCAGACTACGGCCGACCTCCTGCATTTGCTGGGGTTCTCCATCAACGTGCCAAAGTCACACCTGAGACCCTCCCAGAAGCTCCTCTTCATCGGAGCGGTTCTTGATTCAGCGCAGTTCCGGGCTTATCCTCCGGAACAGCGGGTCCGGGATATTCAGGCTCGGATTCCCATCTTTCGGCCTCTATCCCGGGTTTCGGTCAGGTTGGTGCTGCAGCTTCTGGGGCTGATGGCCTCCTGCATCCTGTTGGTGCATTACGCCAGGTGGCGAATGCGGACTCTGCAGTGGGTCCTGAAGTTTCAGTGGGCCCAGCATCGAGGCAACCTGTCCGACCATGTCTTGATCTCGGAGGGCACTGCAAAACAGTTGCAGTGGTGGCTCACGGACCGCGATTGGGTCAGCGGCAGATGCCTCTCCCTACCCCAACTGGAGCACGTAGTAGTGACGGACGCGTCCCTCCTGGGATGGGAGGGGCCATATGGGAGAGGCGGAGATCAGAGGCCTCTGGTCTCCGGCGGAGTCTCAACTCCGTATCAACTTGTTGGAGCTGAGAGCGATCCAGCTTGCACTGAAAGCCTTCCTTCCCTCTGTCCGCGGAAGTGTCGTGCAGGTGTTCACGGACAACACCACCGCCATGTGGTATTGCAACAAACAGGGCAGGGTGGGGTCGTGGACTCTTTGTCAGGAGGCTCTGCGCCTCTGGACATGGCTGGAACACCAGGGCATCATCCTGGTGGTTCAACATCTGGCGGGCTCTCTGAACGCCAGAGCAGACGAACTCAGCCGCCGGTGCATGATAGATCACGAATGGCGTCTGAAGTCGGACGTGGAGCAAGGTCTCTTTCTGCAGTGGGGAGAGCCTTGGTTAGATCTATTCGCCACCGAAGAGAACGCGCAATGTCAGCAGTTCTGCGCGTTGGAATTTCCAAGGCGGCACTCGCTCTGAGACGCTTTTCGTCGCGAGTGGAGTTGCGGTCTGTTGTACGCCTTTCCGCCTATACCACGTCTGCCCAGAGTGCTGAAGAAAATCAGGCGCGACCGGGCCCAAGTCATCTTAGTGGCTCCGGATTGGGCACGAAGGTACTGGTATCCCGAGCTACTCAGTATGTCAATCGATCTTCCGGTACGACTGCCTCTTCAGGAGGACCTTCTGTCGCAGCAGCAGGGGACGGTCTTCCACCCGAACCTGTCCAGTCTCCACCTCCATGCGTGGAGATTGAGCGGCGACAGTTGATGCCATTTGACTTGCCTCCTGAAGTCTGTGATGTGATTCTGGCAGCCAGGCGTCCCTCCACAAAATCGGTATATGCCTGCAGGTGGAACAAATTTGTGGCATGGTGCACAGCAAAGGCTGTGGATCCCCTTTCCGCCCCTCTTTCTGAGGTTCTACTCTTTCTTCTTTCTTTGGCCCAGCAGGGCTCTGCTCTGGACACCTTGAAAGGTTATCTTTCTGTAATCTCTGCTTTCTTACGGCTTCCTGATCAGCCTTCTCTTTTCAAGTCCCCTGTTGTTTCGCGTTTTCTTAAAGGCATTACTCGCATGTTTCCTCCTGTCCCCTTCGTAATGCCTCAGTGGGATTTGAATCTTGTCTTGACCTTTCTGATTTGTGCACTCCCTTTGAGCCTCTTCACAATTGTCCCCTTCGTCTTCTAACTCTTAAGACTGCTTTCCTGGTAGCTATCACCTCAGCTAGACGGGTGAGTGAGCTCCAGGCTCTGTCATCTAAGCCTCCCTTTCTTTCTGTTCATCCGGACAAGGTTGTCCTCCGGACTCGTCCTTCTTTTCTTCCGAAAGTGGTGACCCCCTTTCACATCTGGCAATCTGTCACTTTGCCCACATTCTTTCCGCATCCTTCGAAAGAGGAAGAGCGGCTCCACCGTCTGGACCCCAAACGTGCGCTGTCCTTTTATTTGGACCGCACCAGACAGTTCCGGGTGGACGACCAACTTTTTGTTGGATACGTAGGTGCTAAGAATGGGAGGGCTGTACACAAGCGGACCATCTCACGGTGGGTCGTCTTGTGTATAAAGGTTTGTTACTCCTTGGCGAAAAAGGACCCTCCTGTTGGGCTGAGAGCCCATTCCACCCGGGCCACAGCGGCGACTACTGCCCTGGGGCGGGGAGTTCCCTTGCAGGACATCTCTCAGGCGGCGACGTGGGCCTCACTGCACATGTTCGCCAAGCACTATTGCCTGGACAGCCAAGTCCGGAGTGATGGCTTCTTTGGCCGTTCTGTTCTCCAGGACTTTCTGGTGTGATCTTGGTTTGCAGACCCTCCACCGGGGTTGGTATTGCTGGGGTATCTATTCTAAGGTGAGGAATCTAACGTGTTTTTTTCAGATGAACAAGTTACTTACCTTCGGTAACGATGTATCTGTAAGAAACATTAGTTAGTTAGATTCCTCACCGACCCACCCATCCTCCCCGCTCTGCGAACCGACATCTAGGGTTAAGGTCATCCCGTTCAGGGCCCTACACTTTTTGGCACCAGTGTCGGTCTCTTGCATGGCTCTGCGTTCCTGGCGCGGAAAGCTATGTACAAGAACTGATGTCAGCGCGCGAGGGCGGCGTCTAAGTACTCCGAGGTCATTCCGGCACACGACGCCAACGACGAACGCGCCTAGCGACGCGCAAGGGGTATTGCTACAAAAATCTTTCCGGATCCAGCCTGACGCCTGGGGATATTCTAAGGTGAGGAATCTAACTAACTAATGTTTCTTACAGATACATCGTTACCGAAGGTAAGTAACTTGTTCGTTAAGTTGATAATACATAGGATCAACTACAACTAGTAACATGTACAAGCAAATCTCTGATTTAAACACAGCAGATAATGTTGTGCAATTGAACTAAAAAAATAAATGAGGACTGGAATATGAGGGGGCGTGGGTACGGCCGCAATGAAGGCAGACGTGTCCGGGTAGAGCTCCGCCGGAGGCTCCCCGAAACAGGCCCGGTTCTCCGAATACAGCCATGTGTGAAAGCTTCAGTTGAGGGCAGCTAACGCGGAATTCTGCCCTTAAACGCGGTTGCTGGTTGTGGCTTGCCTGTACCCCGCTGAGTGGCTTCCGATTGCAGGAGGTAATGGAGGTATGCTCCTAGAGGGGACGCCTCCGACTACGCGAGCACGGGGCTTTGGCCCGCCCACCAGGCCGCCGGCAATGGCACAGTTATGATGCATCGTTAGAAGCGGGACGTGGGCTGAGACCTCCCCCGAATGAACGCACACCAGTCCGTGACGAGATGTGGTCGTGAACCCTGTCGTGCCACTCACCCTATCTCGGCTGCGAGACCCTGCACCGCCTATGGAGTACCGAGACATGCGAGGTGAGGTGTGAGCGAAGACCTCGCCGGCCCGCCTAAGTGGCTCTTACCATCGCGCCGCGATCGCAGCAGAGGATTCTTATCCGCCGGGAGGATTGTGAGTGCGAGACTTGATGCGACGCCACTGCCGGCTACTGTGAGGTGGGAAACGATGGGAGCCCTTATATGACCGCCCGTGTGAGGCTGGAGTGTCCTTCGGTCCTGAACCCACACAGGGAGCCACGGTGAAGACACGTGAGTTGGGCCATCTGCACTGCCGCTGCCCATGCGTCGCGATTACGAGAGGGGGTTCCCCGGGCCGCTGTGAGAGCGGCGTATGGTCATTCGCTGCCGCCCAGGCATACGCTTCACAGGGTGAGAGGACACGGCAGGAGCCTCAGTCCTGATACCGGCGAGCTGCGGCGAAGTGGGGATTCACGGACGGGGCTGCTGGCTATAGCAGTAAAGGGGCAGGGATCGGCTGAGTCAGCACCTCTTGGACACCTACTGTTGCCCCTGGCGCCACATGGGGGACACTACCTCTGCAGACCTGCCTGCTTGACATTACCAGCTGGGTTTTTGAGTCGACACACTTCCAAGTCTGGGTGATGGTGGCATATTGAACCTCTCCAAGGACCTAATGATGTGAAACAATCCTGGGGAGCTGCGAGACCTAGACGAAGATTTAAGGACACTTCTACTTGGCCCACTCATTGCCTGAAGCTAATACACGTGGGGTACCCCCAGAGCTACCATCGTGGAAATACCTGAGCATTCTAGCAGCACAACCTGGAGCGGTGGAGTGGTGCTGGCTACTGCCTTGAAGATTACTGTACGGTCACCAAGGGTGCATCTGCGGACTGCACGGGTGGTGCCCGCGGAGACTCGCACCGCCAAGATCCACCAAGTGTGAACTCTAGTGGAAATGACCTGATGCACGCCTGCTCAACATAATCTGAATGGCTGCGTTGCCCAACCGACAATTTCACTGCTAAAGAGACATTGATGTGCGATGGAACAGCTCCGCTGTTAAGGCTGTAAGGTGTGAAGTGACTGCTGAACGAGGCTTGCTGGAGAGGGGGGTGGGGGGGCCCTGCTCCGATATCTGCCCCCTGAGGGCGTTGCATGGAGGCCTTATTCTGCGCAAGGCAGTGAGGGCGTACAGACTCTGCGACTGATGTCGGGCGGCACCCGGGCACAGGCTGGTATAGGGGGAGCGCAGATTGTGCCGCCGCTGTCCAAGCCAAAATCGGACAAGATGGCAAAACAGGGACTTACAGACCAGGCTGCAAATAAGCTAGACGCGGTGCTCGCTGCAGTAGAACGACTGGAGGCAACTATCGATCAAACCTGCACCTCCCTCGAATCTAAAATAGACAAGGTGGCTTTAGATTTCTCACCTACATGCTGATCACCGAAAGTTAACAGACCGCACCACTGTCCTGGAGGCCACGCTCACTGACATCAAGCCGCAAGTGACTCAAACAGATAAGAAAGTACATGATTTGCTGCGTCGTGTAGAGTTTCTAAAAGATAGAGCCGAGGATGCGAAAGGGCGAGCACGACACAATAATGTACGCTTAGTAGGTGTACCGGAAAGATGGGAAGGAGGGGATCCCACCACGCATATGGAGAACTGGCTCAGATCTTTTACCTGCAGGATCCCTCTCACCACACTTTGTCATAGAGCGTGCACATAGGGTCCCAGCGAGGCCCCCTCCTACCGGATCGAACCCGAGGCCCTTCCTCCTCCGACTCCTTAATTATTGAGACCCATGCCATTCTGCAGGAAACCAGAAAGCTCCAAGATATTCACATAGACAACCACAAGATCATGTTTTTCCCGGATTACACTATCCAAGTATAGCGTCAGAGGTTCTCCTTCATGGCAGTGAAAAAATGCCTTCGTCAACACAACCTGAAATATTCCCTGTTGTTCCCAGCACGTCTGCGGGTGGTAGCAAGCGACAAAACACACTTCTTTAACACATCGGAGGAGGCAGAGGACTGGCTGGACACCATCACTGGTGCGTGACCCTGGGACGCCGCCGTGGAGGCGGCACTGCCGAAACTAAAGGGCCCCTCTCGCCGCAGAGAGCACAGAGCGACGGCGACTAGGACACCACCTTCACCAACTGAAGGCCCGCACTCGGGCCTGATCCACAGCAGACAACGAAACGCCCTACAAGCGGTGGCTAAACTAAGCGGCTCTCCGGCAGCTGAAGACGCCTCTAACTCCAGTCAAAGAGACCTATCTAGTGACGATGAGCAAATATATGGCCTCCCAGATTCGCAAAATTCAACTGAACAGCCAGACGTCACCCCGCAGACTGCAGACACACTAATATGAACTATACGAAATCCTATCTCTGCATAACCCACGGTTTGAGGTATTGGGGTGTATGTGTGTGGGAGCGCGCTATCGCAAGCAAAATAACTATCTACAACGATTGTCATTGTGACCAAAAATGTTCAGAAGGGGCTGCAGTTAACGTCCTGTCATGTAAAGGGGAGGCGAGCCCTGCTCATCCACACTGCTATTAATACATGGACGCACTTATACACCACCTCACTTATCTGCTATTTTGCCTGTTGACGGGGAGCCTCTGGGACGCTAGATGCACGTACTGTAGGCTAACAAAGTATAACACTCAGCTCACCCCTCGAGAATGTCTAGACTGTTATCTCTATTGAGAGTTTGGGTGATTGCTAGTTGCATCCTCGCCCTTTTGGATTTAAGTGCGATTATGATTCTGTTTTGGTTTTATTATAAGATATCATTTATTGTATGTCGATATATGCAGAGTAATATACTACAGGTCAGCATGCTGGGTGGACTCTGCGACATTAGGTTATCTGAAATGCACATAACTGCTGGGCCAACACAGGGACATAACCATCTGGCGCACTGTAAAGTCTATGTCTTCCTTTAAGATTGGCACGTGGAATGTGAGAGGCATACGTTCACCGTCACGCAGGTATCGGATATATTCCTACCTTAAACAACATCATATACAAATAGCCCTCCTACAAGAGACTCACCTGGCCAATTCAGAAATTCCGCGATTGCACCGTTGCTGGCGTGGTCAATTGTATGCTACAGGCTATTCGGCCTTTGAACGAGGAGCGCTAATAAGGATGAGGCCAGGGGTTCCACTTACAATTACACAGGCATTAATAGATACGGAGGGCAGATATGTTGTCATTAGGGGCGCGCTGGATGGCCGACAAATTGTGATTGCATCCCTCTATGTTCCTAATACAGAGCAGGCTACCTTCCTCTGCACTATGTCGAATATACTGGCACCGTGGCACGATGTTCCCATGCTGCTGGGAGGTGATTATAATAGCGTACTTGACGTATCACTAGACCGTTCCTTCCCACCACTTCCAGGTACAAGCACACACCATGCCATGAAGGCATTATCTAGCTCGGCAACACAGTGGCATTTGAGAGATGCCTGGCGACACCGCAATCCCCATGACAGGATATACTCCTTTTACTCCGGTGCTCATGATTTGCATGTGCGGTTAGACCGATATATGCTCCCGGACATACTACTTCCTAATATAACAGCAATTTACTATCTGGGTAGGACACACTCTGACCACAACCCACATATTCTAGAGATGCTATGGGAACACCCTCACCCGCCAATCCCAACCTGGCGACTGCATCCCGATTTGCTATTGGACGCACCATTTTGCCATTTGCTAGCAGCTAACATCACCCGGTATTTTGAAGATAATACTGATACAGCCACGACGCCTCAGGTGGAATGGGATGCGTTTAAAGTAGTCAGGGGTGATTGCCTTGGTGCACAGGCGGCTATGCGGAAGCAGTTAGAAACTGACCTCACACGCATTGAAACCGACCTGCTTCGAAGAGAGGGAGAAACACTGGGGGGTAATACTAGGCCTCTGGAACACGACAAAGAAGAACACTCCAGATTGCTAGACCGGCTCTGTAATATAAATTATGCTGCACACTCAGTGCACACTCACCGCATGGGGGACAAACCTGGCAGGTGGTTGTCCTGGCTGATACGGCAGGAAGCCACCATTTCGCCTGTGACACTAATACGGAATACACGGGGAGTCATGGTACATACCCAAAGTGAAATACATAGTGCGTTTGTGGAACATTATTCCACGATGTACAGATCTTGTTTGAAGGCCACAGATGTAGACATACGGCACTTTCTCTCTGACATAACATTGCCACAACTGACGGAACACCAACAGGAAGAACTGGGTGTTCTCCTGTTGTCGGAAGAACTAAGGGATAGCATTTTTCCCTCTCAAATGGTAAAACGCCGGGTCTGGATGGACTGCCGGCTGAATTTTACAAAGCCTACTCGGATATATTAATACCAGAACTGCTGCGGGTCTATGAAGCAGCCCTAGAGCGCTCTGCGCTTACACCTATGCAGAATGAGGCCACGCTGATAGCTCTATTAAAACCGGGTAGAAGCCCTGAACTACTGGGCTCCTATCGCCCGCTAGCTCTGTTAAATACCGATTACAAAATTCTGGCTTCCACCTTGGCTATAGGGTGGCTCCGTTGGTACCGGCCCTGATACACGCTGACAAAAATGGTTTCGTTCAACCAGGTGCACCTCCCTGAATATTCGCAGGCTATTCAAAAGTATGCAACAATAAATTGACCTCGCTCTGGCTGCCTAATACTAGATCTAGAGAAGGCCTTTGATTCGCTGGAATGGCCCTATCTAGCGGCGGTCCTGCGTAAATACGGATTGGGAGACGGATATTTACAATTGGTGCAGCTGTTGTATCAACGTCCTACTGTGCGGGTCCGAACGGGTAAGCCACTCTCTGATACAATTAGGGTTAGGCGCGGAACTATACAGGGGTGCCCGCTGTCCCCATTGCTTTTTTCTCTTGCCATGGAGCCTTTTGCGGCTCTCCTCCGCGAGGGTGGAGCAGATTGGGGCATCTTCTTGAGTGACAGACTTCATACAGTGTCCCTATACGCGGATGGCTTGTTGTTGTACATAAGAGAGCAAAACCAAAGGAAATGATGGACGGAGTGTTGAACATTGCAAGCACTCACCCCCAGTCAACTGATCTGGGTTTAATCCATCACCGTTCTTTAGCCCACTCTGCCACCCTAGTTCAGACATGGCCATATGCAAATCAGTCTGACCCTGTGCCTCATGGGAACTGTCCAGCCCAAACTGCCAAGTCATGTCTTCCCTGGACCGCAAACAAGCTTCCTAGGACCGGTTTCTGGCATTTCAGCCGTCTTCAGCCAGGCTTGCTTGAATCCAGTGGCAAAGTGAGCAAGGGACTCACGTCTGAGCATACCCTGCCAACTTATGGCGAACAAAGCAGTACAAAAGGGGGTGGTGATGGACGGAGCATCAGAACCAATCAAACACTCACACCCAGTCAACAGATCTGGGTTTGATCCATCACCATTCTTTAGCCCACTCTGCCACCCCAGTTCAGACATGGCCATATGCAAATCAGTCTGACCCTGTGCCTCATGGGAACAGTCCAGCCCGAACTGCCAAGCCATGCCTTCCCTGGACCGGAATCAAGCATCCTAGGACCGGTTTCTGGCATTTCAGCCGTCTTCAGCCAGGCTTGCTTGAATCCAGTGGCAAAGTGAGCAAGGGACTCACGTCTGAGCATACCCTGCCAACTTATGGCGAACAAAGCAAAACCAAAGGAAATGATGGACGGAGTGTTGAACATTGCAAGCACTCACCCCCAGTTAACTGATCTGGGTTTAATCCATCACCGTTCTTTAGCCCACTCTGCCACCCCAGTTCAGACATGGCCATATGCAAATCAGTCTGACCCTGTGCCTCATGGGAACAGTCCAGCCCGAACTGCCAAGTCATGTCTTCCTTTGGTTTTGCGTTGTACATAAGAGACCTGCATGCAATACCGCCGGCGATATCTGCGTTGTTACGTAATTTTGAGGAGGTGTCAGGCCTGAGGGTGAACTGGGCTAAATCGGGTGCCTACTCTTTCAACGAGGACGTGGCTATGACAAATCTACATTTTAATAAGATTGCACTGACTTGGTATCCTACCACGTTCCGATAGCTGGGTATATATATTTATAGGTCACCAGCAGACATACTGGAGGGCAACTTGATGCGTGCCATTTCCTCAGTAAGAGCACAGATGCAATTCTGGAAGACTCTACCGCTTAATGTAATTAGCCACATCACTTTAACTAAAATGATAGTACTGCCAAGGTTATTGTATTATTTTGCAAACCTTCCGGTATATGTCCCAGTAAGACTGTTTCGGGAACTGGAGGGATTAACCCGAAGTCTAATTTTGGAATACAGGGCGGCCCAGGATAGCACTGCAGAAACTATATGCGCCACCAGAGAATGGAGGCTTAGCAGTTCCCCACCTGGAACTATATTATTTAGCTGCGCAGCTACAATGGGTTACAAAATGGTTAAGCGGTAAGAACTTGGCAGACACAGCGACCGAAATGACAATATGGACGCAAAACCAAGTTTATAGATTGTTTCACCCACTGGCGAAAATACCCCGCCCGACACAGCTGCACATTGAATTAGCTCACTGATGTTATAAGAGAAGCCTTCAGCTTACAAAAGACACGATCCCCTATGCCCCAGTACTACCGATTGTCGGGACATCCAGAGGTAGAGACTCTATAAGTGATACAGCACTAGTGTCCTGGTCCGAAGCGGGAGTAGAGACACTAGGACACTTGTATGCAGAAGGTACCCTATTACCTTTTGCGACACTAACGGCGGATAATGGCATACCGGCAGGCCAGTTCCTTCTGTATGCAACCATCACACGGACGTTGACACTAGCATGGGGAGATATAACTAATGAGCCACCGACACATCAACAGTTGCAATACTTACACGTAATGGGGGAGGGGTCACATGTGATACATTGGTTAGTACAAGCTCTGCTCACTCACGTATTACGACCACTAAAGAGCCTTCGTGAGCATTGGACCGTAGACAGGCGCCATCCCTTGCCTGATAAGGAATGGGAATGTGTTCAAGCAAGTGCCACACACATACCACGCAATTCGTGTTTTAAGCTCGTTCAGACCTATATACTACATAGGGCGTATCTTTCACCAGATAAGATTAATAAGTATTTTAACATCAACACGTCCGAATGCCCGAGATGTCGTCTCCTAGGTGCTGACATACTACATATGCTATGGTCTTGCCGCCTGCTTTTACCCTACTGGCGCACGATATTAGATATCCTCACGAAATGCACCAATGTCGAAGTGCCGGCCACATGGGAGGTCTGTATACTGGGATATTACAAACGCACCAAAACTAACAAAGTAGGTTCCGGGTTCCGTGACCTGGGCCTAATAGCAGCGAAACGGCTGATAACTAAGAGGTGAAAGTGCACAGACCCACCGGTAGCTTCACACTGGGTGAAATCATTGGAAGTATGGGCACAGGCAGAGAGTACCACTCTACACAGGGAAGAAACTGCAGGGTTGCGGAAATATCCCATAGCGAACACCTGGTATGATATGCTCAAAACCCTTACACTCTCTGATATTCCACTGTAATCGTCGTTTAACCAACAAACGAAGGTTAGTACCTGACACGACACTAGGTAGCAGAAGACAAGCCACAACCCCAGGATACCTAAATGCCGGAGGTCAGTTAAGACACGAAACTCTCATTCCTTGCAGAACAGTACATAGACATGACACTTGCCGCGCGCTACTCTAGTATCCAGACAGCAGAGCATACAACAGAAACAGCAGCTCGCACCCACCACCCACACGCAGGCCTAGCCAAGATTATGCCTCAACGATACTCTACATATTAGCTGCATGTAATCTCGCGCAATCGATATCTCTTATTTAGATTTCTGTATCCTTTTCTTTGGAGTTTTTATTAGATGTGATTATATTATATATAAAAGAGGAAAATAGATGTCTGATATGCGACGCTATATGTCGTAATTTCAAAGTTCAGATGTGTATGAACACTGTGCTTTTATGTACATTGATATGTTCACTCATAAATGACTGCAGTTATATAAGGACGCATTGGGTAGACATAATCCGACTCTCGATTGGAGGTGACAGTATGTATAGGCTTTCGCTGCCCATGGTACCTGATATATGCACAAATAACCATGCACTGTAAATGTAAATTACACTGGAAATCGTAAGTCAGTAATGTACTGATCTATGCTAACAATGGCAAAAATGGCTATTATTGTCCACTGTGCAATGTGCATTGACTCTTGAAACTGATGTAATGACAAAGGAAAAAAAAAACGCAATATAGATATTTAAAAAAAAAAAAAATGAGGACTGGAATATGTGCTGGCTTGTTTTATTAAGGTTGTGACACAATCCTAGTTGAGCCTGGTGCAGCTTAAAATAGTGTTTAGGATATACTACACAACATTATTTACTATTGGAGGCATGTGCAGTCCTGAAATTGTTGAACAGAAAAGAGGGCATTTACTCACACACTATATGCGGGTGTGTTGTAAAAATAATTCAGTTCTTGGGCAAGATTGAAACGCTTTATCTGAGGTTCTGGAATTGATCTGACTTGGTTCACAAGTTAGATATTTTACACCTATTTGGGGATGTTTACTTGAATAAATACGATAAAATATAGTAGGCCTTTAGACTAATGGTAGCCAGGAGCAATGTAGTAAAGAAGTCAGCTTTACGAGTGAAATAAAGTTGACTTTGAGGCATAAAACATTGTAGGACTGTTGAGTAAGTGGTGTACCGGGGGGGGAGCGGCTGAACCCTAAAATGTCTATTTTCTGTCCTTGGCATGCATACTTGCATAACCCTCCGCCCCCACCAACTAAAAAGATTTATTAAAATAAAAATTGGAACAGGGAACAATGTTTGGAAAAAAGCTCACCTTTCCTTGATTATGTTTCCTTGTGTATTTTTCGGAGCCTGTGCTGCAACCGGAGCTTCCGTTTCTGCCATAAAGTGCTTTTCAGACTGCAATCAGACATGGAAATATATCTATGACTTGCACAGTCCTTGGGTGCATTGCTTTCTACCAAGATGCTGTCTGTACTGCTACCACCAATTAGTACAGTTTTGGTCAAATCAGTGCCTACCTCAGTGTCATCTACAAGATTTGTTCCAAGGACGGAGCACATGACTCAGCGCCACTCTGAACTGACTCCTCCTTAGATTCAGAATTGCTTGTTAACTAAACAAATTCTTCTCTGACAGTTAAAGGGCGACCTTTTAAGATTGTGGCCCCAGTCACAATTTGTACCAGGTACGAAAAATGAACCTGTTTATAGACTATATTCTGCTTGGATTCTGACACTCTAAAGATGTAGGTGTCAGGCGATCATCTCACTGAGGAGGACAACAGTGAGGTGGATAGTCAACTACTTACGCAGTATATTGATGTTGCTTTGTATCTAGACCGCCAGAACACCAGTGGGCTGGAATTGTCGCCTGACACAATGAATATTCTACTGCCCCCCAGCTTAGGAATTTGCCTCATTATCGTAATTGTTATTATTATTGCATATTATCTGCTCCATGAACATTAAAGGTTTTCCTAACGTATCAATCTTACCTCAATGCCTGAAATGTTAAATCTGTGCCTAATGTTACCTGTTGTGTTGGCATTTTGCCCAACATCGTTGCCCATGGCGATAAAATACATTATTTAGATGTTTTAAGAGATCTTTTTATTAAGGAAACGAACAGATATAGCTCAGGTGCTATGACAAATAATCAGTTTATCTTAGACTTCCAAGCACCATGTCAGCTGTATTTTTTGTACTGTTACCCTTGAAGGCTTTTCTTTGGAAGTTAGAAGTACACCAAATGTCCAAGTCAATCTGGGATTGAGCAAGAACATGAACAGCAAGGAAAATATTAGAAAAACATAGAAAGAGAATAAGTGTAGGAAAGTACCCTTTTTGGCATGGTTAACCCCCACTTTTTGCCTGACTCTGATGCTTTGACTGCTATCCAGGTTCCCAGTGCCTGTGTTCTTTCCCAGAACTGTACCTTTGTTTCTGCAATTGGCACATCTCTGGCTCACATATATGCCCCTTGTAAAAGTAACCAGTCATACCAAGGGCCTTGAGACCAGAGATGGTCTCTAAGAACTGCAGCATGTGTTGTGCCATCCTAAGATCCCCTCACCAAACACAAGCATACTGTCACTGCAGCCTGCATGTTTTGGTGCAGATTGAAATGAAGAGTCGACCTGGCACACATACCTTTGCGCCGGGCCTACCAGCACTTCAAGAGCCATAGGTAAGTCACCCCTACAGCAGGCCTTACAGCCCTAAAGCAGGGTGCACTATACCTCATGTGAGGGCATAACTGCAGGAGCAGAAATGCTCCTTTAGTGTCTAAATCCATTCTTAGTCATTATAAGAGCACAGTGAAGCTATACTGAGTACATGGGCTGGGAGCTTGTCACTATGAGATCCAGAGCTCCACAATGGCTTCACTGAATTCCAAGATGTTTGGTACTAAACGTCTCAGATTAATGAGCCCACACTGATGCTAGTGTTGTATTCATTAATAAATGCTCTTAGAGAGCACCTCAGGTTCCCCCTGAAGACCTACCCACCCACTAGTGTGTGCCTGACTGGTATGCACCAGCCTGCCACCTCTAGACATGTTTCTGACCCTCTGAGGTGGTAGCCTTCTGTTCTTTTGGGTCAGAAACAAAGCCTGCCGTGGGTGGAGGTGCTTCACACCTACCCCCAAGCAGGAACAGCATTGGAAGGCGGTGAGCCTCAAAGGCTTCCTGTCCTTTGGTATGCTGAGTAGGGCCTATGCAGCTAGTGGAGATGACCTCCCCCCTGACCAAGCCCCACTTTTGGCAGCAAGGTCAGTAGGATAATTAGTAAGCGGGAGAGCTGTGTCCCCTCTAAGCCAGGGCCACCCCTAAGGTGCCCTTAGCTGAAGTGACCCCCTCCTTTCAAAATCCTCCATATTGTTTTAGGGGATTCTAGCAAATAAGCTTAGAAGCATGCCTCCTCCCCAGAGGGAGTGCGCATACAAAGGCTGTAAGCACTCTAAAGTTAAGTAGCCAATTGGCTACTACTTTCTCTTTTCTGCACCTCCCCTAAATTGAGTATTTAGGGGCACCCCTGAACCTTAATCCTCAAATTACTGATGACCCACGAAAAAGAGGAAAAGGAGTCGTGCCGCAGCAAAGACTGAAGACATCAACTGGCTTGAACCCTGCCTTACCAGCCTGTCTGCAGCCCTCAAAGACCCTGCTAAAGAAGAGTGACATGTCACGCAGTCCAGTTACCGCCAGTGCCCTGGGAGGACTGCCTGCCTTCTAAAAAGACTCCTAATCTCCTGTGGTCAGTGGACCTGTCCAGAAGAAAAACAATTTTAAAGACAAATGCTCTGCCGGCGTAACTGAGAAACCTACTACCTCTGCATTCGATGCCCAGGGCCCGAGTTCCATTGGCCCACCTGTCCAGCAAAGGTTCCTCAGCGATTTAGAGCAAGTGTCCACCATGGGTTGACCTCTACCAGACTCCACGTCGGTGCCTGCAGCCTCTGCATGACAACCCCCCACTCTGTGACCTGCACCCGTAAACTGATTTCCGATGCCAAAGAACACCCCTGCACCCAGACCTCGTGGCCTTGGGGAGATCTACTGACTGTGTCCCAACCCTCCAGCATAACCCCAACTTACCTGTGCAGCTGTAGATTTCTTTCGTCCAGCCTCCTGGCCTGAGCCTACAGCCTTATTCCGACTTTGAGGTTTGTATTGGGCGCCTGATGCTATGTTGGAACTTGCCACCCCTGTGCCCCTGAGGGTATAAGTTTGATGCTGCCTAGTGGCCCATCCCCTGCTGTGTTTACCGTAACCCTCAGAAACTTGGTTACCAAACCGGGCTACTTACCTGTGAGTAGTACCACTTTGATTGCCCCCTTTCCTAATAGGATAACATTGGCACCAGATCCCGAGTTTGACCTCTGCACCCGACCACCCCAGTGCAGCTGGTGGTGCAGTGAGGTCACCTACCTGAACCTTGCATGGTACTGATTCTACATCCAAAAGCTCTATCGTAAATTATTTACTTACCTGCATATTGCTGATTGCGTTTCCTCCCATGGGATAACATTGTAATGAATGGAAAATGCACTGTGCCCACTTTTTATATAGAAAAAGTGATATTGCAAAACTTAGTTTACTGCAACAAAGTATCTTTGGTTCTATAAAATAAACCTACTAAAAGTAATATTTTTACAAACGATTGGTTTCAGATTTAGTCATTGAGTGTGTGTGTAATAATTTCTCGTCTGTCTGTGTACAACAAATGCTTAGCACTGCCCTCTGATAAGCATAACTGCTCGCCCACACTACAACAAAGGAGAGCATTAATATTATAGTATATACAGAGCTGGCTTCCTACACGCTGTCTGAGCACCTATTCATTGGACTCTGTGGCACTGACTTGTTGGCTCTGAAGAGACACCCGTAGTCTTCTACCAAGCACCTTTTACACCAGTGATATGAGGAAACCTGATACCGGGTACGGTAGACTCACATGTGAGCACAGGTAGGCCTTCACATCTCACTCCAGGCCCAGCATCCTACCGGCACCACAGGATACTGCGGAATTGACAGACAGACCTGATCACAAACTCTAAATAATTCTACTGGAAAAGAAAACCAGCCTGAGGGCAGGTGACTCTAAAATTGATCATTCAACATCGCGCATGGATCTCCTCAAAGATTGCCTTGATAAGCATGGCAAGATTTGTGAGAAAGTGGCTCTGTATATACTGTTCCCAAATAGGTACAGGGTGTACAGAGTCCACAGTCCCCAGAGGTTTGGCAGAGGTTAAAGTTAGATATAACCTTACTCTCTAAAGTGGTAGCTTGGTCAAGCAGTAAGGCAGTATCAGAGGACAGTGTAAAGAATTTGTTGCACACACTCAGCCAGCAAATGGTCTCACACACTCAATAATTGAACTCTAGGCCAATGGTTTATATATAAAAAATATATGCTTGTTTTATTTTAGAACCAACAATAGGTATTAAAATATACTTTCTCAGAATGAGATGCATTATATAAATACTTTTGCAATATGCAATTGACTTTTGTAGAAAGTTACAAGTGGTTGCAACACAATTCTGAACACAATAATGCATTGAGTTCAATGGAAGTTTCAAGTTATTTGCCACAGATTACTTTTAGGATTACTTTTGGACAAAGATTCTTCAGGTGCCGCCACCACTTCGAGAGGAAAGTTGGGTAGATGGAGGATAGGTAGGTACCCCGGGATTGGGCACAGGGGGGCGCCGGGTGCAGGGGTGCCTTTTGGTGTCGGGAAATCTTACCCTCTGTTAATCGCGGTTGGGGGGGGCACCTGGTTCTGAGGCTGCAGGCCTCTTCAGGAGTGTCGAGGGAGGTCCTTGGGTGCCGGACTCAGGGTCACAGTCGCCGTGGGGTCGTCCTCGTGGTCTTTGTTCACTCCGGCACAGGCCAGGCTTGGCGGGTGCAGTGTGTGCTGGGTTCGTGTTTCCGGGCTGCTGCCAGGGATTAGTAGTTTTTGAGTAGAGCCTCTATTCATGGGAGTCCCAGGGGGCTTAGAGTCAAAAGGTAGCCAGGTCCTCCGGGGTTTGTGAGGTTGCTGGCCACAAGAGATGCCGGGTTGGAGCAGGTTCGAGGGTCGACAGGCCGGTAGGGACGGGGCCAAAGCAGTTGGTGTCTTCCTCTTCTTAGCAGCTGCAGGGCAGGTCTTCTTTCTTCTAGCTCTTCTTCCAGATTTTGGAATCTGGGGAAGGAAGGTTCAGGGTGCCCCTAAATACTAGATTTAGGGGCGGCACAGGTAGGTGAAGGGTGGGTGGGTACACCCCCTATCCTGCCTCTCTCCTGTGGGAGGGGGGCAGTAGCCTAGTCCTGATTGGGCAGGGCTTCCCATCTTCAAAATGTCGAGAGCCCCGAGATGTGCTTCACCTCGCCTCCCCCACCGGAGGGGTGGGGTTGGCAGGCTGGCACATCCCCTGACCTTATTTGGGGTTTCCGGCCAAGCTTCCTGCCAGAGTGGAGGGTTGCAGTGGCCTGGGGAAGCTCACAGAGGCGGCATGCCTTTGAAGCTTCCCCCTGCCCATCCTGGGGGAGGAGATTTAGCACCTCGCCCAGGATGTGCATTGTTGCAGACCCAGGAGAGCAGGGGCTCTCCTACCCAGGGGTCCAGCAACATGTCTGCTGTGTGGCAGCCTAGTCAGCCTCAGAACAGACGTGGATTGTAGGTTAGGTTTCAGGGGGCATCTCTAAGATGCCCTCTGGGGTGCTTGGTACATTAAATCCCAAACTGGTATCATTGTGGGTTTAATGTGCTGAGAAGTTTGATACCAAAGTTCTCAGTCTTCAGTGTTGCCATTATGGTGCTGTGGAGTTCGTGTTTGACGAGCTCCTAGCACCATATACTCTTAAATGGCAGCACTGCACTTAGTGCCCAGTAAATGGACCTGGGTACTGTAGGGGCACAGGCATCCTGCTCCTGTGCCCACACCATTGGAATAGGGCACCCAGCTAGAGGGGGGTGCTGATGTATGCCATGGCAGTGTAGGTGGTGGTCATGGCACACAGGGATGTGTGCCATGTCGACTCTTTGTTTTGTCTTGTACCCAGACACTCAGCCTGCAAGGTGTGTGTGTGTGTGTGTGTGTGTGTGTAAGGGTACAGGGCCTCTAATGGTGGCACAATGAGTGCTGCAGCCCTTAGAGGTCTTCCCTGGTCACAAGGCCCTGGGTACCATTTACTAGGGGCTGACATGTGGCCAGGGTTTGCCAATTTGTGTTTTTGGGAAGGAACATAGGCCCTGGGCACCTGATTGGCAGGAGTCCAGAGCACACTCTGTCTAAGTACATTCAGCAAAAAGTGGGGGCATACCATGCAAGAAAGATGGCACTTTCTCACAGGATTGGATAAGGCTTAGTGACGCATTTCGACTGTCGAGGATAGCTCCACTGACCATGACACACGGATGGAGAGGGAGCCTGAGACTTCCATCGAGTAACTGCTTGCGGGCCTCTTTGGCAGGTCTAATTTCTTGGAATTCTTTGGTAGTTGAAAGGTCCCACCAACCATTCGCTCCTAGGCACCCTCTTGGAGCCCCTTTCATGGCAATATATTGGACAAGGCTTAGTGGCGCATTTCGACTGTCGAGGATAGCACCACGGACCATGACACACGGATGGAGAGGAAACTGGCTAAGATTGCAGCAAAGAATGAAGACATTGAATCGAGATCCTGTAGAAATTATATAAGAATAACTGGTCTCCCAGAATAGGCCAAACTGGGTAAGCCTGAGATTTCCATTGAGTAACTGCTTGCGGACCTCTTTGGTAGGTCTAATTTCTGGGAAATGTTTGGTAGTTGAGGGGGCCCACCAATCACTCACTCCTAGGCACCCTCTTTGAGCCCCTTTCAGGGTCTTATTGCCAGACTTCTAAATTTGTGATACAGCAGTGTATCGAATTGTGAAACAGCAATCCTTCTGGACAGGAAAAAATAGCCCCTCTTCAACACTAGGCGAATACTGTCCATATTCCTAATTTTGCAACAGCGGTTCAGGAGGCCCAAGATGAGTTTGTTGAGGCAAAATTATTATTGTCACAAAACATCAAATACGCTATACTGTATCCTGCCAAACTCCAACTGTAGCACAAAGACAAAGTCAAAATATTTGGCAACAATGAAGTTTGCAACTAGAGATGCTAAGTCCAGGAATAGTTGAGGTGACGGCAATGACTGAGACTCGAATGAAAGCTGAAAATAGACAAGCACTCAAGGTCTGTACTTTGACATGCCCAGCCTCCCCTCTTCAAAATTCTCGACACAGGCGAGGGACTCTGCCACTCACAGCCTTCTCTGTAAGCAGCGAGTAACAATATTGATGTGACTTAATAAATAAGAGCAGTGTGGATGGAGAGCCACCTGCTGAGATGGGAGACATATGTGTTTGCAACTCCCGGACACTTAACTTTCCATAACTTGCTTTATGCACAGTTGGACACGATTGGCAGCCACAATACAGCTACACAGAACAATATTTTCATGGGGCGGGAATTATAGGGGTGCTACTCACCCGTGAGGGTCTCAAGGCACCGGGGGGGGGGTGTTACGCAGCTCCGGTTAGTGATATGCCCCCCACACCCTCATGAAAATGGCATGGTCATAATACAGTGTGGAGTTGGATTGTTATTGATTATTTCATTAACTGTTTGAGTTTTCAGTGTGGGAGGAAGAAAAGATTCATGGTTGGGGAACTGTTTGTGGATGTAGTAATGATTTTCTTCTATTGGTCCACATGTCTCATGGTTGCATCACAACACTTTGGAAACATCAATCAGTATGATCAGATAGAGACTACTAGCCGCAGATTCCTTAACGTAGAATTATGGACCCGGAAAACTTTCTTGCCCAGCATCTCTGCGCGCCGGGGGGGCGGCACCTCACAACTCCGCCCCAACGTCCTCCGTGGGCATGACGTCCGCGAGATCACACAAGCCCCACCCCGGCACGCCAACGTCAGTTTTCTTCTTTTCTGCGTGCAACGCGGACTCGGAATGTGTCCTGGCCTGTTCAGGCCTTCTTTTCTTGTTTATCTTGGGTACAGTGTGCGAATGCCTTCTGTCTTTAAAACGTGCTTGTCTAGCGCACCAGATGTCGGCAACGGACCCTCACCCCATCTGTATGTGGTGTTTGGGGGAGCACCACGACTCCACGGATTGTGAGGCGTGTCAGCAGATGAAGCCGAAGTCCCGGCGGGAGCACTGGATGAAGCTCCTGTCGGCACGCATGTCCAGGTCGGCGGCGGCGCCGCGTCCGTCCCCCACGGAAGGCTTCAAGAACTGCCGCCTTCGTCTCCAACATCGTCACTTTCCCAGGCCGCAAGGGTGTCACTCACCTGTTGGTAAGTGTTGCAGTTTGTCCCCGAGGCCCGGTCTCTATAGCCTGTTGGGGGCGTGGGTTCTCCGCGGGTGGTGCGGCCCCGCGCGTCGCCATCCTATCCGCCGTTCCTCGGCGCGGGGGTGACCAGAGCCCAGATGGAGGCCTATGCGGCGGCCTTGCAGGCCTCTTTGACTCTTCCATCTCCTCTTGGGACGTCTGCGGGTCCCTTGCCGCGCGTGCGGCGGCTCCTGCGGCATCGCCGGCGGCTCCTGCGGCATGGCCGGCGGCTCCGTCCCAGGTGCCGACGGGTTTGGATCCAGGTTCGGAGAATGTGGTTCCCTCCTTCGGACCCGGGCGCCTCTGCTTCGCCGCAAACCCCCGCGGGGGTCCCTGTGGTGTCACGGGAGGTTGCCGGGACTCGGGGCGTGTCCTCGAGTCCCATTTGGCCCTGGTGATGCAGCTAAGGCGCTGGCGGCTGCTGGCCCTGGCGTCGCTGCAGGGGTCGGCTAGGGGCCGGCGCGGGTCCCCCCTTGACGCAGACGGCTGCCTCTTTGGAGGTCGATTAGACGCCTTTTCGGCACCGTTCCCTGGCCGACCCAGCTCCGGTCTCCTGCGCCACGTGTTGTGGCGGAGGTCGTTCCGGCGTCCCCTTCGGCGCCGGTCGACGTTGACCTGACACCGGTCGCGGACTCTACTGCGCCGGGCCTGGCGTCGGGTCGTTGAGTCGTCTTCGGACGCTCCATCTTCCCCAGAGGTTTGGCGCTTGTTGGTCTCGTCATCTCCAGAGACGGGCCGCCGCGTCGTGGAGTTTTCCCCAGCGTCTTCCAAAGTCGGCTCATCGGCGTCGCCGCGCCCGCAGTCTTTGCCGGAAGTGACCTCCGGTTCCCCATTCCTCTGCCTCCTCCTCCTCCTCCCTTTCGGACTTGGCCTTTCCTTCCTCCGATTGGCCTGGGTACGGCCGCCTTAGTTTGCAGCCGTCGCCCACTGAGGAACTGCTTTCCCCTCCACGGGGCCCTACGGAGGCCGGTGCTGCTTTTGCTCGGGCTGTTTTCACGGCGGCGGGGGATCTTGGGCATGGGCGAACCAGCTGCCCATTTCCCCACAGATCATCTTTTGGAAGTCTTCCATCAGGGTTATGGGGGTAGGGAGCTGCTTCTTCCCTTTGAGGCTTCGCTTCACACGTCTCTTTTGGGGGCTTGGGGGTGCCCTGCCACGGGAGACCCCTGCCCCAGCTGCTTCTGCACCACCACCTACGAAGCAATGCATGCCATTTTTGGGCTACTGGCGCTCCTTCAGGCCCCACTGACTCGGTTGGAGGCCCCGGGCCTTCCACGCCAGCGGCTCTGGCCCCAACACCACAGGGTCCCCTTGGATCCAGGCCTGGATCCGGATCGGCGCCGGTCGACCTTGTAACACCTGCCCCGTCGCCGATTCCACCAGCACCACGTCCGCACGCGAAGCCGGACCTGGACATGGACCTGGACCCGGACTGGCGTTGACCAACGCCAGATCTTGCGCTGAGCGGTACTTTTGTAACTCTGTTCTACCCTGGTGTTCGCTAAAGGCCAGATTGGAAATCCGAGTTGGGTGAGGAGTACAGGGAGGGGTCTGTCGACCCTTTATCTGACCAGTTGGATGAACCGAACTGGAGAGGGGAGTTGGGGGAAGCCAGTGATCTGGATACCTCCCCAGACCTTGGCATGCTGTCTCCTCCTACCGCGACTACGGAGGAGGGTGCTTCATACGCAGTGTTGTTGTGTAGGGCGGCCAAGGCCCTCAACATCGAGCTACCTACGGTGGCGGTCAGGATGAATATCCTGATGGAGGTGCTTCAACAGGCAGCGACTTATTTGGATCCCCTGTTGCCTTTCAATGAAGCCCTTAATGACATGCTTTTGAGCACCTGGTCCAGGCCCAACACAGGGTCTCCTGTGGATAGTATGATTGCCCGACGCCACCGCCCGGCTCTGGGAGATCCCTCTTTCCTATCCCAACACCCCACCCTTGAGAGCTTGGTGGTCCAAGCCTCTACATCCAAAGACGCATTCCCTAACACACCACCTGATACGGTATAAAAAAAGCGGGACCATCTTGAAAAGATGTTTTCTTCCTCCAGCTTGGGACTGCGGTCGGTGAACACTGCATGTCTGTTGGGCCGTTACACCCACTCTGTGTGGGATACGGTTGCGCAGGTGCTGCCACAGTGCCCGGAGGAGGCCCAGGCCATGCTTTCCCATGCGGTCGCTGAGGGGAGAGACGCAGCCAAGTTTACCATAAGATGTGAACTGGACACCGCCGACTCGCTAGGCAGGACAATTTCAACGTCGGTAGCCCTTCAACGCCACGCCTGGCTGAGGTCGACGTGTTTTTCCGGGGATGTCCAGGCTGGACATGCCTTACTTGGACATGCCTTTTGATAGCCGTGGCCTGTTCGGTGACAAAGCAGACAGCGCGCTAGAGCGCTTCAAGGACTCCCGGGCTATGGCCAAGTCCTTGGGCCTCTCCACCCACGCTGCGCAGTCTGCTGGTTTTCGCCCCTTTCGTGGCTACGGAAGGGGTGCCCCGCCACGTTCTAGCCAGAGCCACAGGCCGGCACAAGCTGTCGGGCCCCTTCTGCAGTTGTCAGTGGGCGGCAGGATTCGCCATAACCTCCCCCATTGGCGCACCAACATCGGACAGGTGGGTTTTGGAGATAGTCCGAAGTGGCTACTCCTTCCCCTTCGAGACTACCCCTCCATCCATGCCACCTCAGTACCATCGCTTGTCGGAGGATCATTTGGCCCTCCTCCAACAGGAAGTTACAGCTCTCTTGGCCAAGGGAGCTATCGAGCGAGTTCCTGCCCCAGAATTAGGTTGTGGTTGCTAGTCCCACTACATTCTGGTGCCCAAGAAGGACAAAGGCCTGCGTCCTATCTTGGATCTCAGGAACGTCAACCGCTTTCTCCAGAAGGAGAAGTTCAAAATGTTGATGCTAGCTCAGGTCCTGTCTGCACTCGACCCTGAAGACTGGATGATAGCATTGGACTTGCAGGATGCTTACTTTCACATCCCCGTCCTGCCAGCCCACCAGCGTTACCTGCGTTTCAGGTGCATGATGGTGTCTGCAAGGTCTCTTTAAGTAGTGGGGAGAGCCTTGGTTAGATCTATTCACCACCGAAGAGAACGCGCAATGTCAGCAAATCTGCTCGTTGGAATTTCCAAGGAGGCACTCACTATGCCTCGCTTTTTGTCGTGGAGTTATGGTCTTCTATATGCCTTTCTGCCTATACTACTTCTGCCCAGAGTGCTGAAGAAGATCAAGCGCAACCGGGCCCAAGTCCTTCTCGTGGCCCCGGATTGGGCACGGAGAGTCTGATATCCCGAGCTATTACACATGGTCATCGATCTACAAATCAGCCTGCCTCTTTCGGAGGATCTTCTGTCGCAGCAGCAGGGGACGGCCTTACTCCCGAACCTGTCCAGCCTCCTCCTCCTTGTGTGGAGATGGAGCGGCGACAGTTGACAGCTTTCGACCTTCCTCCCAAAGTCTGTAATGTTATCTTGGCAGCAAGGCGCGACCCTCCACTAAAACGCTATACGCCTGTAGATGGAACAAATTTGTAGAATGGTGCGCACAGCAAAGTTTGTGGATAACCTTTCTGCTGCCCTTTCAGAGGTTCTCCTCTTCATTCTTTCTTTGGCCCAGCAGGGCTCTGCTCTGGGCAATCTCAAAGGCTATCTTTCAGCCATTTCGACATTCCTTTGGTTGCCTGACCAGCCTTCTCTTTTCAAGTCCCCTATTGTAAATCACTTCTTTAAGGGCATTACTCATTTGTTTCCTCCAACTCCTTTTGTGATGCCTCAGTGGGACTTGAACCTAGTTCTTACTTATCTGATGTGTGCTCCTTTCCAGCAGCTACATAACTGTCCTCTCAGACTCTTAACCCTTAAAACTGCCTTTCTGGTTGCCATCATCTCTGCTCGCAGGGTGAGTGAGCTACAGGCCCTTTCTTCTAAGCCTTCTTTCCTGGCTGTTCATCCGGACAAGGTTGTCCTCCCCACTAGGCCTTTTTTTGTTCCCAAAGTGGTTACCTCTTTCCATATAGGACAGACCGTCACTTTGCCCACCTTCTTTCCGCCTCCGCATCCTTCTAAAGAGGAAGAGAGGCTCCACTGTCTGGATCCAAAACGTGTGCTTTCGTTCTATCTGGAGCGCACAAAACAATTCTGGGTGGATGACCAGCTCTTTGTCGGTTATGTGGGCGCCAAGAAAGGTCGGGCCATGCAAAACCGAACCATCTCCTGATGGGTCATTCTTTGCATCAAAATCTGCTATTCCTTAGTGAAAAAGGAACTTCCAGTTGGGTTGCGTGCCCATTCCACCAGGGCAACGGCAGCTACTACTGCTTTGGGACGTGGAGTCCCCCTTCTTGACATTTACCAGGCAGCTTCTTGGGCTTCACTGCACACATTCACAAAACACTACTGCCTGGACAGCCAAGTCCGGAGAGACGGCTTCTTTGGCTGTTCAGTTCTCCAGGACATGCTGGTGTGAACTTAGTTTGCAGACCCACCTCCGGGGTTGGTATTGCTGGGGTATCTATTCTAAGGTAAGGAATCTATAGCTATTTGTCTCTTTCAGGTGAACAAGTTACTTAATCTTAGGTAACAAGATATCTGTAAGAGACATATATTAGTTATAGATTCCTTACCGCCCCACCCATCCTCCCCGTTCTGCAAACTGACTTCTGGGGTAAGGGTCTCCCTTTACAGGGACCTAGTTTTGTGCACCAGTGGTCAGTGTCTTGTATGGCTTTGCGCTTCTGGTGTGGAATGTTGTGTAAAAAACTGACTTCAGCGCGCGAGGGCGGGGTCTAAGTAGATACCGCAACATTATCCCAGCGACCACACTGAACGCGGAGTCGACTGACGTGCTGGGATACTGCTATTAAAAAATGTCTCCGGATCCAGTCTGATGCCTGGGGCTAATTCTAAGTTAAGGAATCTATAACTAATATATGTCTCTTACATTACTTATATATATCTTATGATATATTGTTACCGAAGGTAAGTAACTTGTTCATCTCTTTTTCAGCAGTGTTTGTTATTTTATGTATTCTATTCCAGTCCTTTGGTTGCTTGTGTACCCAGGATCCATATATTGTTTTAGCATAGTGTCCTTACATTGCAGGTTGAGTTCCAGCTAATTTGTTCCTTTTGATTTTTTGTTTAAGTGTATTTGCTTCATAAATGGGTGAGATTCTTTTAATTGATCCCTTTTTTTTCTTCCATGTGTGCACTAGGTGGCTACTTGCAGAGATACTGGTTATGACTGGTTTGAACAACTTCTTCAAAATGTAAGTAAATAACAATTGGTTTAATTTTCGTGGTTAAGTGGCATATTGTATAGTTAAAAAAAATTCAGTTATTGCACAGCAAAGCTGTTTGACTATTAAATCACCTCAGTGAGTTGTAATAAAGTATATAATTCTTATTTCATATTTTCTATCCCAGCTCTTGAAGACCGAGGAAGATTCTTCATATAAACCTGTAAAGAAAGCGTGCACCCAACTTGTTGATAATTTAGTTGAGCACATTCTTAAATATGAAGAGTCTCTTGCAGGTAAGCATTTTACTTTTTCTGCAAAGTACTTTTATGATAATACAGCATCAAGCATAGCAGTTTGAGAAGTGCTTGTTAAAGCACATTTTAGTAGAAAATTCACTGCTGCCTGAAGTATTTTAATTGAATTTACTATGAATGATGTAAAGGTGTAGTTTACAGGTCCCTAAAAAATGAAGAAAAAATATTCAAAAGTGTGTGAACCGTCCAGTTTTGAGATTAGCCTATAAGAACAGAAATGTTCTGAAAGCGGATTGCAAAAAACATTGATTTAACTGGGTGTATAACTGAAGGGAGGTTTGGGTTTCAACGGATGGCTCTCAGTGGTAGTCGCAACAGAAGTGACCAGTGTCTACTTCAGTTAGAATTGTTTTCTTCTCCACCTGATGTACTAAGGAAGGTTCTGCAATTTTTTCCCCTCATACAATCCAAATACACCACTTCACAATCATTCATAAATGTATCCCCATGGGATTCTGTAAAACCATATGCCCTTTGGTAGACCTTATCTGCGAAGACCAATGTCTTTGTTGTTGGATTGTGACTCTTCAATAGATTCATACGCTCTGCCTTTTTCTGTCATCTAGTAGTTGGGTCTGATTCAGAATTATTTTCCTTTTATATATATATATATTTTTTGATTAATGTTTATTTAGTAGTGTTTCCGACCCCGCTTGGTGCCAGACGTAATGCCCCAGTACATGGCCTCCAAGATTACTTTTTCCACCAATCGCTTTGGAAGCAGTGTCAAGCTCAGAGTTAATAGTCAAAGTGACGCAATACAGAGAAACCTCCAAGACTGACTGTGAATTGTACATAATTTGAGGGGAGCAACAAGAAACAAAGTTTTTTTTTTTCCACATTGAGCAAAGGCTACAGTGGGGGATCTGAGCATATAGAATAGGGTTGACTACTACCTTTGAGTCTCTATTAGGATATACAACCAGCAGTAATAGGAAACACTCGATTTAAATTCTTAAGACTGCCCCCATAAGTTGGCCTAGAAGACGCCCATAAAGTGTGTAATGTTTGTCTTCCTAAAGACCGCAGTGAAAAGTGCTGTATGGCAGATGAGGCCTTGATACCAAGAACATTAAAGAGGAGAAATTCAGAGTGAGGAACATTACTTCATGGTACAGGAAAAGTAGGTGTCCCTTAAGGATCTGGGATTATCGGGCAAAGATGACAAATTATAAACTAGATTGAAGATGTCCAAACGGAGCAGCAAGAATCAGATGTTGAGTTTTTAGCATCAGTGGGATTAGATCTTTGGTACATACCTGAAAAATGCTGAAAATAATTTCTGTCCCCGGTGTGGGAAAAAGCGTACAACCACAATTCTTCCTGGTTATGGTGCAGCCGAGCTGTAAAAATCAGACTTGACGCCATTCAAGCAGTTGTCAACATTGAAGCATTCAGCAGTTGAAACTACCACAAAGACCAAAGAGCCTTGTGGGTCGAAAAAAGACACCAGTGCAGACAAACCTTATCTCTCTGTCTCAACTCTGAAAAAGGATTATGATCAGAGGGAAGTATCCCCGTTAAGGGAGAGATGCTCCAACACTTTCCAAAAGGAAGAGTAGTTCAATGTTGTTCAAAGGAAAAAGAGTCATTGAGGCTGACGGGCAGCATTGCTGCAAAAGAAGAATTTGACACACTAAAACATTTACATTATTTTATAAAACTGAGTCCTAGGCAAGATACTGCCATAGACCAAGAAGAGTCTGCTTCAGCATCTCCTGAACCACAAGAGCCACAGAATGTTTTTAAGATTTGATGAGCAATCCCCACCAGAAGCATGCTCACAAGGAGTAATTTATATGCCAGAAGTGGAGAATGACCACAGGAGAAGTAGATTTCTGCCTATCAAGACTGTCCATGCCCGGTGGCGATTACAATCGAGCGCTCTACACTAGCGTGCCCGATTCCCGCCTGACGGGACCCACGCGTGTCATGGTGCGAGTATGGCACGCGGCCAATGCAGCTATGGGATGGAAGGACCGTTTGACCCGGGCGTCACCGTTGTATGCGTCTGAGAGGTTGGGCTCCCTATGGACCTCGAAGGGCTTCGATAGGTGGGACACGATAGGCATTAGTACAGTGGGGGACCTCTGGACGAGGGGAGGATTCAAAATATTCGAGACACTGCAGGCGGAGTTTCAGCTGCAGGGCAGTGAATACTTTCGATACCTGCAGGTCCGTCACGCACTGGGTTCTGTCTTCCCAGACGTGGCCGCCATCCCGGAGTCCTCCCCACTGGAGGATAGAGAGCTAGATGGCCACGTTCCGGACAGCACGATCTCCCTCATCTACAAGAAGTTGATTAATGACCGCTCGGGCTTACTGACTGGGCTCCGCGAGGCTTGGGTTGCCGATGGGTTGGAGCTGGACGACGAGGACTGGATTTCCGCGGTGGCCTCCCCGAAGGAGGTGGCCATCCCGGCTCGCCTTCGCTTCGTCCAGCTTAAGATACTTCACCGGGTGTACATGACGGGGCCAGGGCTTCTGCGTATGGGCTATGCCGAGGATGGACTGTGTAAGCGTGGGTGCGGTGCATTGGCGACTTTTTTACATATTCTGTGGGAATGTCCGAGGGTGGAGCGATTCTGGCGTGGAGTGCATGAGGTCCTGCGAGCGGTTACGCATGTCGTGCTGGTGCCTGAAGCGAGGAGATGCCTGCTGAATGTGTGGGAACCAACCGACTACTCGGTTCCGCAGACGCGATGGGTGACGCTGGGTTATATGATTGCTAAACGTGACATCGCTCAACTGTGGGGATCCCAGAGGCCCCCGGCAGTGTCGGCCTGGAAAGAACACATGGATTGGTGCATGTTCCGAGAGAAGGTGGTGTATGTGGCGCGGGGTAAGCCTGGGGCGTGGCTGAAGGTGTGGGGCCCCTGGAACGCCTACCGCGGGGGTATTTGCGAGCCGCCATTGTTGCCTCCCGCTTCACCAGCTCCGTCCCCCTAGATGACCCTCTCCCTCAATCCCGGGCACAGTGTTTTCCCAGTCCCGGACCTATTCCCCTTCCCCTCCTTCAATTTTAGTGTATGGTTGGGGTCCCCCCATTTGAGGAGCATATGTTGTCACTTTCGCTCTCGGGTTGCCTTGCGGGTGTGATTTTATGTTGCTGTGTTGTATAAAACGAAACCGTATTGTGGGCTCAGAGTCATGTGGCCCCCGTGGTTGATACCTCCTGCTTTAGCGTCTCTGTAACGCCAAGTGCCTTATTGTATATATGTCATTTATTTCTGTCACTTTAGCGGCCGGCCGGAAGGTTGTAGGCCCATACCTGTATATATTTGAGATTGTAATAAACGGTTTAAAAAAAAAACAAAAAAAAAAAAAAAAAGACTGTCCATGCCAGACAACCTTTTCTTATATCCTGATTTAGTGAAGGCAGCAGCAGACACATAAGGTGTCCAATTAGAGCAAGTTGACTCTTGTCCCTTAGTAGAGACTATTCTCCCAACACAAAAGAGAAACACATTTTTGCCAGTGCATCCCTGTATAATTCACCGTTGACCGATCAGTGACCCAAAGGTCTAAAAAGGCTTCTGAACAAGATCCAACTTAAATTCATACATATGTGCCAGCTGACTCCTTAATACTAACTACAGCCAGCAAGGTGGCTAAGCCATTGTGATCCACAGGACCACCAACACCAGACAGATGGCAAAGGCTGGAAGCGGTAGGACAGGACGTAGAAAGAGCATCAATAGCACAATGAAAAATTGTCTTCCCATGCCCTGCTCAGTTGATATATCCAGACTGGAGATTAATGACCTCAAGCAGAGCCTACCAGACCAGTATAAATCAGAGCAAAGACCGTCATCCAATTGAGAGATAATGGCAAAACATTTTGAAAAGGTTTACTATATGCTGCAGGCACAGGTAGAAGGCCATTGTGCTCAGGCACAATGCTAAGAAGACATCCAGAGTTACGATATAGATTTAGGTAGACATTTCTTTCTACCCACTCTTTGTCATGTCCCAGTGGGACTTGAATAGTGTTTTGACTTTTCTGATGGGTGCTCAGTTGGAGTTCACATTTTGTATTTGACATTGTTGACATTTAAAACTGTTTCTTGTGGCCATTGCATTTAGGCTCAAAGTAAATGTAAACAACCTGCCCTTCACAGGAGAAAATCTATTTGGATAGGCGGTGGATCGGTTGATACAACAAATGATACAGGATAATAAACAATGCAGAAGCAATGGGAGAACTATTGACAAAAGGCTGTTTCAAACACGTGCACAAAAGTTAAATGATGCCCACCTTTCCATCTGCAACAGTCGTACTGGCCAAAGATCACAGTCAGAAGACAACTCTACAATTGCTCCAACCTCCACAGTGGATAGATTTTTCATGCCAGAATGACAGATGGACCACAGCCGTTTGTGGAATAACCCTTTTCTAACAAATGACTCTCAAACAAGTTGTAGGAAGCTGGCTCTGAATATAATATGCAAACATCAGGAGATGATGGACGGAGTGCTGAAACCTTTCAAACACTCACCCCCAGTCACAGATCTGGGTTGAATCCATCATCATTCTTTAGCTCACTTTGCCACCCCCAGTTCAGACACAGTTATATGCAAATCAGTCTTGACCCTGTGCCTCATGGGAACAATCCAGCCTGAACTGCCAAGCCATGTCTTCCCTGGACCAAAAACATGCATCCTGGGACCGGTTTTGGGAAAACAGCCCTCTTCAGCCAGGCTAGTTTGAATCCAGTGGCAAAGTGAGCAAGGGACCCACGTCTGGGCATACCCTGCCAACTTAGGGCGAACAAAGCAAAAACCAGGAGATGATGGACGGAGTGCTGAAACTTTTCAAACACTCACCCCCAGTCACAGATCTGGGTTGAATCGATCATCAATTGTGTGTTGTAGGAAAGTGGCTCTGTATATACTGTTCCATGTTAGGTACAGTGTGTACAGAGTCCACAGTCCCCATAGGTTTGGCAGAGGCTAAAGTTGGGTATAACCTTACTCTCTAAAGTGGTAGCTTGGTCGAGCAGTATCAGAGGACAGTGTAAAGCATTTGTTGTACACACTCAGTCAGCAAATGGTCTCACACACTCAAGAACTGAACTCTAGGCCAATGGTTTGTATATAAAAATATATGGTTGTTTTATTTTAGAACCAACAATAGGTATCAAAATATACTTTCTCCGAATGAGATGCTTTAGTTAAATACTTTGCAAGAGGCAATTGACTTGAAATGCAATAGTTACAGTTTGCTGCAATAGGCAACACAATTTCAAACACAATAATACATTGAGCTCAATTGAAATTTTAAGTTATATGCAATTGATTACTTTCAGGATTACTTTTATAACTCCAGGACTGGATCCTAGATTCAGTCCTGGGACAGTTGTTGGAAACAAGTGAGTAAATACGTTTTAGTTACTTTTGTGATTTTTAAGCAATATTTTGCTTTTTTTAAAGTTGACACTTAGAAACTTTTTCTGATCAAATTACCAATGTTATCCTATGGAAGGAAATTCACTTAGCAGGTAAGTGGGGTTATTGTTACTTTTTCTAGGTCCGTGTTGGATCCTGGATCCAGCACTAGTGTACCACCTGTAAGCAGTTGAGAAACTGCGTGTAAGTTATACAGGCGATTTTTAAGGAATATTTATAAGTTTGCAAAATCGACACTTAAAAGAAATTTCACAGAAAAACAGTCAATGGTTTCCTATGGAAGAAAATTCGAGTTACGGTTAAAGTATGTTCTGTAGTAGGGGAATCTCTGTTATAGTCATAATCTAGTGAATAGTCCCGCCCATGTGCGTGGACCCCGGAGCAATAAAAAATAATCTCTAAAGGTGACAAATCATGCAGACCTGCATACACCTTTAAGAGAGAATTTAATTTAAAGACAGATAATGCAGCCTATACCCAAGGGCTACACTGTCCAGTACTTCAACTAGAATTCCACCAACATCCACAAAGAGCACTCCCTGTCCAGCTTTTCTCCACATAGGAAAAAACCCTGCCTCTACCAGCAAAAGCCTCTGGAATGAGAGAGAGGAAGGAGTGGACAGACAAGCCCCATAGGCTGCCATTATGTGGCTTACAACAGGATACTGTGCCTTTAAGAAAACTTTCCAGGTTTCCAGAACTTTCCCCAGTATCCCAGAATGCCCAGCAGGTCCCATTTACTTTCAGTTCTTTTTTCCGGCTCCTGCTAGCAGGACCCTGGAGCATTGAGCTCTCCCCTTTTCAAGGGTTTATTGTAGTTTTTTGTCAATTTTTGTCACTTTTTTAAGTGCTTAGTGGACTGGTACTGTCAACATGCCTGGCTTGTTCGACAAGTGCCCGGAATGTGGTAGAAAGAAGGCTAAAACTGATCCACACGAGGTGTGTATAGGTTGCCTTCCCCAGTCCCACGTGCCTGAAGGCTGTGATATCTGCCACTCATTCTCTGCCAGGACCCTGAGGGACAGAATGAAAATCAGGCTTCAAATCCTGGAGGAGAGAAGGCTGAAGGCACCAGGTGGGTCTGGAGGGGCTGATTTGGCCCATACTGAGGCCTCTGGGGGGCTCCCCAGGGGCAGGAAGACCAGTAAGCGTTCCCACTCCCCGTCGAGGGCGTCGACGGCGGCATCGAGGAGGATGACCACCATCTGTTCGCCGTCTCCCCAGGGCTCTGGGGAGAAGCGGTGTCGGCGGTCGACGTCGAGGGACCTGAATAGGCCGCCGTCGACTACATCGGCGTCTTCGGCGACGACGCCGTCTACGGCGCCTTCCAGCAGTCGGCGTCGAGATCGGACCCGGCGTCGGCGCTCGCCGTCGGGGGGAGATCGCCGTTCGCCGTCGGTGAAGAGGAGACGGTCGACGTCGCCGTCGAAGAGAAGATCGACGTCGAGACGCTCGAGGTCAAGAAGATCGACGTCGAGGCACAGATCGCCGTCGAGGCACAGATCGCCGTCGAGGCACAGATCGCCGTCGAGGCACAGATCGCCGTCGAGGCACAGATCGCCGTCGAGTCACAGATCGCCGTCGAGGCACAGATCGCCGTCGAGGAAGAGAGAGTCATCGGTGTACTCTGTGGTGTATACGCCTCCTCGGATGCCTACGCCACCGCCTCCTCCACCTCCGACTCCGCCTCCACCACCTCCGCCAACACCACCACCACCTCCACCACCGCCTCCGCATCCGCGGCCACTGCCTCCGCCGCCCCCACCTCGGTCGTTGCCACGCACTCCATTGGGACCGCCGGCGGTTCCCCCGCGGTCGGTTTCCCTTCCGAGGTACCCGACTCCGCCGCAGGGGACTCCGAAGCCACGACGCCCGCGGTCGCCGGGACCGGCTAGACCGGCGGGCAGACCGAAGCCGAAGAGGTCGCGCTCCCGCTCTCTCAGGAGGAGAAGATCAAGGAGCCATGGACGGTCATCGTCGGACTCAGGACGACGCCGTAGGAGGCACAGGTCCAGGTCGCACACGCGATCCTCGACCAGAGATTTTTCCCCGACGCTGTCGGACTCGCCGGGGACTAGGGTGTCTCCGGTGGACGATTTGGTCTCTTTCCAAGAGGTGCTGTTGAAAGGGGCAGCAAAGTTGGGTATCACGGTGACGGTTCAAACACCCACGACGTCCGTGATATTCGAGACACTTCATAAGAAACATCTGTCTCGCCCTCTACTGCCCCTGGTACCAGGACTGGTGGAACCCGCGTTGGAGCTGTTCCTCACTCCCGCGGTGACGAAGGCCGCCCCCTCCAGGCTCATGAAAAAGTATAGGGCCCCGGAGTCGGACCCTACCTTTTTGAGGGTGGACCCGAAGCCGGATTCGGTCATCGTGACGGCGGCGAGGAAACAACATGCGACCGCCCCTTCATCGACGGTTCCGCCTGACAAAGAGAGCCGCTGGCTGGATTCTGCGGGCAGGAAGGTGTGTGGTACCGCTGCCACCACCATGAAGGCGGCGAGTGCAGGGGCTTTGTTGGGCCGTTACGACCGGGCCCTGTGGGAGTCCCTGCAGCAGTATGCGGACCTGCTGCCCCGGGACAGGAAGGAGGACTTCTTGGAAACAGTGCGTGAAGGCATGCTGGTTTCTAATCGGGTGATCGGTGCAGCGGCGGATGTCTCCTTGTTGGCCGCCCACGCCTACTGCCATGGCGTCCACCAGAGGCGGCATTCGTGGCTGCGCCTGACGTCCCTCAAACCAGAGGCACAGCACAGAGTGGCCAACCTGCCCTTCTCGGGGGAAACCCTGTTCGGAAAAGATGCGGATGATGAGATGGCCCGCATGAAGGCGGAGGCGGAAACCCTGACGGCCGTCGGGTTGGAGAAGGCCGGGAAGAAGAAACGCCCGTTCCAGAGGCGGTTCGGGTCTTCGGGCACAGGGCGTGGGCAGAGTTAGGGACAGCAGCATCACCAACAGCAGCTGTTCCGGAAGCCCTTCCAGAAACGCCAGAGGGGTAGAGGAGGCCAGCAGGCAACTACCACTACCAAGGGCCCGGCCGGGTCTCGGCCCTGAGTGGCTACTTCCCCCTCAACCGTTACCCACTCCAGTGGGGGGAAGCATTCAACTTTTTCCGGCAGAGTGGAGAAAAATTACTCCGGACAAGTGGGTGCTGAATATTGTTTGCAATGGATACAGTCTTCGGTTTATCAGCCCGCCTCCAGCGATTCCGCCGGTCAGCTCTCGGTTCCAGCTGAGAGAGCTCCAGGCGGAGGCAGACATCTTGTTGAGAAAGAAGGCGGTAGAAGAGGTACCTCTGTCTCAAAGGGGAAGAGGTCTGTACTCTCGGTTCTTCCTCGTTCGCAAGAAGGACAAGAACGAGTTCAGGCCCATTCTGGATTTGCGACAGGCAAACAAATGGATTCGCAGAGAGAAGTTTCGCATGCTATCGTTGCACCAGATTTACCCTCAGCTGCAACGGGGAGACTGGCTCTGTGCCATAGATCTACAGGATGCGTACTTCCATGTGCCCATAGCAAGGAAGCACAGGAAGTTCCTGCGATTCCAAGTCGGCGCCAATCACTATCAATACACAGTACTGCCATTCGGGCTAAAGTCTGCGCCCAGGACCTTCTCGAAGTGCATGGCGGTGGTGGCGGCACATCTGCGAAGGAACAAGGTGTTTGTCTACCCGTATCTGGACGATTGGCTGATCAAGGCCTCATCCTTCTCGGAAGCGCAAGATCACTTCCGATGGACGTGCGCTCTCTTGCACAAGCTGGGGTTACACGTCAACATGTCCAAATCGGTCCCGACCCCGGTCCAGTGCATACAGTACCTGGGAGCCTCCATCGATACGAGGTCAGCAAGCGTGTCTCCTTCGGAGGAGAGACGGTTATCACTCCTTCGGAAGGCTCAGGACCTCAGGACTGCTCCATCGACGACAGTGAGGAAGGTGTCTTCTCTACTGGGATAGATGGCCTCCTGTATCTTTCTCACTCCTCACGCTCGGCTACACATGAGACCACTGCAGGAGTGCTTGGAGGATCAGTGGGATCAGAGGACAGGCTCTTGGGACGACAAGATACGACTGTCGCTACATGCTC
Organism: Triturus cristatus; assembly: GCF_964204655.1. NCBI lineage: Eukaryota > Metazoa > Chordata > Amphibia > Caudata > Salamandridae > Triturus > Triturus cristatus. Next base: position 274,932,647 of record NC_140581.1, read on the forward strand.
TTCAGTCTCTGAAGTAGTGGTGTTCGGCGGAAAACCTCCTCAAGGGGGTTCCCTTCCACAAGGACATTCCCACGACGAGTGTCGTGACGGATGCGTCTCTCCAGGGCTGGGGAGCGCATTCCGGGGACTTGCAGATTCAAGGAAAGTGGTCTGCTTTGGAATCGACGTACCACATCAATTTCCTGGAACTCAGATCTGTCTTCCTGGCACTGAAGGCCTTCCTTCCGTCCTTCCAGACCAACTCGCTGCTGATACAGACGGACAATACAACCACGATGTATTACCTCAACAAGCAGGGGGGGTCGAGATCGCGCACTCTGTCGCAGGAGGCGCAGGCGATCTGGCGCTGGCTGCTGGCCCGAGGACTGACTATTACGGCCACGCATCTGCCAGGGGTGCAGAATGCTCAGGCGGACGCCTTGAGCAGGCTGATTCAGGAAAACCACGAATGGGTCATTAACGACGAAGTACTAGGAGAAGTCTTCGCAAGGTGGGGGACGTAGATCTGTTCGCCACCGCCGAAAACAGCAAATGCCGAGACTTCGCATCCAGGTACTACCAGCGGGGGACGCTGGGGAATGCGCTATGGATCGATTGGTCGAACAGCTTTCTGTACGCTTTTCCACCCATTCCCCTGATTCCGGCAGTGCTCATCAAGCTGTCCCAGTCCAGGGCGCGGATGATCCTGATCGCCCCGGAGTGGCCCAGGCAGTGGTGGTTCACGGACCTACTTCACCGGTCTCTCCTTCCTCACATGCGGTTGCCGTGCAGGCCGGACCTTCTCACGACGTTCGGGGGGCGGATGGTGCACCCCAACCTCTCGTCTTTGAGTTTGGCGGCATGGCTCCTGAAATAGTGCAATATGGCCATCTGAATCTACCAGACGATTGTATGGACATACTGAAGGAGTCTAAACGACCTTCCACTAGGACATCCTATGCTTACAAGTGGAAGAGGTTCTGTATCTGGTGTAAGTCCAAGAACTTTGATCCGACGACATGTAAGGAAGATGTCATCCTTCCGTACCTTTTACATCTGGCGTAGTCTGGCCTTAATTTCCATTCCATTAAGGTTCATCTGGCTGCTTTGACTGCTTACAGGAAATGCCCTTCACAGACTTCCTTCTTTCAGATCCCTGTGGTCAAGGATTTTTTGGAAGGCTTGAAGAAAGTGTTTCCTCCCGTCAGACTTCCCTCGCCTTCCTGGGACTTGAATGTGGTGCTGTCCAGACTGATGAAGGAGCCTTTTGAACCCATTCACAAGGCTTCGTTGCAGCACCTATCCTGGAAGGCGGCGTTCCTAGTGGCCATTACATCGTCCCGCAGGGTGAGTGAACTTCAGGCATTATGTTGTCAAGAACCTTATACTGTATTTCATGCTGCTAAGGTTGTGATGCGTACTCACCCTAAATTTCTTCCTAAGGTTATCTCTGACTTTCATGTCAACCAGACTATAACTTTACCTACGTTCTTTCAGAATCCCTCTTCGCCAGCGGAAAGGTCTCTCCATTCCCTGGATGTTCGGAGGGTGTTGAAATTTTATCTGGATAAGACCAAGGATATTCGTAGGTCTGACCAATTGTTTGTTAATTATGGCTCAGTCAGGACTGGTCTTGCGACCTCTAAGCAGTCCATTTCTCGGTGGATTGTGTCCTGCATACAATTGTGTTATCAAAAGGCTAATAAGACCTTAGGGGGTAAACCTAAGGCTCATTCCACCAGGGGCAAAGCTGCCACGACGGCTTTGCTGCGTAATGTTCCGATTGCGGAAATCTGCAAGGCGGCCACTTCGAAGTCGGTCCATACCTTTGCTGCACATTACCGTCTGGACACGGATGCCAGGGCAGATGCTCAGGTTGGGCAGGCTTTGCTGCGAAATTTGTCCGCACAGTAGTGGTAGTGTCTTGTGTGTTCTCCACCGCTTTTGTTGTGTGGGGATGGGCTTGCCATTCTATTCACTAGATTATGACTATACACAGAGATCCCCTACTACAGAAGGAGTAGTTTCTTTTCTGTAACTCCAGTTCTGTAGTAGGGGTATCTCTGTTATAGTCATAAGCGCCCGCCCTCCTCCCCGGTGGAGAGATACTTATTCATATGTAGAATGCTACAGGTCTGGCGTGCTACGCCTTCAAAAAGAACTGAAAGTAAATGGGACCTGCTGGGCATTCTGGGATACTGGGGAAAGTTCTGGAAACCTGGAAAGTTTTCTTAAAGGCACAGTATCCTGTTGTAAGCCACATAATGGCAGCCTATGGGGCTTGTCTGTCCACTCCTTCCTCTCTCTCATTCCAGAGGCTTTTGCTGGTAGAGGCAGGGGTTTTTCCTATGTGGAGAAAAGCTGGACAGGCAGTGCTGTTTGTGGATGTTGGTGGAATTCTAGTTGAAGTACTGGACAGTGTAGCCTGTGGGTATAGGCTGCATTATCTGTCTTTAAATTAAATTCTCTCTTAAAGGTGTATGCAGGTCTGCATGATTTGTCACCTTTAGAGATTATTTTTTATTGCTCCGGGGTCCACGCACATGGGCGGGACTATTCACTAGATTATGACTATAACAGAGATACCCCTACTACAGAACTGGAGTTACAGAAAATAAACTACTCCTTCTCGTTACTTTTGTAATCCAGTGCTGGGCTCCTAGGCTCAGTACTGGGGCATCTAACTAAAACAGGTAAGTAATTGCGTTTTCACAGTTGGTACGATTTTTAAAGAATATTTGTAGTTTGCAAAAATCGACAGAATAAATTTCACAGAAAAACAGTCAATGGTTTCCTATGGGAGAAAATTGAGTTAGTGGTAAGTACGAAGTACGGTCGTTAGTACTTTTCAGGGTCAGTGCTGGGCACCAAGATCTGGCACTGGGATCTCTCCTAATAGCAGGTGAGTATTTCCGTTTTCGTTACTCTGTTAATTTTAGGTGAATATTTTAAAGTTTAGAAACTCCACACTTAGAGGAAATTTCAGAAGAAACAAGTCAATGTTACCCTATGGAAGAAAAGTGAGTTATCGGCTTTTGGGTAAGTACTCGACTGGAAGAGTGAAGGTTCTGGGCATAGACTCAGGGGTCTCCCAGAGTCAGGTAAGTACAGTTGTTGCACCCTCAGCGGCAGCCGGGTGCAGAGTGAGTTAAGCCCAATGTTATCCTATGGGAGGCAGGGGGGCCTTAGTTGGTGGCTGCTGACTAGCAGGCCACGCGGCTGTGGGAACTGGGCTCCTGGTTACTTGCTCAGGTCAAATGGGGAAGTAGGTAGGAGTAGAAGTTGCACTGCCAGGGCCATCGGGCGGCTGGGTGCTTTTGAGCCTTTGGGCGCACAATGGATTTCAATGGGAAAGCTCAAGGATGAACAAAGGCTGCAAGCTCGGGGACGAAGATTCTTCGGGTGCCACCACCACTTAGAGAGGTAAGTTGGGTAGTTGGAGGACTCTTTGGTTTGTCTTGTACCCAGACACTCAGCCTGCAAGGGCAGTGTGTTTGTGTTAGGGTACAGGGCCTCTAAGGGTGGTACAATATGTGCTGCAGCCCTTAGAGGCCTTCCCTGGTCACAAGGTCCTGGGTACCTAGGGTACCATTTACCAGGGGCTGACATGTGGCCAGGGTTTGCCAATTTGGGTTTTAGGTTTTAGGGAAGGAACATAGGCCCTGGGCACCTGATTGGCAGGAGCCCAGGGCACACTCAGTCAAAGTACATTCAGCAGTTCAGCAAAAAGTGGGGGCATACCATGCAAGAAAGATGGCACTTTCTCACATGTGTGTTTTGCTTTCTTGCCCTAATTGCGCCAGGTATGCCAAGACGTAGGTCCCGGGCTCACTGTGCCACTGGAATCAAGCTATCCTGGCTGATGAGGGCTGAAAGCCCGAAACCGGTCCTAGGATGCTTGTTTCCGGTCCAGGGAGGACCTGGCTTGGCAGTTTGAGCTGGACTGTTCCCATGAGGCACAGGGTCAAGGCTGTTTTGCGTATGGCCAGGTCTAAACTGGGGTGGCATGGTGAGCAAAAGAATGATGGATTTAACCCAGATCTCTTGACTGGGGGTGAATGTTTTGATTTGTTCAGCATTCCGTCTATCAATTGTGTCTGAATATACTATACCAAAATGAGGTATAGTGTGCACAGAGTCCAGTGGAACCTCAAAGGTAGGCAGAGGTAAAAGTAGATAGCACCTTACTCTATTTGTGGTAGTGTGGCACGCAGTAAGGCTTTATCTGAGGGTAGTGTTTAGCATTTGTTGTACACCCTCAATCAGCAAATGATGTCACACACTCAAAGACTGAACTCAGACCAATTTTGTTTGTATAACAATATTAAGTTATTGTATTTCTAGAACCAAGCCAAGCCTGGCACAGGTAAGTGAAATAAATGCTTTGCACAATATTATGCAGTGTTTACAAGTGAATGCAAGTTCAAATGCAGTTGTTTGAAATACAGGTAAGTCAAGGTATTGAAATTACTGTACAGATTGCTTTTTAGTTACTTCTTAGATCACTTTTTAAGTTACTTTTTCTACTCAGTGTAAAATGCCTAGATATCACACTGGGACGTTTCCTAGAGAAAAGGTAAGTACAATCAGTTTTGCACAGTTGTAATTTTTCAGGTTACTATACAAATCAACTCCACAAAACAGGCAGTGGCTTCCTATGGAGAGAAATGAACCTATTGGTTACCAGGTAAGTACTCGGTGTTTGGGGTTGAGTTTCTGGGGGTAGAACAAGGGTTCCCCCAGGGTCTAGGATGCACTCTGAAAACATCCTCAGTGGCACTAGGGCGGCTGGGTGCAAAGTGCTGAAGCCCAATGTTATCCAATAGGGGATAGGAGGCCACCGGTTGTGGGAGCAAAGCTCCTGGTGGTAGGCAAAGGGGGATCCTGTTTAGCACACAGTATCCGCAGCGGCAGCTGGGTGCTGTTTTGGCATTGGGTGCCCTGTTGGTTTCAATGGAGATTCTCTGGTTTCAACAAAGACTGCAGGCTCGGGGCGGAGATCTTCTGGAGGTGTCCACCAGTTGGACAGATAAGTTGGGATGCCTGGGGATGCTGGGACACAGTCAGTTCGGCCACCCAAGGCCGTGGGGCTTTCGGTGCATGGGTGTCTTTAGGTGTCAGTTTTCTCTTACCAGCTCCGGTTGGGGAGATCCTCCAGAAAGAGGCTGGGGGATTCGAGGCAGATCAGAGATCACCAGATGTCGAGTTAGAATCGCCGGTGAGACCTCCTTGTGGTGTTGGGCCACTCGACCTCGGGCTGTGGCGACAGATGCAGACTTGTGGATTTGGCCGGAGCCAGAGTCTGTGGGTGAACAAATCTGATGTTCACGGGAGACGAAGTCTTTTCTTTGGAAGGCAGGGCAGGTCTTCGGAGTTCTTGAGGTTGCTGGCTGCAGGACACACCAAAGTTTTGCTTTTGCAGGTTCGAGGGATGGACAGGTCGGTAGGGCTGGGGACAAGTCAGCGTGGCTGTTCGGTCTTTCTTCTTTCCTTCTTGGTAGTTTCTTGTCAGAGGAGGCAAGTTTTGGGGGTGCCCCTAAATATTAGATTTAGGGGTGTTTGCAGGTAAGTAAAGGTTGAGACCAATGGGTCCCTTCCTTGGGGTGAGTATACACCCTAATATGCCACCCACCAGTGGGGGGGGGGGGGCATATGCCTCCCTCTGGTTGGCTGGGTCCCACCATCTGCAAGATGGCAGGTACTGAAAGTTATGCTTCACCTCACCTCCCCCACCTGAGGGGTGGGGTTGGCAAAGGTGGGCACACCTTCCTTCCTCACTTGGTTATTCCGCCGGTTCTCCCGCCCAAAGGAGGGGTAAGAATCGGTGCGGACCAGTTGCTGAAAGCAACAAAAGGCCTGGGGAAGCTCACAAAGGCGGCAAGCCTTTGAATCTTCCCCTCCGTGGACCCAGCTCATCCTGGGGGAGGAGGCTTGTCACCTTGTCCCAGGATTTGCATTGTTTCAGCACCCCGAGAGCAGCAGGCTCTCGGCCCATGCGTCCAGAATCATGTCTGGTGGTGGCAGCTGGCGAGCAGCCACTAAGCCTGGACACTTCGTGTTAGGTCGTTTTTCAGGGGGCATATCTAAGATACCCTCTGTGTGCATTTTTCATCAAATCCCAAACTGGCATTAGTGTACGTTTAATGAGCTGAGAAGTTTGATACCAACAGTTTTCAGTAAAGCCATTATGGTACTGTGGACTTAATAATGACAAACTCCCAGCATCATATACTCGTAATGGCATTACTGCACTTACAATGTCTAAGAATTAGCTTAGACACTGTAATGGTACAGGGCTCATGCACCTGTACCCTCACCACTGGTATATTGCACCCAGCTAGAGGGGTGACTGACCTATGCCAGGGCAGTGGGTTGTAGGCATGGCACACAGGCATGTGTGCCATGTTGACACTTCACTTTGTTCTGAACCAAAACACGCAGCCTGCAAAGGCAGTGTGTTTGTGTAAAGGTACAGAGCCTCTAAGGGTTGCGCAATAAGTGATGCAGCCCTTCGGGGCCATCCCAGGCCACAGTGCCCTTGGTACATGTGGTACCATGAACAAGTGACGGCCCTTTGACCAAAAAGTGCCAATTGGGTTTGTCTTCAATGCAGTTTAGGGAAAGAACATAGGCCCTGGGTACCTGTTTGGCAGGAGCCCAGGACACACTTAAAGTACGTCAGCAGTTTAGCAAAAAGTGAGGGCAACCATGCAAAAAGAGGGCACCGTCTTGCACAAGTTACCTCTAATTATTCAACACCTGTAGAGGCATAATGGAAGACTTTCTTCTGGCGTGAGAGAAGATTGCCTCAGACAAGTGGGTACTTAACATTATAATATGTAAACTTCATAGAGTATAAAGGAGACCACCAAAAAAGCAATTGCACAAGGCAGAGCGCATTAAGCTATTACAAGAGGAATTAGAATCTCTTCTAAAGAAAAAAGCAATAAAAGTTCAAAATAATGTTTCAGGAAGTGATTCCAATTTTGGAAGACAAGAGACTACATGCCTAACTTAGTTTTGAAAGATGTCTGCTTCCATATCCCTTTGAACAAAAATCACATAAAGTAACTTTCTAATAAAGAATACTCATTATCGTTACATCGTCTTGACTTTCGGAATAATGTCCGTCCACAAGTGATCACGAGATATCTAGCAGTGGTGGCAGCTCACTTAAGGTATACATGTTTGCATCATTCACTAATTCTTCCCTTGCGCCAAACTTCTCTTAGATGATTGGCTGTTAAAGGCAAACTCATTCAGTCAATGCCTGAAGAGCATAGACCTAATGATGGCCAGTGTTTTCTTTGGTACTTTCAGTGAACATCGACACCTAACTGCCAAACCCATCAAAGAGAGATTTTTTAGATGCAGAATTAGACCCTAACAAACTTTTCCTGTACAGAATATAATACTTGCAATAAAGGGACACGTTTGCCGTCACTCAGCATCACAATCTGACAGAACCGTGATGAGGATGTTAAGAATGATGGCTTTGAGTTGCCATCGTATCCTTTGCCGCATTACACAGGAGACTTATACAAGAGTGGCTCGTGAACCAGTGGTCAGACTAATATGATTCTCTAGTAGTTGTCCATAACAAATTGCAGAAGGAGTTAAGATTTTGGATCATATATAACATGATGAAATTGGGACTTCAAACAGAACATGCTTTCAATGTCCATCCCTACAGATGCATCACACCTAAGGTGGTGTATACACATGGGGGATCACAAAATCAGAGGATGGCGGGGATGGGAGAAAGTCCAATATTAAATGTGTTTACTCGGAAGACAGCACTTCAAACACTAAAGTGATAGGAAAAGTGGTGCAGATAAAGATGGGCAACACTGCAACAGTGTTCTGTATAAACAAAGGAGCACAAAGTAATGCGACCTGTCGAGGTAAGAGCAGGCTATTGGGAGATGGTCAGTTCAAAAGGAAGAAAATAACAAAAGTAGTAATTCGTGCCAGAAGAGGAAAATGTAGAAGCAGATAAGCTCAGCAAACATGGGATTTTACAAGAATGGGACCTAGATTAAATATCTGAAAGAGACAATTAGTTAAGGATTCCTTGCCTTCGAATTACCCCCAGGCGTCAGACTGGATCCGGAGAATTCTTTCCTCAGCAGTACCGCTGCACGTCGATAGGTGACGTCGGTTGATTCCGCGTTTGTCGTTGGCGTCGTGGTCTCCGGAATGACATTGCAGGATCTACTTCAAAGCCGTCCCTCCACGCTTATGTCAGTTCTTTCTTTTTCCGTGCCAGCCAACGCAGATCTGGAGAGCGCGGTACGTCAGTTCTTTCTTTTTCCGTGCCAGCCAGCGCAGATCTGGAGAGCGCGGTACCTAGAGTCCCTTTTTGACTCAGTTTTTTTCGACTTTTGTCGACCTCTTTTTTTGAGTCGTTCAACTCCTGGTGCACGAAGGGATGTCATGTTGGACTTCCTTCAAGGCTTGCAACTCTTGTTGCAAATTGTTGTCGGTCACAGACCCGCCCCTAGTGTGCCTTGAACCCAAAGTCTTTGCAGGATCGGTCCCGAAAGCTTCTCGAGACCTGGTAGTCCACTCTGTGCCGTTCGAGGTATTGGTTGAGAGAGAGGTCACAGGACAGGTCGCGGAGCCACCACCACCACTCGTCATCGAAGTATTGGGTAAGTCGAAGCACAAGAAGAAGGCGAAGAAGCATCTTCGCGTTCTCCCCGTCCGTCGGCCAATGCAGGAAGCGGAAGGTAGTCATCCGGCTCCGCTCTGCCCAGCCTGCTGGGTTGACTCCGGCCTTTCCGGGAACTGGTGCGATCCCTGCCCAGCTTCGCAACTTTTACAAAGCCTTGCATTCCATCTTTGGGCAGCCCGACTCCACCAGCACGCTCTTGAGCCCCGCCGACTCTGGTGTTCTAGGCCTTCCATGCCTGTGGCTTCGGCTCCAGCGCCACAGGGCCCCCGAGAATCCAGGCTTGGATCCAGTTCGGCGCTGGTCGACCTAGTGACACCTCTGGCGCCGAATCCAGTGACAACACCTCGCCCCCTCAGACGCCTGTTGTGTTCCCAGCCGGCGTTGACCCCAGCCTCCCCCTCGATGAAGACACGGAGCCGGACCGACGATGCCCGATTTCAGGACTGGCGCCGACCGGTACTTTTCTAGCCCGTTCTCCCCTGATGTTTCCTACTGCCCTGAGTGGCTACCAGGAGAGGGTGAGGAGGACTGGGAGGGGTCTGTGGACCCTCTGTAAGAAACTGGCTCTATATATACTGCACCAAAGTGAGGTACAGTGTGAAAGTCCAAGAGTCTCCAGAGTTTTGGCAGAGGTTAAAGTTAGATAGAAACTTACTCTCTAAAGTGGTAGCTTGGTCGCGCAGTAAGGCAGTATCAGAGGACAGTGTAAAGCACTTGATGTACACACTCAGGCAGCAAATGGTCTCACACACTCAAGAACTGAACTCTAGGCCAATTGTTTTGTATACGAAAATATACTGTTTTATTTCTAAAACCAAGCAAGCCTGGTACAGGTAAGCATATAAATACTTTGCAGTAGTAATTGACTTGTTTGAACACAGTTAAGAATTGCAGTATAACTGGTACTGGTTTTGATTACAGGTTTAAGAAAGCAGTTTGCAACCCATTGCAGGTATAATACATTCAATTGAATGGGCTTTTAAAGTAAAATGCAGTTAATTACTTTTCAGGTTACTTTTCTAACCCAGGACTGGATCCTAGATTCAGCCCTGGGACATTTCCTGAAAACAGGTGAGTAAATGCGTTTTGGTTAAAGGTATAATTATTAAGGAATATTATTGTATTTCAAAAGTTGACGCAAACTTTTTCACATATAATCACCAATGTTATCCTATGGAAGGAAATTCACTTGGCAGGTAAGTTAGGTTATTGTTACTTTTTCTTACTCAGTGCTGGATCCTGGATTCAGCACTGGGACATTTCCTGAAAACAGTTGAGAAAATGCGTTTTGGTTAATCGGCTGATTTGTAAGGAATATTTGCAGTTTTCAAAAGTCGACACTTAAACTTTTTGAGAGAAAAAGTGTCAATGTTAACCTATGAGGAAAAAATGAGTTAGCGGTTTCAAGGTAAGCAGTCTTTTGAGTTAAGGTTCTGGGGTTAGATTCAGGGGTATCCCACGGTCAGTGATGCACTGTTGTTGCACCTTCAGCGGCACTCTGGGGTCGGGTGCAGAGTGTTGAGGCCCAGTGTTATCCTATAGGGGATAGGGGGACTCCGGTTGGTGGCTGCTGGCAAACAGGCCACAGGGTGGTGGGAGCAAAGCTGTGAGAAAGTGCCATCTTTCTTGCATGGTCTGCCCCCACTTTTTGCTGAATTGCTGATGTACTTTGACTGAGTGTGCCCTGGGCTCCTGCTAATCAGGTGCCCAGGGCCTGTGTTCCTTCCCTAAAACTGCATTGAAGCATCTTAAAGATGGCGAGAGCCCGGAGTTGTGCTTCACCTCGCCTCCCCCACCTGACGGGTGGGGCTGGCAGAGACTGCCACACCCCCTTTCCTCAATTGGGCTTTCCTGCCAGTCCTCCTGCCAGAGTGGGGACCAGTTGCTGAGTACAGCAAGTGGTCTGGGGAGGCTCACAATGGCGGCATGCCTTTGAAGCTTCCCCTCCTCATCCTGGGGGAGGAGACCTAGAACCTCACCCAGGATGTGCATTGTTGCAGGCCCAGGAGAGCGGATGGCTCTCTACCCACGGGTCCAGCAACATGTCTGCTGGGTGGCAACCTAGGCAGCCTCTCAGGCAGGACGTGGATTGTGGGTTAGATTCAGGGGGCAACTCTAAGATGCCCTCTGTGGTGCATTTTACATTAAATCCCACACTGGCATCAGTGTGGGTTTTAATGTGCTGAAAAGTTTGTTACCAAACTTCCCAGTCTTCAGTGCAGCCATTATGGTGCTGTGGAGTTCGTAATGACAACCTCCCAGCACCATATACTCTTAATGGCAGCACTGCACTTACAGGGACCAGGAATTGACCTGGGCACTGTAGGGGTGAAGGGCTCATGCACCTGTACCAACACCACTGGCATAGGGCACCCAGCTAGAGGGGTGACTGATGTATGCCAGGGCAGTGGTTTGTGGGCATGCCACACAGGTATGTGTGCCATGTCGTCTCTTAGTTTTGTTCTGCACCCAGACACTCAGCCTGCAAAGGCAGTGTGTGTGTGTGCGTAAGGGTACAGGGCCTCCAAGGGTGGCACAATAAGTGCTGCAGCCCTTAGGGGCCTTCTGTGGTTGCAGTGCCCTGGGTACCTATGGTACCATTTAGGGGGGGCTGACATGTGGCCAAAGATGCCAATTGGATTTAGGCTTCAATGCAGTTTTAGGGAAGGAACACAGGCCCTGGGTACCTGGTTGGCAGGAGCCCAGGGCACACTCAAAGTACATCAGCAATTCAGCAAAAAGTGGGGGCATACCATGCAAGAAAGAGGGCACTTTCTCACACCCTCTTGCAAACCTTTAGAGGAACCGGACTGGATCGAGGATTTGGGTGATGCCAGTGGTCTGGACACCTCCACAGACCTTGGCATGCTTTCTCCCCCTACTCTGGCTACGGAGGAGGGTGCATCTTACGCAGTGGTGTTGCATAGGGTGGCAGAGGCCTTAAACCTCAAGCTTCCTATGGTGGTGGTCAGGATTAACCTCCGACCGAGATGCTTCAGCCGGCAGCGGCCTCTTCGAAGCCCCTGCTGCCGTTCAGTGAGTCCCTCACAAACATTCTTTTGGGCACTTGGTCCAAGCCCAACACAGGGGCTCCTGTTGATAGGATGATTGCCCAACTCCACCGCCCGGCCTGGGCGACCCCATTTTCGTGTCTCACCACCGCACCCCTGAGAGCTTGGTAGTCTAAGCCTGGACTTCCAAGGGCGCATTCCCTAACGCACCACCTAATTGGAAATCCAAGAAGCTGGACCACCTTGGGAAGATGTTTTCTTCCTCCAGCTTGGGACTGCGGTCGATGAACAACGCATGCGCAGGTGCTGCCACAGTTGCCCGGAGGAGGCCCGGCCCGTTCTCTCCCATGCAGTTGCCATGGGGAGAAACGCAGCGAAGTTTGCCATCCGATGTGGGCTGGACACCGCCGACTCACTAGGCAGGACAATGTCCACATCGGTAGCCCTTAGACGCTACGCCTGGTTGAGGTCTACTGGATTTTTAATTGATGTCAAAGCTTCGCTTTTGGACGTGCCCTTTGATGGCCTTCGCTTGTTTGGCGACAAGGCGGACAAGGTGCTTGAGCGCTGTAAGGGCTACGGCCAGGTCCTTGGGCCTCGCATTCACCTCCCGCCCAGCGCAGTCTGCCTTTCGCCCCTTTCGTGGCTACGGAACTGGTGCCCCAACACATTGCGCCCAGAGCCACAGGCCTGCGCAAGCTTTCCAGCCTCTGCGCGGCCAGGGATGTGGGACCCACCGTCGTGGGTCTTTGGGCAAGCGGGCGGGCCAGCCCTTAGCGCCCCCTCTGCAGCAGCCTCTAAGCCCTCCTAGTCCGACCTTTCAGGGCCACCTTTTGCCAGTGGGCGGCAGGATTCACCATCACCTCCCCCACTGGCTCAACATCACGTCGGACAGGTGGGTTTTTGCTGATAGTCCGAAGGGGCTACTCCCTCCCCTTCGAGACTACCCGTCCAGCCATGCCACCTCAGACCCATCGTATGTCAGAGGATCACTTGGCCTTTCTCAAACAGGAAGTTAAGGCTCTCTTGGCCAAGAGAGCCATCGAACACGTTCCTGCCCCAGAAGTAGGTTGTGGTTGTTATTCCCACTACTTTCTGGTGCCCAAAAAGGACTAGGGCCTGCGTCCTATCTTGGATCTCCAGAACGTCAACCGCTTCCTCCATAAGGATATGTCCAAATGTGGACCCTGGCTCAGGTCCTGTCTGCTCTCGACCCTGGAGACTGGATGGTAGTGTTGGACTTGCAGGACGCTTATTTTCACATCCCCGTCCTACCCGCCCATCGGCGTTACCTACGGTTCACGGTAGGCCACGTGCACTTTCAGTTTACCGTGCTCCCCTTCGGCCTCACCAGGGCCCCTCGGGTGTTCGTGAAAAGTGATGGCCATGGTCGCAGCTCATCTGCGCAGATCAGGGATTCCAGTCTACCTCTATCTCGACGACTGGCTGTTGAAGGCGGGCTCCCTACAGGCTGTCGTCTCCCACCACCAGACTACGGCCGACCTCTTGCATTTGCTGGGGTACACCATCAATGTGCCGAAGTCGCACCTTATTCCCTCTCAGAAGCTTCTTTTCATCAGAGTGGTTCTGGACACAGTGCAGTTTCGGACTTATCCTCCCGAGCAGCGAGTCTGGGATATTCCGGCTATGATCCCGATCTTTCAACCTCTATCTCGGCATATACAGGCTCTGCAGTGGGACCTGAAGTTCCAGTGGGCACAGCATCAGGGGAATCTGTCCAATTACATCCAGATCTCGGAGGGCACTGCACGCCAATTGCACTGGTGACTAACAAACTGGGAATGGGTCAACGGCAGATCCCTCTTGTAGGAGAGTAGGGTCTGCTTTCTATGTTCACCCCCACTTTTTGCTTTTGCTTTACTGGTTTTCGACTTAGATGTGGCTGTGGGCCTGCTAATCAGACCCACAGCCCTGCTGTTCTCTCTCTAAATTAATACTATGTACTTTAGGTGCATAACCCATTTGGATAGGATCACCTTATTGGCCCCTGTACAGTGTACCCTAGGTACCCAGGGCATAGGTGTACCCTAGGCCTACCAGGGGCTGCAGCATGTATTATGCCACCCTTGGCCTGGCCTTCGATTCTGACACAACTGGCTGATCACTCAGCTGGGGCAAGGTCGTGTAATCACCCCTTGCTTAGGTGTAGTATTCCTATACCTAACTTACATATAGACACATGTGTACCTATCAGTCACTCCTATGGCAGGCCTTAACAATCCTGGAGGCAGAGTGCTTGTTAACATGTGAGATGGTGCTCTAGCATGAGCTGAGCCTGTCTGCACCTTTCGGAACTAAGTCCTTATAGCTGTTCTATGATATAGCCTACCATATACTCTTAAAGTGCCTTATAATCTTAGACGGTTATGGTAACTATGGTTTGGCTTTATTGAAACATGTCGTGTAAGGTGTCTAACACTGTGGAATAATACCCCCATGCCATTTCTGGACATGAGGATATTATTCCCCCCTTCTAGAGGGAAAGACATGTTAAAATCATACTTCACTGTTAGCCTCTGACCAAAGCCTCAGCATCACAAAATGGATGCTGCTGCCACGACACAAGTCTGACCTCCTGCAGCTGGGAGTGATCCCAGCCAGGGAGGCCTGGACAATAGGTTTCCTGCTTGGGGAGGTGCTAGCACCTCCCCAGACAGCCTTTAGTGTATTGGGGCAAGGTGGGCTGAAAGGAATGAGACATGCCTGGGGCACACAAGGTGTTCCTTGCATAGTCCAGTTCAAACCGGCGCTGGGGCACTCCAGCCCCAGCTCTGGCGCGAAACTGGACAAAGGGAAGTGGGTGTAACCACCCCCTCCCAGGTCCCACCCATAAGGCGTGACCTAGCAGGTATCCCAGCCCCCCAGATTAGTATAAGAGTGGGAGTTGGGCCTCAAGACTTTAGATTATCCTGAACCTGCAACTTGAACAGAAACTCTGGACCTTCGACATTCGACGAAAGAAGAAGACTGAAGAATCTCCCTTGTAGCCAAGGAGTGGCTACCCTGTGCAAACAGGCACCATCAAGAGACTACCCTTTGCTTTGCCCACGTTCTACGAGGAACCGACTGCAGAGCCCGACCAGAGCCTTGACTTCCAGACTTCTCCGACCCTGATCCACATCCACAGCAAAGCTGAGATCCGCGGAGGCGACGAGCGACGTGGGACCGGCTACCTGGGAAAAGTGGCTAGTAACTTAAAGCACAGCTTCTGAGGCACCCTCGAAGTTGTGCACCGGGGATTGAGAAGCCCCAACCCCAAGCACCATCTGCACCGAAGACCAGCCCCCCACACTCCACGAGTCCTGCGTGGGGCCCTTCTGCATTTTCCTGCTTGCCGCGTCTGTCCGGTTGCTTGCCCGCTGGCTAGTGGCCTTTGTGACGACGCACCCTGAAATCTTCTGCGCTGGTTTGGCTCCTCCAGACTGGCTCCCGCTTCTCTGCAAAGAAGAAGCACCCCAGACCTTCCTGGTCTGCACCAGAAGCAAGTCCTCCGTTCTTCGTGGGTTCCGCTTGCCAAGGCTTGGTGAGTCCTAGTCCAACTTCGACGCCGCCGACAGCAAGAGCCTTTGTGGGACAGCTCGCCTCCTGGTCCTGGTCGTCCTCGACGCTTCCTGGTCCTCCTGGCTGCAGCGACAAGCTTCACCTTCACCTGCAATCTTCACGACATCGCCTGGTTCCTTCCTGGTTCCACGTGATCACTGGCTAGTGACCTTGACTCTGTCCCTTCTGCTTGCAGGTTCCCTCTCTTCTTGATCCCAGCCTTGGGATCCACCGGACACTCTTCACTGACTGCCTGTCAGCATCTTTCTTCAGGCATCCATAGGAGTCGACGACGAAAACCGACGCATCTTCACCCCTATGCACCCGCAGCCTGTGGGCTAGGTAACTTGGGTACTCCGGTGCTCATCAGGATAGTGACTATCCTAGTGTCTAGTTTTCAAGTCTCAACTTCCTAGCTACTCCGGAAGTGTCCTAAATCTACCGTTTTCTAAACTGTACTATTGCTATTGACTTTTACGCATTACGTGTGAGTGTTTCCACTCTGCACACGAATCCCGTGGGCCTCCCACTTCCTAACTAACGCTAGTGTAGTGTAGCCCCAGCGATTCCCTAGGCCTAGGCCTATTCTATTTCCGTGACAGTGGTCCTTATACCACTTACTTAGTATATGGTTTGCGTGGCCCCTAGGGCCTAACTGTATTACTTACCTGTGTGACTTAATGTATGCTTAAATAAGACTGTGTTGTACTTACCTCTAATCTCATAAAGAGTGCTGAGGGTTTGACTAGAATAAATACACTTTATTTTATATATATATATATCTGTTGTGGTGTCCTTTCATTTGGTATTCAAGGGATTATATATGGTATCACAGCTGGCTTCACATGCCATTCAGAGTTTAGCCTAAGACTGCTCTTGTCCATGCTACCACTAGGATAGCTGGTCTATAAGGTTGACTTTACAACCAATCACCATAAGGGTATTTGGACTGATATAAGGTGTACACTAGAACTAGTGACATCATACATCAGGCCAACTTCTCACACCTCTCCCTCCCCCATACAGAGTTCACAGTGGTGACATATGCATCACTGCTGGGGTGGGGTGGCCACATGGGAGAGGCAGAGATCAGAGGCCTCTTGTCTCCGGCGGAGTCCGGACTCCATATCGACCTTCTGGAGCTTAGGGAGATTTGTCTTGCACTAAAGGCATTCCTTCCCTCTGTCCGGAAAAGAGAAGTGCAGGTGTTCACAGGAAACACCACTGCCATGTGGTTCTGCAACCAACAGGACGGGGTGCAGTTGTGGGCCCTATGTCAAGAGGCTCTCCGCCTTTTGACATGGCTGGAACATCAGGGCATATCTCTGGTGGTTCAACACCTGACAGGTTCTCTGAACACCAGGGCGGACGAGCTCAGTCGCAGGTGCATGATGGATCACAAATGGCGTCTACACTCTGAGGTGGTGCAAGGTCTTTTTCAGCATTGGGGAGAGCCTTGGTTAGATCTATTCTCCACCGCAGAGACCGCGTAATGTCAGCAGTTCTGCACGTTGGAATTTTCCAGACGGCGCTTGTGAGAAAGTGCCATCTTTCTTGCATGGTATGCCCCCACTTTTTTGCTGAATTGCTGAATGTACTTTTACTGAGTGTGCCCTGGACTCCTGCCCATCAGGTGCCCAGGGCCTATGTTCCTTCCCTAAAACAATCCAAACCCAAATTGGCAAACCCTGGCCACATGTCAGCCCCTGGTAAATGGTACCCTAGGTACCCAGGGCCTTGTGACCAGGGAAGGCCTCTAAGGGCTGCTGCATTCCTTGTGCCACCCTTAGAGGCCCTGTACCCTTACACACACACACTGCCTTTGCAGGCTGAGTGTTTGGGTGCAAGACAAAAACAAGTCGACATGACACACATCCCTGTGTGCCATGCCCATCACCTACACTGCCATGGCATACATCAGTCACCCCTCTAGCTGGGTGCCTTATGCCAATGGTGTGGGCACAGGAGCAGGCGCCCTGTGCCCCTACAGTGCCCAGGTCCATTCCTGAGCACTGTAAGTGCAGTGCTGCCATTTAAGAGTACATGGTGCTAAGAGCTCGTCAAACACGAGCTCCACAGCACCATAATGGCAACACTAAAGACTGAGAAGTTTGGTATCAAACTTCTCAGCACATTAAACCCACACTGATGCCAGTGTGGGATTTAATGTACCCAGCACCCCAGAGGGCATCTTAGAGGTGCCCCCTTAAACCTAACCTACAATCCACGTCTGCTCTGAGGCTGCCTAGGCTGCCACCCAGCAGACATGTTGCTGGACCCCTCAGTAGGAGAGCCCCTGCTCTCCTGGGCTTGCAACAATGCACATCCTGGGCGAGGTGCTATATCTCCTCCCCCAGGATGGGCAGGGGGAAGTTTCAAAGGCATGCCGCCTCCGTGAGATTCCCCAGGCCCCTGCAACCCCCCACTCTGGCGGGAAGCTTTGGCCGGAAACCCCAAATAAGGACAGGGGATGTGCCAGCCTGCCAACCCCACCCCTCAGGTGGGGGAGGCGAGGTGAAGCACATCTCCGTGCTCTCGCCATCTTGAAGATGGGGAGCCCTACCCTATCAGGACTAGGCTACTGCCCCCCTCCCACAGGAGAGAGGCAGGATAGGGGGTGTACCCACCCCAGGACAGGGACCCATTGGTCCCTGCCCTTCACCTTCCTGTAACGCCCCTACATCTAGTATTTAGGGGCACCCTGAACCTTCCTTCCCCAGATTCCAGATTCAAAACTACAAAGAAGAGCCATAAGAAAGAAGACCTGCCCTGCAGCTGCTAAAAAGAGGAAGACACCAACTGCTTTGGCCCCAGCCCTACTGGCCTGTCGACCCTCGAACCTGCTCCTGCTCCAACCCGGCATCTCTTGTGGCCAGCAACCTCACCAACCCCGGAGGACCTGGCTACCTTTTGGCTCTAAGCCCCTGGGACTCCCGCGAGTAGAGGCTCTACTCAAAACCTACCTCTAATCCCTGGCAGCAGCCCGGAACCGCGAACCCAGCACACTCTGCACCAGCCAAGCCTGGCCAGTGCCGGAGTGAACAAAGACCCCGAGGACGACCCCACGGCGACTGTGACCCCGAGTCCGGCACCCAAGGACCTCCCTCGACACTCCTGAAGAAGCCTGCAGCCTCAGAACAAGGTGCCCCCCCCCCCACCACGATCAACAGAGGGTAAGATTTCCCGACACCAAAAGGCACCCCTGCACGCGGCCCCCTGTGCCCAATCCCGGGGTACCTACCTAACCCCCAACTTACCTCTCAGTGGTGGTGGCACCTGAAGAGTCCTCGTCCCCGAGCTTGCAGCCTTTTTCTAAACCGGAGATTTCCCATTGAAATCAATTGAGCGCTCTGCACCCAGCCGCCTGAGTGGCCCTGGCAGTGAAAACTCTACACCTACCTACTTCCCCACTTGCCCTGAGTAAGTGACCAGGAGCCCAGCTCCCACAGCCGCGTGGCTTGCCAGTCAGCAGCCACCAACCAAGGCCCCCCCTATCCCTCATAGGATAACATTGGGCCTAACTCTCTCTGCACCCGGCCGCCCTGGAGTCGCTGAGGGTGAATCAACTGTACCTACCTGACCCTGGGGGACCCCTGAGTCTATGCCCAGAACTTCAACTCTGCCAGTCGAGTACTTACCCTTAAACCGCTAACACTATTTTCCACATAGGGTAACATTGACTGGCTTTTTCCTGAAATTTCTTCTAAGTGTGGACTTTTCAAATCTTAAAATATTCACCAAAAATCAGCCGAGTAACAAACGAAATTACTCACCTGCTCTTAGGTGAGCTCCCAGTGCTGGATCTTGGCGCCCAGCACTGACTCTGAAAATACTTACAACTGTACTTACCCTTAACCCAATTTTCTCCCATAGGAAATCATTGACTGTTTTTCTGTGAAATTTCTTCTAAGTGTCAATTTCTGCAATCTTTAAATATTCTTCAAAAATCATATAATATCTGAAAACGTAATTACTTACCTGTTTTGGATAAAGGTCCCAGTACTGAGTCTAGGCACCCAGTACTGGATTACAAAAGTAACGAGAACATACTATACCTGCAACTTGAATTTTCTGCCCTAGGGAATCATTGACTGTTTTCTATGAAATATTTTCTAAGTGTCAACTTTTAAAATAGCAAAATATTGTCTAAAAATCATCACAGTAATTAAGTCGACTTTTATCACTTGATTCCAAGTACTGACCCAGGACTGAATCTAGGATCCAGTCCTGGAATTCCAAAAGTAATCCTAAAAGTAATCTGTGGCAAATAACTTGAAACTTCCATTGAACTCAATGCATTATTGTTTTTAGAATTGTGTTGCCTATTGCAACCACTTGTAACTGCCTACAAAAGTCAATTGCATATTGCAAAAGTATTTATATAAAGCATCTCATTCTGAGAAAGTATATTTTAATACCTATTGTTGGTTCTAAAATAAAACAAGCATATATTTTTTATATATAAACCATTGGCCTAGAGTTCAGTTATTGAGTGTGTGAGACCATTTGCTGGCTGCGTGTGTGCAACAAATGCTTTACACTGTCCTCTGATACTGCCTTACTGCTCGACCAAGCTACCACTTTAGAGAGTAAGGTTATATCTAACTTTAGCCTCTGCCAAGCCTCTGGGGACTGTGGACTCTGTACACCCTGTACCTATTTGCGAACAGTATATACAGAGCCACTTTCTCACACATGGTCTTCAAGCCTTCTCATATTCGTTCGCCACGAAATTATACTAGACTTACAGCATCAGGTATTGCAATTAACTGGCAAGAAACTATCCTTTTCCCCCTGCCACTTCCGTTTCAGCATCCACACATCTTGGGAAGGTGCCTGCTGTGCTGTCTACTAGTTCTGTCATGGCACTTATTTTCAACTTGTGACCCATACCAACCCTGACCTTATACCCCTTAAGATGTCTCACAGCCGACAGATTCAATGGTACTGAAGGAAGAATAGGCAACATCAGCACCTGAGAGTGCTTGCTCGGGCATTGACGGAAGTCTCAGTTGGAATAGATTGGGGTCCCTCGCTGTCTTGGCTGCTTGCATCCTCCTCCTGCTCATGCTTTTCTGTCCCTCCTGATTGACAGCTCCAGCACTACTCCAGTAGCTCACTCAACCTTCAGGCAGGATCTTGTTTTTGAAAATGTCAGCCTTGTATTGTGTTCTCCCATTTGCCTTGCCTTATTTTTCTGGTTTCTTGCTTATTTCAGCAACTTGGCACTTCTGCTAACTAGGTAGGCATCGTTCTTTGTCTCTTGCTCCTCTCTATTTTTGTTTAGATGGATTGTGCTATTCTTGCTTTACTGATGCATGTGTTGGTCATGCTTTATCAGAGGAGTGTATCACTTCAAGAAAAGAGCACAAAGCTTGTTATGCTCCCACACACTTTCAATGTGGCACTATGGTTTTTTTTAATTTAAAAATGAATGATTTGTTTGTACAATTACTCTTTCAATTGACTTACTATACTACGGTAGGATGTTTGTGCAGTTTACAGATCATTAATAGGAACCCTTGGTTGCTATATTATTGACATCACCCCAGGTCCCCAGTGATCCTTAGGTGGGCCTTGTTAAAAATTATTACATCTAGCGCAGCCATCCCATTCGTGGCAGAAGCAGGCACGTCTGCCCCAATGGTCAGCAATTAGGTACGTGGGTGCTCACAACATGTAGAAAGGGTACTCCCATTTGTGGAAAACATCAGCCTCTCCCACCGGCCGACTGAGGATAATTTCTCCTTACTCTGTCAAGAAGTGCAGGCTCTTTTGGCCAAAGGAGACATAGAGAGGGTGCCTGCACCAGGAGTAGTATGTGTTTTTATTTCTGCTATTTACTGGTGCTGAAGAAGGTTGGAGGCCTCTGCCATATACTAGATCTGCACCCTCAACTTCTCCCTGAGGAAAGAGAAATTCAGGATCCTCAAGTTGACTCTGGTTCTATCTGACCTGGATCCGAGAGACTGGATTGTAGTGCTGGGCCTGCAGGACTTGTATTTCCACATCCCCTGTCCTGCCAACCCAGTGGCCCTACCGGCTGTTCACAGTGGGCCACAGCATTTCTACTTCGCTCTTTGGCCTCACCAGTCCCCCCTCAGGTGCTCATGAAAGTGGTGGTGTAGTTACAGCATTTTTGAAAAGGTGCAGTTTCATGCCTAGCCTCCAGAGCATCGAGGTTAGAATATTCAGGCTATGATTTTGATGTTTCGGCCTCTATCCTGGATTTCTGTGAGACTAACTGAGGATGCCAGGTCTCATGGCCTCCTGCTGTTAAAGCATGCCGACTGGCTTATGAGGGCTCTGCAGTGGGACTTGCAGCCCAATGAGTGCGGCATCAGGGGAATTTCTCTAACCTGGTTCAGAGATGACTGCTCAAGATTTGCAGTGGTGGCTAAGGAACTGTGATTGGGTGAGTGGCAGACCCCTCTCCCTTCACCACCCCGAATTCAGTGGTGACACATGTCACTCCTAAATTGGGGTGGACACCGAGGTGAGGGGTCGATTAGATGACTGTGGCCTCCGGTGGAGTCTCAACTTCACATTAGTTGGTTAGCGTTGAGGGTGATTCACTTGGCATTAAAGGCCTTCCTTCCGTACATCAAGGGCAGGATGGTTCAGCCTGGTTGTTGCAATACATTGTGGTATTGCAACAAGTGGGGTGGGGTCATGGACCCTGTGCCAGGAAGCTCTCCACCTTTGGACTTAGCTGGAGCACCAGGGTATCTTCTTGGTTGTACAGCACCTGGCTGCCTCTCTGAATGCCAGGGCAGACGATCTCGGTCATTGATGCCTTGCAGATTACAAATTACATTTACATCCGGAGGGTGGTGCAAGGTCTTTTCTGAGATTGGGGAGAGCCTTGTATCGACCTGTTTGCAACTGCACAGAACAAGCAATGTCAACACTTCTGCATGCTGGAGTTTCCAAAGAGACTCTTGCTCAGAGCGTGTTCCTCGTCGAGTGGAACTCAGAACTCCTGTACACCTTTCTGCCACTACCACTCCTACCCAGAGTTCTCAAGAAGGTCAGGACCATTGGGCACAGAGAGTATGGTTTCCAGAACACCTGAGTATGAGCTTGTCTTTCAGTCAGTATGCCCCTTTGAGAGGATCTCCTCTCGCAGCAACAGGGCAAGATTCCACACCCAAACCTGTACTCACACCATCTTCACGACGGGAGATTGAGTGGTGACAGTTGAAGGTTATTGATTTCCCTTCCTAAGTTTGTGATGTCAACTGGGCAGCCTGGTCTCCATCCACTAAAACTGTCTACGTCTGCCGTTGGGGTACGTTTATGGTTGCTCAAGCCATATGGATACTCTCCCCACACCTTTTTCTGAGGTTTTGCTGTTCGTCCCATCTTTAGCGCAACAAGACCTTGTCTTGGGCACTGTTAAGGGTTACTTGTCAACCATTTCAGCTTTTCTGTGGCTACTAGATCAGCCCTCCCTATTTCAGTCACCAATTGTGAATTGTTTTATTGAAAGGTTTACAACATTTGTTATCCAGTATTAGGGGTGTCTTTCATAGATTCACATGCCTGAATCATTCCCCGTCGTCGAGACGGGAGCCTCCGGTACATAAAAAAGTAATGTCCTATAGACATACATAGAGAAAAATAGGCCTAAGGGCCTCCCCTTAGCAGCCTATCCTAGTCCTTATGTAAAAAGGACCAAACTCTTAGAGTCAGCCAATCAGCTATCACCTCCCTCTAGAACCTTCCTGGCAGGAGCCTCAGTCCCTCAGATTTTCTACCGCACGTTGTGCTAGGGAGTCTCCAACCTGAGTTCTCCTCAGGATTTCTTCAAGCCAGATTGTTCACTTTTTTGGTGACTTTCTTCTTCAAGGATTTCAACGCTGACTACTTCAGGCCTCTTTTTGCTGCAGTGAGTGTTTATTTCATCTACAACTCCTGGCATGTCTGACTCCCAGAAGAAAGCCCTTTTCAGGGCTTGCTCTTCATGTGGGAAGAAGAGGCTTCATGTGGACGACAAGCATGACTTGTGCTTGTATTGCCTTTATCTGGACCACGTCCCTAAGGACTGTAAAATATGTAGGTCTTTCCCTCATAAGACCTTGAGAGACAGAGAGGGTCGCCTGCTTATCTGGCTGGACAGGCTCAAGGACAGAGAGAGTGTGGTGTCCTCAGAGGCGAGCTTTTCCGGAACCTCTGAAGTCTCCTTGAAGAGGCCGAGAGTGACATCTCCTGGCCCCTCAGACGCTCCTCCTATGAAGACACACAAGAAGTCTTCAGAGGCAAGATCTTCAAAATCTTCAGTGTCTGACAAGGACTCTCTCACTTTCAAGAAGCCTACTCTGTCGGCCACAAAAATTGCGACACCTTCCTCGGCGCAGAAAAGGCCATCAGGACATGTCTCCACACCAACGACGACTGTGTCCACATCGACAGCGTCGTCTGTTTTCTCGTCGACGACGACTACCCCTTCTTCATCGTCAGCAGGTACTCCTATCTCGTCTATTATACTGTTAAAACCGTCGTCGACGTCTAAGTCATCGTCGACGACGAAGATTGTCCCGCCGCCGACGACCTCGTCGATGAGGAGCCCACCGTCGACGGAAGAGTCGACGACGAGGATGTCGACGACGAGTGCGTCGACGTCGAAGGCGTCGACGACGAAAGCATCGTCGTCGAAGGCGTCGACGACGAAGGCATAGTCGTCGAAGGCGTCGACGACGAAGGCATCGTCGTCGAAGGCGTCGTCGTCGAAGGCGTCGTCGTCGAAGGCGTCGTCGACGAAGGCGTCGTCGACGAAGGTGTCGTCGACGAAGGCGTCGACGACGAAGGCGTCGACGACAGCCACGCCGTCGACGACCCCGTCGTCGTCGTCCATGGGACAGAAGACAGCAGGGATTTCTGTACAAGGACCTGCTTCTGGCAAACTAGCCAAACCACAGATTACACCGGAAACGACATCTCCAAGCAAGGTACAAACCAGTTTGCCTATGGAGATTCTTCAGAGTGAAGAGTCTGAAGAGGAGCTCTTTGAACAGGCTACTTCCCCTTCTGAACTTTATGTCAAATGTCAAAGCACGGACGAGGAGCAGGAAGACATGAGCGCGCAGGAGCGCCCCGTCCAGGAACAAGTTCGCACGGAGGTCACTCCGATGGTTTGCCTTCCTCTGTCAATAGTTCAGTACCTCAAATTCCTTATCCGGGACTACAAGCAACGTTTCCCGGAATCGACTACGTTGGACGCAGGGGTCCCAGTGCCAACTACAAACCCACCAACGACAGCCCCAAGGCAATCACGGCCGGTTACACAGGTCTGCCACGAGAAACCGCCTCCTCAGGTGATAGTCATCGGATGAGGAGGCTGAGGAGATGGAAGAAGGAGAGGTCCAGGGAGACCAGTCGGACCAGGATGAGGAGGAGGAGTATGTGGCATCCTCACCACCTTCCCCACAGCCGCGCCAATCTGATTCACCGCCAGTGGATATTGGTGGTTTTCATAAGGTAATTGAACGGGCCGCGACGCGGTTCCATATGGTCATGGAGTCGACGGAGACTGAGTGCTTCCTGCATGACTTTAAGGAGCAGACGAAGAAGACGACGAAATCGATCCCGATCATCGACTTTCTCTGGGACCAGGGAAAGAAGCTAATGCTGACGCAAGCTTCCGTTCCTGCGGTTGTTCCACGCCTGGATAAGAAGTATAAGGCTCCGTCCACGGCACCAGCTTGCCTGACTGGCCACCCGAAACCGGATTCGGTTGTGACCCAAGCGGCCCAGAAAAACTCTCGTAATCCCTCCTCTCCTCTGTCAGCACCACCGGACAAGGAGGGCAGAAAGTTGGACACGATTGGCAAAAGGTGTTCGACCACTTCGGCAATGACCATCAAGGTGGCCAATTCCATAGCCCTCTTGGGGCGTTATAACCGCCAACTTTGGGAGGATATCGCCCCATATTTAGCAGAACTTCCGAGCGCAGTTCAGGAAGAGGTAAAGGCACTACTTTCTGAGGGCCAGACCTCTGCAGCCGAGATCATCGATTGCGCCATAGACGTGGCCATGACAGGCTTTCGTCAACTGGCTGGGGCTGCGGTCCTGCGCCGCCAAGGATGGCTGAAGGCAACATCGTTCAGGCAGGAAGTGCAGACGAAGGTGCTGGATATGCCCTTCGACGGACAACATCTATTTGGAGATAAAATTGATGAGGCGCTCCAAGCTATTAAGAAGGACACTGACACAGCTAGAGCGCTTGGAACCTTGCAGGCAAGGAACCAGTCCTTTCGGGGCAACAAATCTAGAGGCCAGTCCTCCTACAGAGGATCCTTCCAGAATAGGTCCTCGTATTCCTTCCAGAATAAGACCCAGTACCAGCAGAAACAGCAACAAGATCGGCAGTCGTCTTATGGAAGATCTACCTTCAGGGGTAAGAACCAGAAGAGGGGCACCGGCGGACGCCAGTGACCAGTTACTCCAGCCAGTCCTGCTACCATCTCCCTCTTCACAAATTGGAGGAAAATTGACCCATTTCCTGGAAAATTGGCGCATCATCACCTCAGATCGTTGGGTGCTCCAACTCCTCAGATTCGGCCATTCCCTAGAATTTACCACCATCCCGCCTGCAACCCCACCACGCAGGTTCCCACACAAGCACCTACGGCTGCTGCTCCGGGAAATATCGGAGATGTTGAGGAAAGGAGCGATCGAGCGGGTTCCATCGGCTCAGAGGGAGAAAGGATTCTACTCCCGTTTCTTTCTGATACGCAAGAAAGAAAAGAAGTGGAGGCCCATTCTAGATCTCAGGGCACTCAACTCTTTCCTGAAGAGTCAGTCGTTCAGGATGGTGACGCTCCAAGAAATCCTAGGCATTCTAGAGGAAGGAGATTTCATGACATCCTTGGATCTTCAGGATGCCTACTATCACATCCCGATACTCAGGGGGCACAGGAAGTTTTTACGTTTCGAGGTGGCAGGACAGCACTATCAATTCAAGGTCCTACCGTTTGGCCTCAAATCCGCTCCGCGGATTTTCACCAAGTGCCTTTCTCCTGTGGCAGCTTTCCTACGTCAAATGGGTCACCAAGTTTTCCCCTACCTCGACGACTGGCTGGTCAAGGTGCCCACGGCTGTAGGCGCAACCAAATCCTCCAACGCCTGTACCAAGCTTTTCCAACATCTAGGATTGACTCTCAATCTTCAGAAATCACATATGTCCCCAACAAGAAGCATCCCCTTCCTAGGGGCGACCTTGAATACGGAATGCGCGAGGGCATTTCCTTCAGACGAAAGAAAAAACAAGATCATATCGCTGGCCAAGGCGGTGGCATCAAGGAAATCCCTAAGAGTTCGCACTTTCAAATCACTCCTGGGAATGATGTCTTCTTGTATACTACTCATCCCTCACTGCAGGCTTCGGATGCGTCCATTGCAGGAAGCTCTCACGAACCAGTGGACTCAGAGTACAGGTTCGTTCGAGGACATTGTGAGGATAACACCGCAAATATCCAAGAGCCTCGAGTGGTGGAAGGATTACAGGAACCTCTCGAGGGGACTGCCGTTCCTGCTTCCAGCGGCGCCACTTGTGATCACCACCGATGCATCTCTAGCGGGCTGTGGAGCTGTCCTTCAGGACCTCAGAGTAAGTGGCAAATGGACAGATCAGGAGCAACGCCTCCATATCAATCTGCTGGAGTTGAGGGCTGTGTACCTAGCGCTGCAAGCCTTTTTCCCCACGCATCCAGAACTCCCAGGTGCTCGTCAGAACGGACAACACCACGACGATGCACTATCTAAACAAACAGGGAGGAACGCGTTCGCTCACTCTATCGCGCGAGTCGCAAAAGATCTGGAACTGGCTTGTTCTCCATGGGATCACCATCAGGGCGGACTATGTCCCGGGAAAGGACAACACCATCGCGGACGCCCTAAGCAGGCAGAAATCCCTCTCCCACGAATGGGAGCTCGACGAGAGTGCACTGACACACGTATTCTCAGAATGGGGAGTCCCAGGAATCGACCTGTTCGCCACCAGGGAGAACGCCAAATGCCCAAGCTACGCAAGCTGGCATCCCCAGCCAGAGTCGCTCGGGAATGCCTTTTCCATAGGCTGGTTCAGCGTATTTGCGTACACTTTTCCACCGTTCCCGATGATTCCCAGGGTCCTCAGGAAGATGAAGGCGGAGCCCTGTACCCTGATCCTGATTGCCCCGTACTGGCCGAGGCAGCACTGGTTCTCGGACCTTCATCGCCTCTCCATCAGGACACCGATTCGTCTACCACAGCACCCCAACCTGCTGACAATGTCCAATGGGCAGGTGCAATTCCCGAACCTGCAATCGCTCAGGTTATCGGCCTGGCTCCTGAGCACAGAGAGTTCTGTCATTTGAACATCCCGCAGGAATGCAGGGACGTGCTAGCAAAAGCAAGGGCGGACAGTACCAACAAGACCTACTCTCTCAAATGGAAACGCTTCTGCGTATGGTGCTCGGAGAAGGGCCTGAGACCACTTCATATCACGCCTGAACAGATATTGCCATATCTCCTGCTCTTGGCGCAGTCCGGATTAGCGCATGCATCCATAAAGGTGCATCTGGCGGCAATTTCACGTTTTACCAGGACTTCCAAAGGCCCGTCTCTCTGGTCCAGTAGACTTATCAAACAGTTCCTTAAGGGTCTATATAGGTCCTTTCCAAGACCTCGACGGGTCCCACCGACATGGCACCTCAACTTGGTCCTTAACCAACTCATGAAGCACCCTTTCGAGCCCATTCATCGAGCTTCCATCAAGTACATCTCATGGAAAACGGCTCTGTTGCTCGCTCTAACCTCTGCCAGGAGAGTCAGCGAGTTGCAAGCTCTCTCCATTCAGGAGCCCTTCATGCAGTTCAAACAGGACAGGGTGGTGCTGAGGACAAATCCCAAGTTCATACCGAAAGTCCCTTCAGACTTTCACCTCAACGAGCCGGTGGTCCTGCGTTCCTTCTTCGCAAACCCTACCACGGCAGCAGAAAGGACGCTCCACTCTCTGGATCTCAAACGGTGTCTTAAGTTTTATATAGACAAGACGAAAACCTTCAGAAAGTCATCGCAGCTGTTCGTGGCCTACAGCAGGCCAAGGTTGGGTATGCCTCTAACAAAACAGAGCATTTCAAGGTGGCTCTCTTCAGCAATAGCATTCTGCCATGAAGGGGCCGGACGGACTTTGCGAGACAGGGTGGAAGCACACTCCACCAGAGCGATGTCCACATCAGCAGCGCTGTTCGCTGGAGTGCCGATTTTGGACATCTGTAGAGCGGCGACGTGGAAGTCACCGCACACCTTCTCCAGACACTACTGCCTGGATGCCGAACTTACGAAGGATGCGGCAGTGGGCCAGGCGGTGCTTCGCCATCTATTCCAGTGAGGTGAGCCTTCCAACATCCCGCCATCCTGGTATGCACATTCTTTACTGATTTACTGTTTTGATGTATGCCAATGTTTCAAACTGTTATGATAATAGTGTATTATCTCAAATATCTTTATGGCATGTTACATCAGAAATGTGCATAATGTATTGCTAACTACTCTGATTCAGGCATGTGAATCTATGAAAGACACCCCTAATACTGGATAAGAAACGCGTTACTTACCTGTAACAGCAGTTATCCAGTATTGGTGTCTTTCATAGATTCACATGCAACCCTCCCACCTCCCCTGGAAGGACTCGCGTCTCTCTCTAACTGTATTACGCCTACCTAGCTTGGTGCGTACGAAAATCTGAGGGACTGAGGCTCCTGCCAGGAAGGTTCTAGAGGGAGGTGATAGCTGATTGGCTGACTCTAAGAGTTTGGTCCTTTTTACATAAGGACTAGGATAGGCTGCTAAGGGGAGGCCCTTAGGCCTATTTTTCTCTATGTATGTCTATAGGACATTACTTTTTTATGTACCGGAGGCTCCCGTCTCGACGACGGGGAATGATTCAGGCATGTGAATCTATGAAAGACACCAATACTGGATAACTGCTGTTACAGGTAAGTAACGTGTTTCTTCCTACTCTCTTTGTGATGGCCCAATGGGATCTTGACTTGGTCCTTAATTAACTTGGGTCCTCCCCCCCCCCCCCCCCCCCCCCCCCCACCTCCCTTTGAGCCCTTGCACAGCTGTTCTTTGCAGCACTTGACCATCAAAACGTTTTTTCTGACTGTAATTACATCAGCAAGGAGGGTCAGTGAGCTTCAAACTCGGTCCGTTCACCCTCCGTACACCGACTTCTTCCCAGACCAAGCAGTCCTTTGGGCGCATGCCACTTTCCTTCCAAAGGTTTTCACCCACTTTCACTTTGGCCAGAGCATCTGAAAGAGACGTTAGTGATAGATCCCTTACCTTAGAATATTCCCAGGCATCAGACTGGAGCCGAAAAGTTTTTTGAAGCGGTACCCCTGCGCATCAGTAGGTGGCGTTGTGCGGCTCCGTGCCCGTCACTAGCGTCGCAAGCACCGAGATAACATCAAGGAGACTACTTAGGCGCCACCCATGCGCGCTGATGTCAGTTCTTTCTTTTTCAGCAAGCGCAGATCCGTATAGAGCACGTACCTTAGTCACTTTTTGACTGCCTTTTTGAGTCTTTTGTCTCACCTTTTTTCTCCTGGTGCACGTAGGGATGCCTGGCTTTAAGTCTTGTGGGGCCTGCCGTCGCAACATGTCGGTGGCGCACCCCCATGATGTTTTCCTCTACTGACTGGAGACTGACCATGACTCCCTGTCCTGCCGGGACTGTCGAGCCATGGCCCCCAAGGCCTTGAGGGAGCGCCGCCGGAGGTCCGGCACTCATCCCAACGCCGCTCCAGGTCCAGCGACCGCTCGCGGGGCCGCAGCCATCGCTCTTCGGGCTCCAAGTCTTCGCCATCGGATTCCGGTAAGCGACGACAAAAAAGTAGAAGAAGCGTGTTCGCTCTCTGACGTCCCCCCATCTGTCCTCGGATGCGGCCGAGGGGGACAGGGGCTCTGCCCCTGCGGCTCCTTTGGAGCCTGGGAGTCCCACGGCCTAACCGGGTCCGTCGGCGACTCCCACACAGGTACAAGAGTTTCTTGCCACCATGGACCGCCTTTTTAGGCCTCTGGCTCCCGCCGGTGCGCCTTCAGGCCCCGCGGTCCCATGTCCAGATCCTGTTGGCCTGTCGGCGCCGCCAGTGGATGCAGCTTCGGCGCCACAGGATCCTACGCCGTTGGCTCCGGCCCTGGCGCCATGAGGTCCGGCGTGCCTACTCCGGCCACAGCGCTGTTTGTTCCACCCTTGCCCTGGTTCCATGACCATTTCCTTCCTACCTGGGGCCCGCATTGGGAGACGACGCCGGTTGGCGCCGTTCCCGGCGTCGTTTCCGACACCGTTGGTCCCCTCTCCGGTTCCGCCACCGCAACCGGTTCTTCCTGCGACAGAGGTGGAGGATGACTGGGAGGGGTCCGAGTACCCTCTTGCCCGTCAATGTGACTCCGAGCAGGACTGGGTGGGCGATCTGGAGGACGCCGGCGACCTCTGTCTCTTCTGACCCGGGGTTTGCCTCTCCCCTGCCTACACGATGGTGCTCCGTCAGGCTGCTGAGGTCCTCAATCTTGATCTTCCTACTGTAGCCCTCAAAACTAACCTCCTTACTGAGGTGCTCCAGACGGGTTCGACTTCGTCAGAGCCTCTGCTTCCCTTCAACGACGCCCTCACCGACATCCTGTTGGGCACTTGGTCGTGGCCAGCCACAGGGGTCCCTGTGGATAAAAACGTCGCTAGGCGTCACCGCCCGGTGCCTGGTGACCCCGCGTTCTTGACCATTCATCCCACGCCGGAGAGCCTGGTCATCCAGGCCACGATGTCGCAGAGTGCTTTTCCCACGGCTGCGCCGGATAAGGACTCTAAGAAGCTGGAGCAGTTTGGTAAGCAGTTGTTCTCGTCTGCCAGCTTGGGGCTGCGGTCGGTGAACACCACCTGTTTGTTGGGATGCTATTCCCACGTTGCTCAGGTGTTGCCTCAGTGTCCTGAGGAGGTCCAGGCTGTGCTTTTCCAGGTAATTGCTGAGGGTAAGGATGCGGCTTAGTTCGCCATTCGGTGTGGTTTGGACACCGCTAACTCGTTGGGCAGGCGATTTCTACGACTGTGGCGCTGCGTCGCCACGCTTGGTGGCGATCAACTGGGTTCTCGCCTGACGTCCAGAGCTTGCTCATGGACATGCCCTTTGATGGCATTCGCCTGTTTGGCGATAAGGCTGACAGTGCGCTGGAGCGCTTTAAGGACTCGCGGGCCACGGCCAAATCCTTGGGTCTTTCCACGAAAAGCACAGCCACCTCTGGGTTTCGTTCCTTTCGTGGCCACGGCAGGGGCGCCCAGGCACGTTACTTCAACAAGCCTGTGCAGAACCAGCCTCAGCGCGGATGCGGCTTCCGCAGGGACGGCTCTGGGAATCAGCATGTGGGGCAGTCCACCTCCACCCCTGCTGCTTCTACCTCCAAACCTTCCTAATCCGAGCTTTGTGGAGCACCCCACACCGGTGAGTGGCAGGGTCCGCCACCACCTCCACCACTGGCGCGATACCACATTGGACGAGTGGGTGTTGCAGATCATCCGCAAGGGTTATTCTTTTCCCTTTCAGTCTTCCCCTCCAGCCATGCCACCTCGGTGCCACCGCATGTCGGGGGATCCCTTGGTGCTTCTCCAGCAGGAAGTTACGGCCCTCTTGGCCAAGGGGGCCATAGAGCGCGTTCCTGGGCCAGAAGTAGGACGTGGTTGTTATTCCCACTACTTTCTGGTCCCCAAGAAGGACAAAGTGGGCCTGCGCCCCATCTTGGACCTCTGTAACGTCAATGGGTTCCTCCGGAAGGAGAAGTTCAAAATGCTGACTCTGGCTCAGGTCCTGGCTGCCCTCGACCCTGGAGACTGGATGGTAGCATTGGACTTGCAGGACGCCTATTTTCACATCCCCGTCCTGCCGGCCCACCGGCGTTACCTGCGGTTCACGGTAGGCCAGGAGCATTTTCAGTTTGCTGTGCTCCCCTTCGGCCTTACCAGTGCCCCTCGGGTGTTCACGAAGGAGATGGCGGTGGTCGCAGCTCACCTGCGCAGGTCAGGGGTGTCAGTCCCCTACCTCGACGACTGGTTGTTGAAGGTGGGCTCACTCCTGGCAGTGGTCAACCACCTCCAGACTACGGCCGACCGTCTGCTTTTGCTGGGGTGCTCCGTCAATGTGCCGAAGTCGCACCTGAGTCCCTCTCAGAAGCTCCCCTTCATCGGAGCGGTTCATCCTCCCGAGCAGCGATCCCGGGATATTCAGGCTATGATTCCGATCTTTCAGCCTCTGTCCCGGGTTTCAGTCAGGATGACCCTCCGGCTCCTGGGCCTGATGGCCTCCTGCATCCTGCTGGTGCAACATGCCAGATAGCATATGTGGGCTCTGCAATGGGACCTGAAGTTCCAGTGGGCGCAGCATCAGGGCAACCTGTCCGATCATGTCCAGATCTCGGAGGGCACTGCACGACAATTGCAGTGGTGGATCACAAATCGCGATTGGATCAGTGGCAGATCCCTCTCCCTTCCCCAACTGGGGCACACAGTGGTGACGTATGCGTCCCTCCTGGGATGGGGAGGCCACTTGGGAGAGGCGGAGATAAGGGGACTCTGGTCTCCGGCGGAGTCCCGGCTCCATATCAACCTCTTGGAGCTTCGGGTGATCCGGCTTGCACTGAAAGCATTCCTTCCCTCTGTCTGGGGAAGTGTGGTGCAGGTGTTCACAGGCAACACCACCGCCATGTGGTATTGCAACAAACAGGGCAGGGTGAGGTCCTGGACCCTATGTCGGGAGGCTCTGCGCCTCTGCACGTGGCTGGAGCATCAAGGCATTACCTTGGTGGTTCAACACCTGGCAGGTTCTCTGAACGCCAGGGCGGAAGAACTCAGCTGCCAGTGCTTGATGGATCACGAATGGCGTCTGCACTCGGACGTGGCACAAGGTCTCTTTCTGCAGTGGGGAGTGCCTTGGTTAGATCTATTCGCCACCGAAGAGAACGCATTGGAATTTCCAAGGCAGCACTCGCTCGGCAACGCTTTTCGTCACGAGTGGAGTTGCAGTCAGTTGTATGCCTTTCCGCCTATACCACGTCTGCCCAGAGTGCTGAAAAAGATCCAGCGCGACCGGGCCCAAGTCATCCTTGTGGCTCTGGATTGGGCACGAAGATACTGGTATACTGAGCTACTCAGCATGGCGATCGATCCCCCAATCCGTCTGCCTCTTCGGGAGGATCTTCTGTCGCAGCAGCAGGGGACGGTCCTCCACCCAAACCTGCCCAGCCTCCACCTCCATGCTTGGAGATTGAGCGGCGACAGTTGACAGCTTTTGATCTTCCTCCCGAAGTCTGTGATGTCATTCTGGCAGCCAGGCGTCCCGCCACTAAAACAGTATACGCCTGCAGATGGAACAAGTTTGTGGCATGGTGCACAGCAGAGGCTGTTGATCCCCTTTCTGCCCCTCTCTCTGAAGTTCTTCTGTTCCTTCTTTCTTTGGCCCAGCAGGGCTCTGCTCTGGGCACTATCAAAGATTATCTTTCAGCCATCTACGCCTTTTTGAGGCTTCCAGATCAGCCTTCTCTCTTTAAGTCCCCGGTTGTTAACCGTTTCCTTAAAGGGATTACGCACACGTTTCCTCCCGGGCCGTTCATCATGCCTCAATGGGACTTGAATCTCGTTTTGACCTATCTGATGTGCACTCCGTTTGAGCCCCTTCATACCTGTCCTTTGCATCTTCTTACTCCTAAGACGGCTTTCCTAGTCGCTATCACCTCTGCCAGAAGAGTGAGTGAGCTCCAGGCTCTTTCTTCCAAGCCTCCTTTCCTTTCTGTTCATCCGGACAAGGTGGTGTTAAGGACCCGTCCTTCTTTTTTGACAAAGGTGGTCAAGCCCTTCCAGACCATCACTTTGCCCACCTTCTTTCCGCCTCCGCATCCTTTGAGGGAAGAGGAGAGACTCCACCGTCTGGACCCAAAACGTGCGTTTGCATTCTATCTCAAGCGTACACAGCCGTTCCGGGTGGATGACCACCTCTTTGTTGGCTACGTGGGCACCAAGAAGGGTCGGGCTGTGCACAAACGGACCATCTCTCGATGGGTCGTTCTGTGCATCAAAGCATGTTACTTCTTGGCTAAGAAGGAGACTCTTGTGGGGCTGCGTGCCCATATCACTAACGTGTCTCTTTCAGATGCACAAGTTACTACTTGTGTAACGATATATCTGTAAGAGACATTAGTTAGTGATGGATTCCTTATCGCCCCGCCCATCCTCACCTGTTCTGCGAACTGATTCTAGGGTTAGGGTGACCCCCCTTTCAGGGCCCTAGTTTCATGGCACCAGTGGTCAGTTTCTTGCATGACTCTGCGTTCCTGGCGTGGAAAGTCGTGTACACAACTGACGTCAGCACGCATGGGTGGTGCCTAAGTAGTCTCCGTGACGTCATCTCGGCGCTTGCGACGCCAGTGACGGGCGCAGAGCCGCACAACGCCACCTACTGACGCACAGCTACAGAAAACTTTCCGGATCCAGTCTGACGCCTGGGGATAGTCTAAGGTAAGAAATCTATCACTAACTGATGTCTCTTACAGATCTATCGTTACACAATTAGTACCTTATGCATCACTGTGTGTCTTCTATGCTATGCCTGATTCATTAAAGGGGAAGGAGAGACTATCGTTTGGACCCTAAAGAAGCTTGCCCCTTCTATATTGATGGCACCAAGGGCCATCAGGTATACCGTCCAACTTTTCTTTGGGTACACCAGAGTGAAGAATTGAAAAGCTGGATAGAAACAGACCATCTTCTGATGAATAGTATGCTCCATAAAAATCTGCTACGCGTTGGCGAAGATGCATCCCCCCCATGAGCTTTCCGGCTTACACCACAATATCGCTACTACTATGTTAGTACACGGGGTACGGGTCCTGGATACCTGCCAAGCTGCCACATAGACTTCTCTTCATACATTCACGAAGCACTACTGCATTGAGAATCTGAAATAGACTACTCGCCGCAGATTCCTTCACGTAGGAATTATCCCTAGGCGTGAGACTGGATCCGGAAACTTTTTGCGACAGCATCCCAGCACGCCGGGGGCGGGGCGACATCACGCGACTCCGCCCAGGTGTCGTCTGCGTACGTGATGTCAGCGAGGTCACATAAGACCCGCCCCAGCGCACCCACGTCAGTTTTTCCTTTTCCGCATGCAACGTGGATCCGATCCTTGCTACGAGCCTGTTAGGCCCCTTTTTCGTCCATTTTTTTTGTGGAACAGGGTGTGAATGGACCGGCAGGGCTCCGTCCTCCTCCTCCTCCTCCTCTGCCTTATCCTCTGTCCCCTCGTCAGTGACTTCTGAGTTTGGTTGCTTCTGGGCCTTCTTAGGCCGGCTGTTCTGGCTGTGCAGTGTGTTTTCCAGCCGTTTGTCCTTCCTTGGAACTTTGGCATTGTTGGCTGCTGGACGGCCCTTGTGTTGATTGTGTGTGGTTCTGCATGAGTTGTTGCGCAGACTTGGCTCTAAGATTGTGTCTTCTGCTTTGTTTGGGCTGCTTGTCAAGCCTTCAGCAGGGGTGTTTCTTTCCCCGTGGGTCTTTTGTTTTTTCCTCTGCGGCGAATGTTCTTCCATAGAGGGTTCCCATATCTTGGGACTTAATGTACCCTATGTGGGGTAGTGGTAGCTGTCATATGGCTTGCGCTCTGCTAGAGGGTTCTGGTTGCCTTCAAGTGCCTGTTCTCCATGGCGTTTAGGTAGGTTGCTTTCGCTTCCTGAGGTCGTGTGCGCGGCCACTCGTAGTGGTGGCCCGGGCATCTCCTCCTCTCCCTGCTCCTGTCCTGAGGTCTGGGATGATCCTGTGTTCTCCCTTGCTAGGCGTCGCCTACTCTGCCTTCCTGGGGCCTCGGGCTGTTCTTTTGCTTCTGGCTTTGACTGCCGGCGCTGTTCTGGCTGGCAGGCTGCTTTCCATCTGGAGCGGGTTTGCCTTCTTTTCCCTAGTTTCCTAGGGTCCTCCAGGCTTCTTCTTCTTCCGCCTTCCTGTCTTGGCATTGGGCGAAAGCTATGTTGCCTTGTGAGGGGAGTGGGGTGCTTCGGCCTCTCAGTCCTTGCCCTTGGTTCCTCTGCTGTGAGTGTACGGGCCTCTTCAGCCTTCTTTCCCTCCTGCATCCCCTTGGGGTCGGTGGGGTTCTGCTTGTGGGGGTTCCCTTGGCCAGGAAGGGGCAAGGTTCTACCTGGTCCACAGCTCTGGTCCCCTGTGGGGCCCTCTGTTCTGCATTGGCTGGTTGGTTCCTTTCGCAGACCCTCTTTCCCAGGGGGTATTGCTAGGGTATCTAGTCTACGTGAAGGAATCTGCGGCTAGTAGTCTCTATCAGATGTACGAGTTACTTACCTTCGGTAACGATGTATCTGGTAGAGACGATTCTAGCCGCAGATTCCTTCACGGCCTGCTCTTCCTCCCCTATTCTGCAAGGACCCTTGGGTTGGTGTTCGGTACTCGCCTCCTGGTGGGGGGCTGTCTCTCCTGTCAGTGCCTTCCTTGTTCTTGACGGGTGACTGTGTCTGGGAGCAGTTCATTCCTCCTTTGGTGCTTTGGAGGATGGGGCTCCGGTGCCCTGCTGCTCTGGCTACTCCAGGTTTTGGGGGGATTACTTTCTATCCCTGTCCTCCCTTCCTTCCATTGCTATCCTCTGATTGAGGGTCTTCTGGCCTTGTCTTGCCCTTGTCCCTTGTGGGTGGTTGCCCTCTAGGTTGGGGTGGCGTGGAGGTTTGTTGTCCCTGTCTTGGGACTGGTCCCATTCCTTGCTCAGGATGGTGGGGGGGTGGACTTCCTACATGTGCCATGACTTTTATGCCTGTTCTTGCCTCCGGGGCACAGAAATGGGAGGTTGTCTATGTGCTGGCAGGGTGACTGCGCAGGTTTCTGCTTGTTCTTCTTTCTTCTTTCCCTACCCTTGGGTTCTGCGGTGTTGGCACTACCCTGGTGGTGTTGTTAGTCACCGTTTCTTTCCAATTTTTCTGCTCTTCGCACACTGTTCCCATGCTTCCACAGTTTTTTATCTGGTGGTTCCGTGTTGTGGTACGTGAAAGTTCTCCGAAGAAAACTGACGTGGGCGCGCCGGGGCTGGTCTTATGTGACCTCGCTGACGTCACATACAGGGACGACGCCTGGACGGAGTCACGTGATGTCGCCCTGCCCCCGGCGCGCAGGGATGCTGTGGCAAAAAGTTTCCGGATCCAGTCTCATGCCTGGGGATAATTCTACGTGAAGGAATCTGCAGCTAGAATCGTCTCTCCCAGATACATTGTTACCGAAGGTAAGTAACTCGTACGTCAAGTTCTTCGTGATTAGCAATTGGCCTGCTCTCCTCTCCAGGACGTTCTGATTTGTCAGTTTGCCGACCCTTCTGCATGGAGATATTGCTTGTATATCTCTTCGAATGCGATGAACCTGGGGTTAGAAGTCTCTATCAGACTAACAAGTTACTTACCTTTTGGTAATGCCTTTTCTGATAGACTATCTAATCAGAGATTCCTGACCATCTTCCCCACTCAGCAAACTGGGCTCTTCATCCAAAAGACCCAGTTAGACTCTGCGCACTGGTCAAAACCGAAACATTGATTTGTACATGGCTCCTCATTTTTGGCACCGAATAGTCCAGAAAGAAACTGATGTCAGCTTGTCGGGATGGCACGTATATGGACACTGAAATGTCACTTCAAAACTGAGCCAAACGATCCCACCTACTGCAAGCAGTTACTGCTCAAGATTATCCAGATACAGAATGATGCCTGGGGATTTATCTAAGGTAAGAAATCTAGTAAATCTGAAAGACACGTTAGTGATGGATTCCTTACCTTAGAATAGCCCCAGGCGTCCGACTGGATCTGGAAAGTTTTCGTCAGCAGTACCCTTGCACGACGGTAGGCGTCGTTGTGCAGCTCAGCGTACGTCGCTGGCGTCGTACTCGCCGAGATGAGGTCGTCTGAGCTACTTAGACGCGCCCTCGCGCTGACGTCAGTTCTTTCTTTTTCCGTGCCAGCAAGCGCAGATCCGAGAGAGAGCAGTACTACTAGTTATTACTTTAACTTGGTTTCTGAGAACATTGTTTCTCTTGTTTTGTCGAGTGATCGACTCCTGGTGCAGTAGGGATGCCCGGGTTTGAGTCCTGTAGGAGCTGCCGTCGGAACATGTCGGTGGCGGACCTGCATGACGTGTGTCTTCTGCTTGGGGCACACCCATGACCCTGAGGCGTGCCCCGATTGTCGGGCCATGGCGCCGAAAGCTTTGCGGGAGCGTTCCTGAAAGTTGTTGGAAGTCCGGCAATCTGTTCTGCGCCGATCGAGGTCCCGCTCCCGTGGGAGGTTGAGGGACCGGTCACGGAGCCGACACCATCGCTCATCGGAATCGGGAACAGGTAAGTCACGGCGCCATAAAAAGTCGAAGAAGCGACGTCACTTTTAGTCTACCCCTCACCGGTTGCGGGACGCGGTGGAGGGGGCAGGCGGTCACTCCCCCGCGGCTCCGATGGAGCCTCCGTTGTTGCCTGCGGCTTACCCGCCCTTTCCGGGCCCGCACACGACTTCGGACGAGATACAGGCCTTCGTGTCGGCCATGAGCTGTTTGTTTGACCCCTCGGGTCCCTCCGGAGTGCCTTCGGGCCCCACAGACCAGTTGAGTGGTTCTGCCCCCGTGCCGCCGCCTTTGGCCCCGGCTAAACCGGCACAATACCAGGTGGCGCTGCAGGCTCTAGTCCTCTCACAGCTCAATGCGAGGATCAGCCGGACTGGGAGGGTGATATGGAAGGTCCAGAGGATCTGGATTTCTGTCCACACCCTGGTACGCTGTCCCCCTCTTCCGTGGCTACGGAGGAGGTTGGGACTTTTTCTGTGGTGTTGCGTAGGGCAGCTGAGGCTCTTAACCTCGAGCTCCCCTCTATACCTGTAAAGACCATTCTCCTGACTGAGTTGCTGCAAACAGCGTCGTCCTCCGCGGAGCCGCTGCTGCCCTTCGACGCAGTAACTGACGTCATGTTGAGCACCCGAATCAAACCCAACACGGGGGCTCCTGTGGATAAGGGTATGGCGCGCCGCAATTGCCTGTCGCCAGGCGATCCCAGCTTTCTCACTCAACACCCAATACCTCAGAGTCTGGTTGTCCAGACCTCTGCCTCGCCAAGCGCATTTCCTTCTGCCCCTCCAGAAAAGGTATCTAAGAAACTGGAGCAGTTTGGGAAAAAGATTTTCACTTGTGCCAACCCTGTGTTGCGGGCGGTGAATACTGCGTGCCTGTTGGGCCGCTACTCACATTCTATGTGGGACACCATGGCACAGGTGCTGCATCAGTGCCCTGTGGAAGCTCGGGCGGGGCTCTCCCAGGCCATTACCGAGGGGAGAGATGCTGCCAAATTCACTCCGTTGTGGACTTGACACGACCGACTCCCTCGGCAGGGCTCTTTCCACAACAGTGGCGGTCCGCCGTTACGCTTTGCTCCGAACTACTGGCTTCTCCGGGGATGTCCAGAACACTCTGTTGGACATGCCCTTTGATGGCACACGCCTCTTTGGTGTCGAGGCGGATAGCACACTAGAACGCTTGAAGGACTCGCGGGCTACGCCCAGTCCTTGGGTCTCCCCAACACGTTCCTTTCGCAGTCTCAGCGCAGCCGTGGTCGTGGGGCACTCTGTGGTGGTTCCTGGGGCAAGCGGGCAGGTCAATCCACCAATGCCCCTGCCACCGCTGCCTCAAAACCTTCCTAGTCCGGTGTTTCAGACCCATCAGACGCCAGTGGGCGGCAGGATTCGCCATCACTTTCCCCACTGGCGCACCATCACTTCGGACGGACAAGTGGGTTCTGCAAATAGTCCGAAAGGGCTACTCCCTCCCCTTCGAGTCTACCCTAGCCATGCCACCTCAGTACCACCGCATGTCGGGGGATCACTTAGCACTTCTCCAGCAGGAAGTTGCGGCCCTCTTGGCCAAGGGGGCAATCGAGCGCATTCCGACGCCAGAAGTAGGTCGTGGTTGTTACTCCCACTACTTCTTGGTTCCAAAGAAGGACAAAGGTCTGCGTCCTATCTTAGACCTCCGGAACTTCAATCGCTTCCTCCGGAAGGAGAAGTTCCAGATGCTCACGCTTGGTCAGGTCTTGTCTGCCCTAGACCCGCAAGACTGGCTGGTAGCGTTTGACTTGCAGGATGCTTATTTTCATATCCCCATCCTGCCAGCCCACCAGCGTTACCTACGGTTCACGGTGGGCCACGAGCACTTTCAAATCACCGTGCTCCCTTTCGGCCTTACCAGCGCCCCTCGGGTGTTCACGAAAGTGATGGCGGCGGTCGCAGCTCATCTGCGCAGATCAGGGGTTTCTCTTCCGCTATCTCGATGACTGGCTGTTGAAGGCGGGCTCGCCCCAGGCAGTCGTCTCCCACCTCCAGACTACGGCCACCTCCTGCATTTGCTGGGGTTTTCCATCAACATTCCGAAGTCTCACCTGATTCCCTCTCAGACGCTCCTCTTCATCGGAGCGGTTCTGGATACGGTGCAGTTTCGGGTTTACCCTCCTGAACAGCAAGTCCGGGACATTCAGGCTATGATTCCCGATCTTTCGGCCCTGGTCCTGGGTTTCAGTCAGGAAGACCCTGAGGCTGCTGGGCCTCATGGCCTCCTGCATCCTGCTGATCTATCATGCCAGATGGCATATGCGGGCTCTGCAATGGGACCTGAAGTTCCAGTGGACGCAGCATCGGGGGAACCTATCCGACTACGTCCAGATCTGAGGGCACTGCGCAGGGCTTGCAGTGGTGGCTCACGGACCAGCGTTGGGTCAGCGGCAGATCCCTCTCCCTTCCCCAACCGGAGCATACAGTAGTGACGAACGCGTCCCTCCTGGGATGGGGAAGCCACATGGGAGCGGCGTAAATCAGAGGCCTCTGGTCTCCGGCGGAGTCCAAGCTCCATATCAACCTTTTGGAGCTCAGGGCGATCCTACTTGCACTGAAAGCATTCCTTTCCTCTGTCAAGGGGAGAGTAGTGCAGGTGTTCACAGACAACACCACTGCCATGTGGTACTGCAACAAGCAGGGCGGGGTGGGGTCGTGGACCCTATGTCAAGAGGCTCTACGTCTCTGGACGTGGCTGGAACATCAAGGCATTTCCATGGTGGTTCAAC
This sequence comes from Triturus cristatus, assembly GCF_964204655.1. Classification (NCBI taxonomy): domain Eukaryota; kingdom Metazoa; phylum Chordata; class Amphibia; order Caudata; family Salamandridae; genus Triturus; species Triturus cristatus. Next base: position 274,974,028 of record NC_140581.1, read on the forward strand.
ACCTGGCAGGTTCCCTGAACGCCAGGGCGGACGAACTCAGCCGCAGGTGCATGTTGGATCACGAATGGCGTCTTCACTCTGAGGTGGCGCAAGGTCTCTTTCAGCAGTGGGGAGAACCTTGGTTAGATCTATTCGCCATTGAAGAGAACACGCAATGTCAACAGTTCTGCGGGTTGGAGTTTCCAAGGAGGCACTCGCTCGGAGACGCTTTTCGTCATGAGTGGAGTTGTGGTCTATTGTACGCCTTTCCGCCTATACGACTTCTTCCCAAAGTGTTGAAGAAGATCAGACGCGACCGAGCCCAAGTCATTATTGTGGCACCGGACTGGGCTCAAAGTTTTGTATCCCGAGCTACTCAGTATGAGCGTGGATCCCCCGATCCGGCTACCTCTTCGGGAGGCTCTCCTCTCGCAGCAGCAGGGGACAGTCCTCCACCCAAACCTGTCCAGCCTCCACCTCCTTGCGTGGAGATTGAGCGGCGACAGCTGATTCCATTTGACTTGAAGTCTGTATTGCGATTCTGGCAGCCAGGCGTCCCTCCACTAAAACGGTATACGCCTGTCGGTGGAAATAATTTGTGGCATGGTGCACAGCGAAAGCTGTGGATCCTCTTTCTGCCCCTCTTTCTGAAGTCCTATTGTTCCTTCTCTCTTTGGGCCAGCAGGGCTCTCCTCTGGGCACTATCAAGGGCTACCTTTTTGCTCTTTCAGCCTTTCTTAGGCTGCCTCATCAGCCCTCTCTTTTCAAGTCCCCAGTTGTCAATAGATTTCTCAAAGGCATTACTCACCTTTTGCCTCCTATTCCTTTTGTGATGCCTCAATGGGACTTGAACCTGGTTCTCACATACTTGATGTGCGCTCCCTTTGAGCCTCTTCATAACTGTCCTTTGCGGTTATCGACTTTGAAAACTTTCTTCCTGGTGGCCATCACCTCCGCTCGGCGGGTGAGTGAGCTCCAGGCTCTTTCCTGTAAACCTCCTTTCCTGGCGATTCATCCAGACAAGGTTGTGCTTTGACCACGTCCCTCCTTTCTACCAAAAGTGGTCTCTGCCTTTCATCTCGGGCAAACTGTTACTCTGCCCACTTTCTTTCCGCCTCCGCACCCTTCAAGAGAAGAGGAGAGGCTCCACCGTGTGGACCCAAAACGTGCGCTTTCGTTCTATCTCAACCGCACACAACAGTTCCGAGTGGATGACCAGCTCTTTGTTGGCTACGTGGGTGCCAAGAAAGGCCGGGTTGTGCACAAACAAACTATCTCCTGATGGGTTGTCTTGTGCATTAAGGCCTGTTACTCTCTGGCTAAAAATGAATCTCCGGTTGGGGTGCGCGCCCATTCTACCAGAGCGACGGCAGCCACTACAGCATTGGGACGCGGTGTCCCCCTGCAAGACATCTGTCAAGCAGCCCCTTGGGCTTCGTTGTATTCTTTCACTAAGCATTATTGCCTTGACAGTCGGGTCTGGAGAGACGGCTTCTTTGGCCGTTCGGTTATCCATGACTTTCTGGTGTAATCTCACTTCGCAGACCCACCGCCGGGGTTGGTATTGCTTGGGTATGTATTCTAAGGTAAGGAATCTATCACTAACGTGTCTCTTTCAGATGCACAAATTACTTACTTGTGTAACGATATATCTGTAAGAGACATTAGTTAGTGATAGATTCCTTACCGCCCGCCCATCATCCCCGTTTTTCGAACTGTTCTCTAGGGTTCAGGTAATCCCTTTCAGGGCCCAAGTTCTATTGCACCAGTAGTCGGTCTCTGGCATGGCTCTGCGTTCCTGCGCAGAAAAGTAATGTACAGAACTGACGTCAGCGCGTCGAAGTAGCTTGGATGACGTCATCTCCGCGACTACGACGCCAGCGACGTGTGCGGAGCCGCACGACGACGCCTACCGACACGCAAGGGTACTGCTGACGAAAACTTTCCGGATCCAGTCTGACGCCTGAAGATATTCTAAGGTAAGGAATCTATCACTAACTAATGTCTCTTAGATATATCGTTACGCAAGTAAGTAACTTGTGTGTCTCTACCGGAAAAGGTAAGTAACTCATTTTTCAGGTGCCTAATCTACCTGTTTTAATTGAAAGCATTTGTGTGTATTTTAGTAGCTAAATTAATGCACTCTAAATTTTAATTTAGATTGCTGAAAAAAGTGTTTGTTAATCTAAATGTTGTTCATAATTTTGCAGATTCTGACAGCAAAGGGGTTAATTCCAGTTGCTTGGTTTCCTGCATCACAACGTTGTTCCTTTTCAGCAAAATCCGGCCTCAGCTTATGGTTAAACATGCAATGACAATGCAGCCTTATCTTACCACCAAATGTAGTGTAAGTATAAAAGCATGCAACTTTAAAAATCATTAAAAAATATTTACATTTATTTCCCATAAGTTTATTCAACTTTGGTTAAAGTACATAGCAAACCAGTGGATTACATTTCTGTTTGCTAGCACTCAAGCAGTAATGTTCAATTGCATTTACTGAAACAAGCTTGAATAAGCAACTAAGACAAAGTTAAATAGCACCTTATGTTCTCCATATAGTAAGCCCATAAACCTTGTATCACAATCGTTAAAAAAACTCTACTGGAAAAAGACTAGTTGGAAATGCCATTGGCTGAACTCCTGGAAATAAGGCTTCAACCCCAAGTCCCACTGGGTCCATCTACTCAATCTCTCCAAAATACCTGGCATGGGGATCGCACATCTGTGAAATAGCTGGTTCTTCATGAGTTTGGATGTGTGCCAGCAGCATGAGCTAGACTGCTTCATTTGAGGAGGGGCCAATAATGCTTTGTGTCTAGTTGGTGTTTAAGGTGTGATGTTATTAAGACAATAAGAGACTAATCAGGCTTCAGCGGGCTCTTAAAGATTTAAAGTAATAGTGACTGACCATGTTAGTAGAGCAGCTGGTACATCGGGTGGTTTAAGAATGACGCTACCAGGAGTCGACTGGTATGAAAGTGTGCCTTTTTGATCCTGCATAGTGTCATGTGAAGTTGACACAGTTCAGTTGGGTCTGTTCCTTCCTAAATATCACAAGTCCATTTCTTTGTGGAGTGTTCGCAGGTCAAGTGCAAAAAACCTATAAATTAGTGTCATGACCGTACTAGTGAAGGTGCCCTGGGGGTGTATAAGTAACGTAGCCATGCTGAGTAGCTGACCCAAAAGAGGTGGTTTGAGACCAATCATATTTACAACATTCTCTGATTTACGTGATGGGAGACCTAGAGTCGATTACAGATTAAATTCCACTGATGTTTTCTCAGAAGAGGAAACCGACATTAAGAGTAACCTCTAAAGAAGCTTTGTTTTTTAAAAAGTATTTATTACACCAAAAACCTGCCTAATGACTTGAAGGAAATTGGCACTTCCTGAAGACCGTAGAGTTCATGGCAAGTCTTGACCGCAGGATTCTTGCATCAATGAATGCTGAAATTTGAATGAAACTCCCAAGACTGTTTCGGCTCCAAACAAGGGAGGATCACCAAATAATCAACAAAACACCCGAGGTAATCAAAGGTAAATCTGTTTATGAAAAACTCTCAAACTATCTAAAACACAAAGACCCACAATGGACTGAACACAGCACCATCTTCACTAGTACAATACCTAGACTGAGATGAGGACAGTACTCTTCACAAAAGCATCAATAGAGTAAATCTGAGATGATGCATGGGATTCATATCTAGTGGACTCATGATGAGTGCTCATTTGAGGCCTCTCCTCAGCCGAAAAGGTGGTTTACTGCGAAAGGCAACTCTAATGCATCAAATTCAGGTGTAGATTGCCAATCACGTACCCAATCTCTGGTAAAATTAATACCTATTTGTCAATGAAACTGTCCTAGAACACAAACAAACAAATCGTAAAACACAACACGCATGTTTGTGGTAAAAGTGTGGCATGGGATGCATTGACAAATACATGTCCTTGAGAAACCTGTTTACCACAACAGTGAAAGAATATAGCCACACTTACATGTATAAAAGTGATACTAGTAAGATCACTGGAGGAGCACTTCCACTGTGAATATATCCTTAAAAATATAAAATAAATTAAGAGATATCCTAAACTTTCAATTCGGGTGACCGTAAGGTTACACAAGGTAAAGCAGAGGAAACTATAATTAGCGTAATGAAAAATAAAAAAAAAATTAAAAAAATAATTAGCGTAATGCTAGAGGCATTGTTAGTCGTGTTTTACTATATTAGATGAGACTCCTGTCTTGCTTTTGGTTGCAAGCTACTTACACGGACGCAAGTCTGCGTCTTCCCTGGTTCTGCTAACTCTGAGGAGGAAGCGGAAGTAGGGAGTGGGTCTCTAGAACAGCTGGGGAGTGCTGGTATTGGTTGAAACGATAACTAGAGTCAGGTGACATACAGTTCAGTTAAAGAGAGACAGCCGCCATATAGGGGGACCATCTCATCAATAGTTTCAAATGAATATAAATGAAAGTGCAGAAAATCAAGTCAAAGAGAAATTTTAGAGACTTCAGGCTCATAGGATAGGTGTGTAAATAATCCCAAAGACTAAACCTCTAAGGTCTTCTTGATAGAATTAGTATTACAAAAATAAGGTGCTAGTGAAGCAATAAAAAAGCATCCTTAAGGAAATATGTCTAGAGAGTGAAGAAGTGTGAAGCTAACAGTGAATGACACATGGATGAAGGAGACCAAAGTAGTACTCATGATGTGGGTGTTAGGGTCTTCATAAGATGGTAAATAGGCTCAAGGAGATTGGAAATGTAACCAATATAATGACCATCCCAAAGAATGTACCTCTGAGGTCTTCATAAAAGATTCAGTATTGCAACAATAAAGTGCTAATGAAGAAATAAATTGTCCTTTAGGAAAGATATGTATAGAGTGTGAAGAAGTGTGAATTTCATTGTGAATGACACATGGGTGAAGGAGACTGTAGTAGATGTAATTTTGTGTGTCAGGGTCCCCATAAGAGTGTAAAAGGTTACTAATAGTTTATTTTGTTCCATGGATTTTCAATATTGAGTCCATTGGTGTGTGGCCAGACAGAAAATCCAATGTTGTTCCTTTTTTAATGTGTTTTTGCTCGTTTGTGTGGGTGTGCCTCCAATACTGTCCAACAGATATCATCTGGACAGTGGCCCATAGTGAGCTAGTGTGTACTCATCTTAGTGCTGGATTTTTTACAGCATATGTTACTTCGGTGTTCAAAATTTCTTTTTTTTTTATTTCTATATTTTCAAGAGCAAAAAAAGGCAGATACAAGTACAGGCAATGCATCATGTCGAGTGTACAGGCTTAGGCAAATACAATTAAATAAAAAGGCAGGCATTCAATCAATCAATCAATCAATCATAACACTTGTATAGCGCGCTACTCACCCGGAAGGGTCTCAAGGCGCTTGGGGGAAGGGGTCCGCTACTGCTCGAACAGCCAGGTCTTGAGTTGTCTCCTGAAGGTGAGGTGGTCCTGGGTCAGCCGAAGGTGGATTGGGAGGGAGTTCCATGTCTTGGCCGCCAGGTAGGAGAAGGATCTGCCTCCGGCGGTGGCTCTTCGGATGCGTGGTACGGTGGCGAGGGCGAGGCTGGTAGACCGTAGCTGGCGGGTGGGCGTGTAGAAGGTCAGGCGGTCGTTGAGGTACTTGGGGCCCAGGTCGTGGAGAGACTTGTGTGCGTGGGTGAGGAGCCTGAACGTGATCCTCTTGTTGACGGGGAGCCAGTGCAGGTCCCTCAGGTGGACGGAGATGTGGCTGCGTCGGGGGATGTCCGTTGGAGTCTTTTCTTTGGCTGTGGTTCCGGCGTAGAGGGTGTTTCCGTAGTCCAGTCGGCTGGTGATGAGGGCCTGGGTGACCGTCTTCTGGTTTCGGTCGGGATCCATCGGAAGATCTTGCGAAGCATGTCAAGGGTGTGAAAGCATGATGAGGAGACGGCGTTGACTTGTCTGGTCATCGAGAGGGAGGAGTCCAGGATGAAGCCCAGGTTGCGTGCGTGGTCTGTTGGCTTGGGGGCGGTGCCCAGGGCTGGGGGCCACCAGGAGTCGTCCCAGGCGGAGGGTGATGGTCCCAGGATGAGGACTTCTGTCTTGTCTGAGTTCAGTTTCAGGCGGCTGTTCTTCATCCACTCGGCGACGTCTTTCATCCCTTCGTGTAGGCTTGTTCTGGCGGTGGCGGGCTCTCTGGTGAGGGAGAGGATCAGTTGGGTGTCGTCGGCGTAAGAGATGATGTTGAGGTTGTGCTGGCGTGCGATGGCTGCAAGAGGTCTCATGTAGACGTTGATGAGGGTGGGGCTGAGTGATGATCCTTGCGGGACGCCGCAGATGACTTCGGTGGCCTCGGATTGAAACGGGGGGAGGCGGACTCTGTGTTCTTCCGGCGAGGAACGAGGTGATCCACTTCAGTGCCTTCTCTTGGATGCCGGTGTTGCTGAGGCGTTGGACTAGGGTGCGGTGGCAGACAGTGTCGAATGCTGCGGAGAGGTCCAGGAGGATGAGTGCTGCTGTTTCCCCGTTGTCGAGCAGGGCTCGGATGTCGTCGGTGGCTGCGATGAGGGCGGTCTCGGTGCTGTGGTTGGCTCTGAAACCGGACTGCGAGGGGTCGAGGTATCCGTTCGTCTCGAGGAAGGCGGCAAGCTGTCTGTTGGCAATCTTCTCGAAGACTTTGGCAGGAAAAGGGAGGAGTGACATGGGGCGGAAGTTTTTGAGGTCGGTGGGGTCCGCTGTTGGTTTCTTCAGTAGGGCGCTGAGCTCGGCATGCTTCCAGCTCTCCAGGAAGGTGGCAGTGTTGAAGGAGGTGTTGATGACGTCCCGGAGTTGGGGTGCGATAGTGGAGTCGGCCTTGTTGAAGTCGTGGTGGGGGCAGGGGTCGGTTGGAGAACCGGAGTGGATGGTGTTCATCGTGCGGGCTGTGTCTTCGGTGGTCACCGTGGTCCAGGTGCGGAGGGTGGCGGTGGGGTGCGTTGGTTCGGTGGTTGGGTGCGAGGATGGTGCGCCGAAACTGTTGTGGATGTCGGCAATCTTGCGGTGGAAGAACGAGGTGAGGGAGTCGCAGAGATCTTGTGATGGGGTGATGTCGTTGTTACGGTGCTGGGGTTGGAGAACTCCTTGACGATGCTGAAGAGTTCCTTGCTGTCGTGGGCGTTGTTGTCCAGTCGCTCCTTCAGTGATTTCTTCTTGGTGGTGCGGATGAGCTGGTGGTGCTTGCGGGTGGCGTGTTTGAGGGCGGTCATGTTGTCAGTGGTCTGGTCGAGGAGCCAGGCTTTCTCGAGGGTGCGGCAGGTCTTCTTGGAGTCCTTGAGTTCGTCGGTGAACCAGGGGGCTTTCTTGCTTCTGGGTCTGCCGGGAGGGTTCTTCAGTGGTGCGAGGTCGTCGGCGCAGGCGGTCAGCCACTGCGTGAAGTTGCGGGCTGCTTCGTTGGGGTCCGATGTGCTGGCAGGTGGGTTCTGGCTGAGGGAGGTGGTGAGCTGGTCGGCGGTGATCTTGCTCCAGCTCCTGTGAGGAACCTGATGCGGGTGGTGGTGGGTTGTGGTTTTTCTGAAGCCGAAGTGGACGCAGCTGTGGTCGGTCCAGTGGAGTCCGGTGGAGTGGCTGAAGGTGATATGCTTGCTGGATGAGAAGACGGGATCAAGCGTGTGGCCGGCGTAGTGGGTGGGGGTGTTGACCAGTTGCTTGAGTCCGAGGTTGTCCAGCAGGGTGACGGTGTTGCGGTCCTTGTTGTTCTCCAGGTAGAAGTTGAGGTCCCCTAGGAGGATGTAATCAGCGGAGGGGAGGGCGTGTGGGCTGATGAAGTCCGTGATGTCTTCGCTGAATTGCGTGCGTGGTCCCGGAGGTCTGTAGATGAGGGTGCCTCTGAGGGTCGTCTTTGGGTCAGTGTGAATCTGGAAGTGGAGGTGTTCGGCGGTGGCGAAGGTGTCGTCGGCGTCGGTCGTGATGCGGATGGTGTTCTTGTGGACGATGGCGATGCCTCCTCCGGTCTGGTTGACGCGGTCCCTCCTGATGATCTTGTATCCATCCGGGATGGCGATGGCGATGTCGGGGGCTGAGGAGGCGTTCATCCATGTTTCAGTGAGGGAGGCGATGTCTGGTGATGTTGTGTCGAGGAGGTTCCAGAGTTCCACGTCGTGTCTGTGGACGGAGCGGGTGTTGAGCAGGATGCACTTGAGGTCGCTGCTGGAGTTTGGCTTGGCGGGCGCGGTGCAGGCTCGAAGGCAGGTGAACTTGCAGGTTGTGCAGGTGAAGAGTCCGTGAATGCGTCTCGGGGCGGCCCGGCAGCAGGTGGGGTTCCAGCCGGCATTGAGTGCGTTGAGGGCCGTGGCGTCGTATGTCCGTCGGGTGGGCTGGCAACGGCGGGGGCCAGGGGTTCTGGCGCTGGGCGCGGGCCAGGCGCGGACGGGCGCAGACGGGCTTGCCTTTGGCACGCCTTCAGCGCACAATCGACGCGCCCGCTGCGCGTGACCGCTGCACGTACGCGCGTTCGCCATTTATGGCTAAGTGGGAGGGAGGAGCAGCTGGGAGGCGGGAGCGGGGAGGACACAAAACGAAAGGGGGCGTGGCCGCGTGAACGGCGGCGGGGAGCGGGGTGGGCAAGGCACAGGGGGACGACACTAAAGTTTAAACAAGGCAATATAAACGCACACAGGCACAGGGGGACAACAGCAGAGACAAAACCGAAGGCAATGAGAACAACAGCAGAATCACAATAAATTACGAACACACGGCGGAGGGGCAGGGAGCAGCGAGGCAGGCAGCTAGGGCGGCAAAACAGCACAACGAGGCACAACGAGGCTGCGAGCAGGGGCGAGGGGCACTCACACAGCTGGTGGCCGTGCGGCGCGGGGGTGTCCTGAGAACAGGTCACACTCACCTGCGCCGCGCGGTCGCCATTTATGGACAAGTGGGAGGGAGGAGCAGCTGGGAGGCGGGAGCGGGGAGGACACAAAACGAAAGGGGGCGTGGCCGCGTGAACGGCGGCGGGGAGCAGGGTGGGCAAGGCACAGGGGGACGACACTAAAGTTTAAACAAGGCAATATAAACGCGCACAGGGGGACAACAGCAGAGACAAAACAGAAGGCAATGAGAACAACAGCAGAATCACAATAAATTACGAACACACGGCGGAGGGGCAGGGAGCAGCGAGGCAGGCAGCTAGGACGGCAAAACAGCACAACGAGGCTGCGAGCAGGGGCGAGGGGCACTCACACAGCTGGTGGCCGTGCAGCACGGGGGTGTCCTGAGAACAGGTCACACTCACCTGCGCCGCGCGGTCGCCATTTATGGACAAGTGGGAGGGAGGAGCAGCTGGGAGGCGGGAGCGGGGAGGACACAAAACGAAAGGGGGCGTGGCCGCGTGAACGGCGGCGGGGTGGGCAAGGCACAGGGGGACGACACTAAAGTTTAAACAAGGCAATATAAACGCGCACAGGGGGATAACAGCAGAGACAAAACAGAAGGCAATGAGAACAACAGCAGAATCACAATAAATTACAATAAATTACGAACACACGGCGGAGGGGCAGGGAGCAGCGAGGCAGGCAGCTAGGCCGGCAAAACAGCACAACGAGGCACAACGAGGCTGCGAGCAGGGGCGAGGGGCACTCACACAGGTGGTGGCCGTGCGGCGCAGGGGTGTCCTGAGAACAGGTCATTGCGACTAGATTAACACAGTGAGCCACAGAGCAATGCAAAACATCAGAGGCAATACAGTGATGATAACTTTAGATCACATACACTGAGTGTCCAGCCCTCTAAGTGGCTCCATGAAAGGGAAAAGACGTGGGGTTTGTAACTATAATTATGCATAAAAAAGTTCAGGCAGGCGCCACATTATCAGTCTGTATTTTGTTGGTCCCGTCAAGAGGATGAGAGAGTAAGTATGCCGCAAGGGACCCCCAGTTCTAATGAGGACGGAAGGTTAGGGGAAGCAGTTCAGCAAAGGCATACATTTGGTCCTGCCAAAACACCATGTCTCGGATCCAATCCTTAAATTTAGGTGCTCTGCCCCGCCCACCCCATCTGCAAGCTATACGCCGTTTAGCTAGAATGAGATTAAAGGAGATAAAGTTCCTGTGTGCCACCACTAGTGTCTCGGTGTGCGTTGAAGGCACAGCGATGTCATTTGTTCCAGGGCTACGAGTACCTGGAGCAAATACTCCTTTACAGCACCGCAGTCCCAGGCCAAGTGTAGAAACTTAGCCCCTGCGAAACCGCAACGGTCCCATCTATCGTCGCGCAATTTAAAGCGGTGGAGCTTGCCTGGTGTATAGTATGTGCGGTGAAAGAATTTGTAATGTAGAATGCGGAGACTGCTACTGGACGTGCTTTGTTCTGTCTGTTTGCAGCAATAGTTCCATTGCTCGTCCGTGAGAACTAGCCCCAATTCTACAGACGATTTTTCCCTGGCAGTGCTCTGTGTGAGGCTCTGAGGTGTGTAGAGGGTATGGTATAGTGAAGAAACCAAGTGTGACGCCGCGTCACTTAGTAATATTAAGCGAAGAGAGGTAATCTCCGGCGGCTCCTGAGGGTAGGTAGGGGTATGTTCCTTGAGGCCCTAGTGCAAGCGGACATGTAAAAAAAAAGTTCATGGGAGAGGGTGGCTGTGTGGAGAAAAGTTGCTGCGAGGTAGGGAATTTGCCGTGAAGGTAGAGATCCCCCCAGGATTATATACCATATTTAGCTTGGGTTTTTCTAAAAATACCTTCCTGAAGGAGTGCCATTTTCGGGTGATAAACTAGGGGAAGCAAGTGTGAATACAACATGGGAGCCTGGGATCGTATGACAATGTTTTGCCTTGCCTTCACCGTGCTTATGATGGGGGATGAGTCTTCAGTGCGTGGTGCTGTGGTGGTAAATATGGCGCCCTCCAGTGGAATGGGATCAGATAACCAATGTTCGGTGGCTACTTGCGGCATGTATCTGGGGGGGTGGAACCAGAAATGGGCGTAATGAGCCTGTGCACATGTGTAGTAGAGTTCAAAATTTGGTATGTCGAATCCCCTTTGCGAATATGGTCTAGTGAGAACGTCCCATTGTATACTGGATTGTTTACCACCCCAGGTAAGGTGTATCAGTTCTGGACAGAGCATAGTAAAAAAGGTTTTCCCTGGATCATAGGGTATATTCATAAATAAATAAAGGAGTTTAGGAAGGATAACCATTTTGATCAGGGATATGCATCCTGCGATGGAGAGCGGTAGGGCGATCCATCGTGTGACATTGTCTCTTATCCCATCAAAACCGCGACCATAATTGAGCCGCATCAGTTCTTCGCGGTAACATTGATACCAAGATATTTTACTTCTTCAGGGCACCATTCAATGGGAAAAGTCCAGGGCGAATTCCGTGACCGATGAAGTGAGAGGGAAAATTTGGGACTTGAACTAGTTTATATGAACACCGGAAAGTCCCCCAAATCACACGAATTCGTGGAGCAACGGATTGAGATTAATTTGAGGTTCCCTGACGTATAACGTGATGTCGTCCACGTATAGGGAGATCAGAATGTGGCGGAGTGGGCATCGAAGGGCTTTGTCTTAACGATTTTGTCGAATCTTGGTTGCAAGTGGTTCAACCGTGAGGGCGAACAAAAGAGGTGAGAGCGGGCACCACTTTCGGGTGCTGCGAGTAATGGGAAAGGAAGCATATGAATGACCATTAATGAGACCTTGGCTGCGGGACTAGTGTAGAGTAACCGAACCCAAGATTGGAATCCCCTCGGCATGCCCATGTTTTGAAGTATTACGAATAGGTAGTCCCACTCAACAGAATCGAACGCCTTTGTGGCATCAAGGAATACGGCTGCTAAGGGTACTTTCGGGTCTACCATGCGAAGAGTGGAGAAGAGCGTGCAGAGATTGTGTGAGGTAGCCCGACCAGGGATAAAACCAGCCTGATCTGGAAGAACCAATTTCTCCATTAATAGGCTGGGGTGGTTGGCTAGAATCTTTGAGAGGATTTTAGCATCCGTATTGAGTAAGGAGAGGGGTCTGTAATAATCACAGCAATCCGCTGATTTACCAGGCTTTAGGAGAGAGGAGATCAATGCCAGTCTCATAGATGGAGGGAGATTGCCCAACTCTTGTGCCTCATTAAAGATGTGTTTGAGAACGGGGAGTAATTGAGCAATATAGGCCTTATAAAAGTCGATGGGAAGGCCATCCGAGCCTGGGGCCTTCCCGGACTTCATTTGTATTATTGCCTCATGTATATCGTCATTCTCAAAGCGTGCAACGAGAAACTCCTGTTGCGTATCCCCAAGCCAACCAAGGGTAACATCCTGCAAATACGGGGCTCTTCTCTGCAGGTAACATATAAGATTGTATAGAATTCAGTAAAGGTGTGGAGGATGTCCTGGCTGTCCCTCTGGCGCGCTCCAGCAGAATCCTTAATCTCAAGAACATAATTCGAGAAACTGGGTAGACGGATGGTTTGTGCTAGCAGCCTACCAGGGCGCTCGCCCTCGCCATACCTGCGCGCGATATGATATTTTCCACGAAAACGCGCCTCAGTCGTCCGCTTCTTTATATTCTGTACGTTTTTCTCGAAAGGACGCGAGGTGCGGGCCAGAGTTATCCCCCCAAAAGTCCTAAATACAGTATCAAGCAACACCTCGGGCATGAGTTTCCAGATTCTAGGAGAGGACAGCGAGTTGGTCGGGGCTATTGTTATAAGCACCGGGAATGATCTGAGTAAGTTCTGGCGAGATGAGTTTCCTGTTTGAGCCATGAGTCTGGACCCCGGGAGACCACCCAGTAATCCAGACGAGCCCAGGAAGCGTGTAAGGCAGTGTAATGGGTGCCCTCCCTACCTTCCGGAAGGACATGTCGCCATGCGTCCGTGAGCCCGTGGGCCGTGGATATTCCCTGTAGAACCTTTTGTGCTTTTGTGTAGTGCAAGGAGGATGGGTTGAATCGGTCTACTGTTAAGTTAAAAGCGGTATTAAAGTCTCCCCCTCCCCCCCCAAATAATGAATGGAGCCGTTTGTAGTATGCACCCCCAAAGTGTGGTGTAAAAGTCAGGGTCGTTGGTGTTGGGCCTGTAACAGCATACTATCGTGACTGATTGAGTACCTAGTGTGCCCCACAACATACAGCTGCGACACAGAGAGTCCTGTTGTGTGCCTCCCAGAATAAAAGGAGTATTCTGTTTTACCAGGATCACTATGCCCCTGGAGTACGTACAATAAGAGGAGAAAACTTGTGTTGCGGCCCATTTACTGGCGAATGTTGGGGATCAGGCTGGGTCCAGAAGAGTTTCCTGCAACACAGCAATGTGTACATGATGCCTGTCCAGGTATGAGAGGACTTGCCTGCATTTCCGGGGGTCGCGAAGGCCCCTGACGTTCCAAGTGATTAAATTAAGTTGTAAAGTCTGTGTGGGATGACATGCCAGTTAATGCTAAGAGGAATGCAATATACTCTGCACAAATCATAAGAAAATGCGCCTTGTGATACATAGCCTGCTTTTGCCGGTTGGGAATAAAAACAACACAAAACAATTGAATCAAACCCTCCCACCACCCCCACCCACAACGGCACCCCAATCGTGCCGGCATTGCTATCCGTACCCGAAACTACAAACACATTGCAATAGGGAGTGCGTCATTGTTCAAATATTGGAGGGAACTCCTGTGTGGGGAACGCTAGTGGGCAACGAGGACCTCCCCCGCTTGGGATGCAAGAACCATCTCCTGTTATCAAGAGGAGACGGAATGGCAGGAAGGGGGAGGGGTTGCTTGCCTTAGTGTGAATCGTAGGTTAAACACGCCTATGATAAAGAAATAGAGAACAAAAAGGAGAAAGAAAAAATAAGGGACAAAAAAGATGATTGCAATGTTCACCAGTGTTAATACAAAATTGAAAGACATTAATTCTTGGCACTTTTCTGCAGTCAGAGAGCAGGGCAATAAATGCTAAGCCGTCCAAAATATGATAGGACGGAGTGGCGTGCAATACCAACAAGTGACAAAGCCCTTATCGAAATGGAGTCCAAGTCACAGCCAGTCATGGCAGCTCCAAGATGATAGGAAGAACATCAATATCATTGATTGTTCCAGGCGGAGTCAACAAGGTCCGGTGACAGGAGCCAGAGTCTTTTGTTCAGTCAGCACTCAGTACTGGAGATTGAGAGAGGCGATCTGGGGAATCTCTGGAAGAAGTGTTCTTCCTGACGGTGCGAAGGAAATCATCCACTTGCTGACTATTGGTGAAGAAGTGGTGTTTATCATGGTAAGTAACTCGCAGGCGTGCAGGATATAATAGGGCATATTCGATCTGCAGTTTTCGAAGCTTCTGCTTGGCAGGTAAGAACTTACGGCGCGCTTCTTGCACCGCTAATGTGAAGTTGGATTATATGGAGACATTGACACCTTCGAATTGTAGATTTTTGTGGTCTCTGGCCAGTTTCAGTGCGACATCGCGGTCTCTGTAGTTAAGGAGTATAGCGACTATCGGGCGCGGGTTGGCACCTGGGACTGGGCGGGGGCCCAGGGATCGATGAGCCCTTTCCACGATGAATTGAGCGGATCATGCTTCCGCTCCAAAGGTGCTTTACATAAGAGGCATTCGACAAAGTCTTCCCTGCAGCCTGTGTTTGCACTTTCGGGGATTACAGTGACGCGTATATTATTAGGCTGACTTCGGGCCTCCAAATCTTCGTTTTTTCCGCAATTACCTTGAGTTTATCCATTTGAGCCACTTGTTTTGTCACCTGGGTAGTAGCATCTTCAGTGTCAGAAATCCGTCTTTCTGCCTCCTTAAGTTGTTCGTCATGTTTCTCCACCTTTAGGACTATGTAGTCCATATGTGTGTGTTCATGGAGTCCATTTTGATCTGTGAAGCTATGTTGCATAGCCAAAAGGAGAGTTTTTACCTCATGCGCTGGGGCTGGTGGAGAATTGGATGACACGTCAGCTGGCAGTTCTGATTCCTCGGCATTGGAGCGGGTGACAGCTCTCTTCGTATCAGAAGGGAGCTTGGTTTGCCGGCCATCAGGTTTCCCCATGACGAGTAGTAGTCTGGGAAGAGAGTGTGCCACTGAGGGGGAAAATAAAGATACTCCTCGCCTCGAGGTCTGCACCAGAGGGTAGTCACTGAAAGAGGCTTCCGCAGCACCACTGTTATGAAATAAGCAGAAGAATGTGTGTAGAGATTAAGTGCAGCCAAGCGATGGTGAGCATGTATGAGCTCCACTCTCCAAGGCGAATCAAGTATTGGTGGGCGCAATTGTGGTGGGTGCGAGGTGCCAAAAGGAGTCCAAGTCACCAGGGGATGGCAGTTGGGGGTACAAGAGTCAGCAAGCTGCGAATTGCTATAGTGGCACTGCTTTCAGGTAGTCCAACATAGGTACCGGACTCCTTCGCCCATGTGAAAGATCCTACACCCCTACCAAAGCTGCCCTCGCTATCTAAGAGTGAGTGGAGTGCGATAATGGAGCTGGAACTGGTGGTGCAGACAGGTATTGTTGCAGGAGTTATGGTGGCACAACTTGTTGCAATCCCCGCAAAGAAATAGTTATCAGCAGCATCCACAGAGAGTGTTGCTCTGTGAGTAAGACTAGTCACAGCAGGAGCCGCCTTGGGGAAGTGAAGACGTGCTGCGGGAGACCCTGTAGAACACCATCGTGGATACAGTACAAGAGAGTCACGTCTGGTCTCACCACTCGTAAGTAGAGGTATGGGCCTTGTGAGAAGACTTGCGAGAGTATTGAGGCTGCGGTGATCAGGTCGCGGGAGAGCCACCTCCCAGTGTAGTGCGCAGGTATTACCCGTTTACCTCACAGGGGGGAACAGTGAACAAGAACGCATCAGGCGGTCCAAGGGGCAGCAGGGTGAACAGGAGCATGCATCCCACGGATTGTCGGTCCCTCGAGTAGGATCCTCAGCCCTTCCTCACCGGGCGGTCCGCTAGTCTATCCCCGTCCCGCAGTCGCCCAAACAGCTCAGGCACAAAAGCAGAATTCCCGTTCAGGGGGGGGCACTGCAGGACAGGATGGGCACCGAGGAGATCAACAGCAAATGCCGCGATGAGGAGGCAAGCAGCACAGTAACGGAGTGGGACACTCCACGTTTAAAAATTAGCAGGGTCGCTTGCGGTCTCACCATGCTTGCGATTCCCGGCAGGTGTCTGAAGTCAACTCCAACGTTGGAAAAACCAGGGTCCGGCTTGTCTGCCCCGCATTCTAAGGTGCTGGCGAGTCTTGCGTGCAGCTCTGATAGTGAACCTTCAGCGCGGTGCCACAGTCGGCCGACAAGTGTAGTAGCGCGCCACCTGTGTAAGCCGCACAGCACAGCTGCCGACGGAATGCCACTGAGCTCTGCCTCCGCACCGGGCACATTGTTCCGGCGCCTCTCAGCATCCGACAGCAGTCTCTGGAGCTGAATCCGGCATCGCTGTATAGCGGCTGATGTCGGGAGTCGCCTCAGGTACGAAAGACAGTTATGGCGGTAGATTAACCCAGTCTAAATGGTGAATTAGATAGCCAAGCGCCCGGAGCCTCACGGCCATATTGGTCGTGCGCCACCCTGCGCCCCCCTTTGGTGTTCAATAATTCATTTTTTTTTTTTTTTTTTTTTTTGCTCTGGTCATGCCCACATTTCTTATAAGGCATGGACATGTGATCAAATAGATGCAGTTCATGGTGTTGCAGTTTGTGTGTTTTTTGTTCCCATTTCTTCGTTGTGCTTAGCTGTATTTCTTTTGTGGTGTCAGTATGAGTGCATACGGTACAATTTCTGAAAGGTAAATGTCCCACCACGGAAGTAAGCTTTCAGAGGGGCCTTTGCATTGGTCATGTGAGTTTTCGTGGTCTAGTATGGATCAACATTTCATTAAGGTTGGCCAATCTTTTGAAGGCGAACCTGGGGGTGGTTAGTTACCGATTACCCGCCTCTAAAAAAGGCAAGTATTTTTTTTATGATTTCTGTAGTACATTGGACTCTGGCGAAAAGTGATCACATTTAGTTAGTACATCGGTCTTGGGTTTTGTGTGTGGTTCCAGTAAGGTCTCCCTATTGTTTTTAGTGCATTTTTGCGCAGTTTTTATGCAGTGTCGGTACTGGTGCGCCACCAGATTGACAGCTAATTGTTGTGATTGATTGTCATTATCCTGGGTATTGCTGCCGTTGCAGCGTAAACGTAATAATTGCCCAAAAGGCAGGTTATACGCAACGCTTTGGGATGATGTCTCCCATACAGAAGCAAGCTATTGCTATATGTTGTTTTTTTTAATACATGGTGGTGTGTAGTTTGCCATTATTCTGATGGATCATAAGGTAAAAAGAGGAAGGCCTACATCAGGTATGTCAAATCAAAGTATTGACCCAATTGCAGATGGCTATACAAGTGGTCTCTTCACCTTTCCAGAAAAACAACTCATCGTATATATAATGACGCCAGCTGAGACTATTCTCACTGTAAGGGTTGGTGGAACAGAACATCTAATCTTTTTCAAAATTAGCCATATACATGCATGCCAGGCTCGGCGCAAACTTACTCCCCATGGAAGTGCCCTGGGTCTGATGGAACAGTTGGTCACCATACTGGAAAAAATTCTAAGAGCTAAGAATACATACTCCATGATGAAACTTGGTAGAGGTGGTGATGCCCTTTCAATCCCCACCAGGGTGGCTGTCTGGGGAATACTTGTGTAGAGTGTTTCTACATCTAAATTTACCCAGAGGTCGATCTGTTATGTGTAATTGGTAT
This sequence comes from Triturus cristatus, assembly GCF_964204655.1. Taxonomy (NCBI): domain Eukaryota; kingdom Metazoa; phylum Chordata; class Amphibia; order Caudata; family Salamandridae; genus Triturus; species Triturus cristatus. Next base: position 274,991,702 of record NC_140581.1, read on the forward strand.
CTTCAATAAGATTCAGTACAGCCCTGGTGTCTTGTAGAAAGGAAGGTGTCTGTTTGAGCTAGAGTTGGAGAAAATGGTCTCAAAGTTTTGACAGTGGTTCGAGCGAAGAACCTATTCCTGAGACAATGGGTCAAGCGGGGGGAGGGTGTAGAAAAATAAGGTATTCTAGGTTGAGTATTCAGCAAGTAGTCTGCCTCATTTTTAAAAATTCACCTGCTGACACCGTCAAGGTTATTCGGGTACTGAGGCAGTCAGTCGGGTCGTGACTGGAGGTGTAGTATGATTGATCTGCCATTTGGAGACATTCAAAGTCGTAATCAGTGGAGGACCTGGTGACTATTGCCCTCCTTTGTCTGCTTGTTTTATCTTGATATTGGAGTCATTGGCCAGGGCTTTTACTGCCTCAGGTTCACTGTTACACATATTGTGGAAGCTTAAGGATTTGTAGTTCTTACCTACTTCTTTGAGGACTGCCTGCTTGATAATCAGGAGTTCATTCGGTATAATACTAAAAGTAGGAGATACTTAGGCAGTTTGCTGCAGTCTCGGGATTAGGCGTGAACTGGGGAAAGTCCTGCTTATTCCCCTTCACTCCCCATGTGGACGCCCCCCAGATGGTTGTGGAAGGCGCACTGGTGACCTCGCAACCGGTCATTTTCAGATACTTGGGAATTTGGATTTACCACACTGACCGAGACCTCCTAGATGGGAACCTAACTAGGACAATCACTGTTCTATGCTCCCAGATGGACTTTTGGAAAACACTCAACCTCTTTGTTGCAGGTCGGGTAGTGCTGATTAAGATCATAATGCTGCCCAGACTACTGTATTATTTTATCAACCTCCCGTTATACCTGCCAGCATTGTTTTTTCGACCACTAGAGCATTTTGAGAGACCTCATGTGGAGTAATACACACTGCAGGGTGGTCTTAGTTAAATTGTACCTTCTGGTCGCACGCGAAAGGTTGGCCTTACCCAACCTTGAGCACTATTATCTGGTGTCCCAGATTCAATGGATTGAAAAATGGGTAGCAGGGTGTTGTTTCGATTTAGATGCCCGTACATAGGTTTCCCTGAATCATGTCCTTATATAGGCACAATTCGCATTGCCCTTACTAAGGCATAGAATCCCAGTCCTTATTTAGGCATTAGCCATGCAATCCAAATACAGGCATGGTCACCTACATCCGTCCATCCCACATCACGAGTTCTTAGAAACCAGACCCTTAAGCCAGCGGGGATTTCACTAGCTAGTATTATTTATTTCTCCAAGAACTCCTCTATTATGCATCAACTATTATTCCTTGGGGGTTCATCCATGACGTCTTCCTCTGCCCGACTTTACGTCAATGCTAGCATTCCTAAACGCCTTCCAGGTATAAATATACCTACCCTTACCATGGCAAACCACGGCTCGGCACGGCTCGGCCCGACTTGACTGCATGGTTCGCCACGGCAAGTTTTGAAGAGACCATATCCCGGCCTGGCGCACTGACCAGACGCTGTCATCCCTGCTCGCCGAGAATCCAGCTTCCAGTGTTCTGACTCCCTTCGTGGGGTGTTAGAGTTTGAGACCCGGAAAGAGATTCCCACCTCTCTCATTCTAAAGCTATGAAGCTGACTAGAACCTAGAGGGACTCTTGGCATACAAACTTCGTATATACTATACTATAAAAAACAGCACCTACTTCTTACCTTGTACTACACTTAGGTTAGGTACACTGGGATAGAACTATTTAGAAGCATCAGACGAGTATTCACTTTTTAACCTGTGTTATTTATGTATGTATCTTTGAATATTTGTCATAGCTAAGAGACAATGCTATTGCAGTATTATTTCTTCTTACTGCTTACGCTGTGCGTATTATAACTTGCTTACTGTCTAATGATTGTAACAGCTCATATCTCTTACACGAGAAACAAGACTGTTCAATAAATCCTTTTATTGAAACGCCCGTCTATCTATTACTGGGTAACTCTGGAGAAAATAAGCATGCACGATTGACTGAGTGAAACGGTTATCTATTGTTTCCACGATTCTGAGACGCGTTCCGATTCTAAGGGAAACAAAGTTGTCATGTTTATGCGGTTGTCAGAAACTACTCCCTTCTTGTTCATTCGAGAAGTTTCTAGTGACCTCTGAGTTAGCTGGCACACAAAGTAATTAAGTTTAATGTACTCGATAGGAGCATACTGACCTTAGTCCTTTGCAAAAACTATAGTACATATTATTCCAGTGCGCAGAGCCTATAAGGGAAATAGGAACTACACTACATGGCGCCCAACGTTTGGTAAGGCACTAATTTAACGCTAGATACTGAAGTAACTCAGTCGTGCTTTTCTCAAAGACCCCTACCCATAATACTACATAAGACGTCTGGAGTGGGTAGGGATAATATCCGCCATAGCTTAGTAGGACGAGAATCCTATGTATTAGCTGTTTGGTTTGTTCAACGTTTAAGGATACAGCGTTCTAAAATATTGTGCACCTTATCTTTGTTTCCTTGAAACTTGTTCTACATTTTCAAAAAACAATGTCCACTAACGGGGATGTTGTAGAAGCGGCTGATCAAGTTGCAACAGGTTTTAATCTTACAGGGTTAAATTAAACCGATGTGGGTATTGTAAACATCCCACCAAACTTAAGGAGAGCCATCACTCTAAAACTTATAAAACATGGCCTAACACCAAGAGGTGGTAGAGCAGTTTTTGTGAGAGAGGCACATGAATCTTTTCAGACAGAGGTATTATATTCGTGGATTACATTCCCAGAATTAAATCCAGTAACACATGTTTCACTTCTTCAAAGAAGATGAACCACCTGAGGAATACATTTCCTTCGAGGATGTTGAAGTTCCACTCGCATACCAGGAGCATCCGCTCTGGTTTAAAGGCACCCTAAAACATTACAATCCCATAACAAGGCTCGGTTCACTAGGTATCCCAGGAGCAACATGGCCGATTTTAGCCGGCTACACACCTCATCCTGACTTTGAAGCAATGTCAGACGATGAATTACTCACTCAACTCAGAGTTAATAAAAATTTACAGAAAGCTAGTACAATATGTCATGTGGACTTTAACAGTCCAACCACCAATAACCATTCCAAACCCCTCATCAGGGGAATACACTAAAAATTACTCCAAAGACTTTACACGCAGTCATGGGTAAAATGCCCACAAAACGTGAACAAATTCCATTCTGGATAGCTCAAACAATTACTCAAATCGGAGCAGTATTCCCTAATACTAGCCCGTTTGAGAAACACAGAATCTTAACAATCTGTCTACCAATGGGGATCACACCACATCTGGAAGACTACACCACTTGGGGCACAGTCTTTGCTGCCATCTATACTAAAACACATGGTATTCCGTCTATTGCGGTAAAACCTGATGTCCTGAAACAAATTCAAAATGAATACAGGGCAGAGCCTGATCTGAAATTAGGTATGAAATTACTAAAAAAAAAAAAAAAAAAAAGTTCGACCAGGTCTCAACAATAATATTATCTAATATTAAAGGGGAGGCAGCATCAGTGGCGATCCGCCAAAAATTAAGGGAATTTGATGTAACAGAGCATTAACAAGAACTACCCAGAATAATAGAAAAATCCTATGAAGAATTAGGCAGAGACAGTTTGGGTGGAAAACCAGTTAAACCACAACTGTCTGAAGGTCCTGAAAAGAACTTAATTAAACACAATCCTACATCTTCTAAAAAGAAGTGGGGGAAAAAAAAAACAACATTCAAAAGAGAAACATTCTCAATCCCGAGGTAGGTCTCCTTAAAAGGAGCACTCTAAAAGGATGTATAACCTCAGGAATAGGGATAATTTGAAAAAGCCTGACCGGTATCAAGATGCTGATACACGTTCCTCTCGTACCTTTCAGACATCTTCACAGACATCCGAAAGAAGAGGACGGTCAGATCACAAGGAAGAACGCGTGAAGTCCAGAGACGATCAACACATTCAGAAAAACAAACCAAAACCTCAATTCACTAAGAAAAAGGTAGCAGGTCTGAAGATCAGACATGCCGAGAGTTCTGAGGGGACAACTCAAGAACGGAGAATGGGCTCAGACAATGCTGGACAGTGCAGCAGAAGTAACAATAGCTCGCCAGAACCTGAAGGAACCTCTGGAGATAGTGGACTTGAATGAGTACATCACAGTTGAGACTGTAGACACCAGGTTTAGTTCTCCACAAAAGTTATATGAAATAACACTCCGGATGGAGGGAGACATACCAAGAAAAGTGAAAGCACTCTTTTGGGAAAAACTTTCAAAGGGTTATGACCTACTTCTAGCAGAACAAGACTGGCCACCAAAATTCGTCAGGGAGTGCCCACATGGCGAAGACCTCATTATGCCAGCCTTCTCCAACCATGTCCCTATAAATTTAAAATATACTTAGGCCAGGAAATGGGCGGTTGCCCAGGCCCCAGCATTATACAAAAATCATGTAGGATGGGATGAGGACTCACCTAACCACAAAATCCAATTAAAATGTGAACCTACTGCCCAAAGGCAGTACCCAATTAAGCAAGAAGCTAAAACACAGGTCAAGGAGGTCTTAGATCAACTTGAATACCAAGGGGTGATTGAAACATGCACCTCATTAATTAACAATTCTTTGTTTCCTGTTTCCAAACCAGACAATACATATCGTCTAGTATTACTGACACCTGAACACTTGTTCTAAGACATTTGCTGTGCAAAATGCACACAGTACAGCATTAATGAATAACATTGTGCGTAAAAAATATATCTGATAGAGACATCTAGCCGCAGATTCCTTAACTTAGAATATCCCCAGGCGTGAGACTGGATCCGTAAAATTTGGAGCAGCAGCACCTCTGCGCACCGGGGGATGACGCCACACGACCCCGCCCTGAGATCGTCGTGCGTGACGTAAGCGAGCTCTTATAAGTCCCTCCCGACGCGCTGACGTCAGTATCCTTCTTTTCCGCATGCAACGTGGATCCGGAGTGAGCTCCTCTGGCCTGTTTTCAGGCCTCTTTTTCGACGCTTCGTGCTGGGAACAGTGTGCGATGCCTTCGGGCTTCAAATCTTGTAACTCTTGTTCGCGGCAGATGTCCGCGACAGACCCGCATCTTATTTGTATGTGGTGTCTGGGCGAGCACCATGACTCCACGGACTGTGAAGCCTGCCAACGTCTGAAACCGAAGTCTCGGCGGGAGCGCTGTATGAAGCTTTGTTCGGCACGGCTGTCCCGGTTGGAGTCGTCTCGCCCCCTGGCCTCGTCGTCGACTGCAGGTCCCTCTACTGTTCTGCCGTCGATCGCCCTCTGGGGTCTGGGGCCATCGTTCTCCTCTTGGTAAGTCGAGGCGCTTGTCGCCTACGTCATCGGCCTCACCTTCTCTGGTTCCCGGAACTTTCTGGACGAGCGCTCCCGACAGTCGTCCCCCTCTAGCCGCCCTTTCCGGGTGTGGAAGGCAACTCGTGCCCAAATGGAGGCCTATGCTACGGCCTTGCAGGCCTCCCTTGGGTCTTCTCCCGTTCCTCGGAACCTCCACCTATTGAGGGGGCTCCGACGGACTCGCCGGCGGGTTCATCCTGCTGGTGCAGATTGACCCCTTGCCTCCCAGGAACATCGGAGATGTGGTGGTGTTAGGGCGTGGCCTGGCTGGGTCCCCCTCTTCGTCCTAGGGCTCCTCTGCCCTGCTGCATAGACCCATGGGGCTCCCTGTTGCGCCGCAGGTGGTTGCCCGTGCTTATAGCCCTGAGTTGAGCACACCCCAGCCTTCCGGGCAGGCGGCTGCCTGTCCGGAGCTGGGGTCGGCGCCGGAGGCTCGCCTCCTCTGCTCCACCACCGCTCCTTTCTCCGGAATCGGAGCACGCTCTGGATGCCTGTCCGGAGCTGGGGTCGGCGGCGCCGGAGGCTCACTTCCTCGGCTCCGCCTCCGTTCCTTTCTCCGGAATCGGAGCACACTCTGGATGAGGCGGGGCCAGAGCAGCACCGGAAGATTGCCTCGCTGGCCCCGGTGACCTCCTCTTCAGAAGGGGAGCTTGTTATAGTCTCTGCGCTGGACAACGCCGCCTTGACGCCGGAGGCTGCCGAGTCAGTTGGACGAGGCGCAATCGGTGCCGACAAGTGTCGTTTCGATGCCGTGTCGACTCAGAGTTCTGGATTGTTCTATGGAGGACTCTGGAGGGGGGTCGGCTCCACCCAGCGTCGCCGGAGCTAGTGTTACCAGTGCCCCCCTTGGAATTTGTGGAGCCCCCCCTCAGGAGCTTCCAAATCCGGCAGGCTGTTCGCCTCCCCAGGAGCCCCATCAGGATCCTCATTCTTCCATGGGGCTTCCTTCCATGGGGCATTGGGCGCACCCTCAGTGTCTATGGAGGGTCAGCCTACAACCCTCCCCCACTGATGAGCTGTTTTCACCTCCACGGGGGGCTACTGAGGCTGGTGCGGATTTTTTGAGAGTGGTCTCTTCGGCCGCCTGCATCTTGAATATGCAACCCCCCTTTACCCCTTTGTCGGCGGACCCCTTGTTGGAGGTCCTCCACCGTGGGTCCAACAATGTAGAGCCACTTCTGCCTTTTGAGGCATCCCTCTATGATGCCCTCTTAGGTACCTGGGTCCGTCCTTCTTCAACTGATCCGGTGGTGCATTCCGCCACCGCCCGGCCTCACATAACCCGGTCTGTCTTTTTGTGCACCCTGATGCGCAGGGGTTCGTGTTAGACTGCCTTTCCTTCTCTGCCCCCTTTCACTCTTCCTCCCTCTCGGGAGTCCAGGTGGCTTGAATCATGGGGAAGGAATGTATTTGCATCCACTAATGCAGCCCTTCGGTCTTTAAATACTGTATAGGTTTTGGATCGGGCTACTTCTGCCCTGTGGGACTCTGCAGAGTTTTTACTTCCTGCCACCTCCGAAGGTGCTCGCACTGATCATCTTCATTCCATTCAAGATGGCCGCGACTTGGCCGCATTCACGATCCGTTCAGCCCTAGATACTGCGGATTTGTTGGGCCGAGCCATGGCGACTTCCGTCACCCTCAGGCGTCACGCTTGGTTGCGGGACAGTGTCTTCCCTGAAAATATCCAGGAACGTCTGGTTGATTTACCCTTTGATGGGATTTTGCTCTTTGATGCTCACACCGAGTCGGCGGTAAACCGGCTACTGGCAGGGTTTCGTCCTCCCTCTTAGGTCCTCTTAGGCCTGTGTTCGGGGGTACCCTTTCATTTTGCATCTGTTAGATGCGCTTTGTGTTCTACATACGCTCTGTGTTGAAGATAAGCAGTGAGCCTTATGTCTTCTTTTATGTGGTCACGGGTGTTTACCCTTTTATTAGCATCTTTTGGATGCGTTTTGCTTTCCGTTGCCTGCTGGCCTTCTGAGGCCGTGCTTCACAGGTTGCTGTGTCCTCTGATAGTGGCTTTCAGCCGGTAGTTCCGCTTGGTAACGTCCTCACGGCCCGGGTCTCTGTTCATGGGTTTGGTTCGTTGCTGCATTCTTTTTGACCTGGTCTTTTGCCCTAAGAGGTGTCCCCCGTTGTCCGGGGTATACATACTCCATGTGGGGTACTTGTACGCTATTATATAGCCTTGCTTATCTCCCTGGGCCTGGAGGTGATGTGGGCTCCATGCATCTATTGAATGTCCTTTGTACGGTATTCTATGTTTTTCATTGGTATGGGCCATCTGCTTTCGCCATGGTTATCAATCTCTTTTGGGGGTTTCATGGTATCCTCTTCGTCAATGGCTCCTGCCTACTCCTCAGTGTGCTAGGTGTGGTCCAGCATATACGTTATGCCTGCATACTGGTTGCCTTGGGTTCCTCCTTTCCCCACTTCCTGGAGTGTTTCCTAGGGTCATATGCTCTCTTTAAAGAGGGAGGCATTGGCCTAGTGGTTAAGGTCGCTAACTCTCAACCTGCAGGTTACATGTTCAAATCCAGGTGTTTCCATGCTATTTGGTGTTCGACACTGTCCGTGCCTTTTGGAGTGTTGGTCTTGGATTTTGAGACTCTTTCTGCCTTTTGTTAACTTGGCGTCTTTGGCCTCTCCCCTCACAGTGGCCTACTCTTGTTAGTCTTACGCCTGTGGGACAGTTTTTCTGATGCCTGTGGTCATTAGTTACTGTCAGCAAGTCTATGTGGTGGTTGTTCCTCCTTCTGGCTTCGTGCTGCCCGGTCGGGCGCTCTTCTGTTCATGTGTATGCCACGCCTCTATTGCCGTCTGCCAGTGGCATATCCTGCCTGCTTCAGCGTGTTAGGGGTTGAGGCTATCACCCCTCTTTACCCTATTGGGGCTGGGTGCGCGCTTGGCGTGCTTCTTGTCCTGCTGGCTCTCTCCAATGCATTGTGCAGGTTCTGGCTTGCCTTTGGGCGTTTACCTCTGGCACTTCGGCCTCCTTTTTATACCTGGTCTGTTAGGCGCTGGTTGCTTCTCTTCCAGTATATTCCAAACTGGGTTCATGCACTTTTCGTGCATCGTTTAATGGAGAGTGATTCTTCTCTCTCTCTTCTGTGGAGCATACCGTTCTGCCTCTCGTTTTTTATTCTGGTACGGTGTGGCGCCATTCTGGCATGTTGTCGGATGTCTTCTATCCTATGACTTCTGCCCTTCGGGCTGCTGGGGTTGCTGTCGGTCTGTTCTGCCGCAGTTGTTTCCCCTTTATCTGTCACCTTGTTGCTGGATCACATGCCTGGCGCTTTCGTTTCTCCTGTCGCCTACCCGCCTCACTTTGGGGTATGGCTATGGTATCTATTCTAAGTTAAGGAATCTGCGGCTAGATGTCTCTATCAGATGTACGAGTTACTTACCTTCGGTAACGATGTATCTGGTAGAGACGTTGTCTAGCTGCAGATTCCTTAACGCCCACCCAGCCTCCCGTTCTGCGAGGACCTTTTCTGGTGGTCTCCACTGGCCTCTTCAGTTGCCATTGGGTTTTATCTTCAGGGGGTTCAGGTTGCTACACTTCCCTGGGTGCTTCATATACAGTTAAGCTCTGCTGGGGGACTTCTTTCTGTTTTATGATACCTTTCATTCAAAGGACGGTCGTTTTACTCTACAGTTCCCTTCCATTCAGTTTGTTCTACTGCCTCGGAGTCCTGGTCTCCTCGTGGTCATCCTTTTTGAGAGTCGTTTGTGCTCTGTCCCTTCTTCTGTTTTAGGGGAGAAAGGCCAGTCTTCTCTTTCTTTCCTACAGTGGACTGTTCTTTCTGTGTTCCATTCTTACTGGACTGCCCAGTTCCACAGGGCACTATCGGTCTGTTTCTGTCTCTTGTTGCACTCAGGAAGGGGCCTCCGCTTGGCTTGCGGGTCTTTTCTCAGTGTCTCCCCTTATTTATGTAAGCGGTGTCTATTATGTCTTTAGGATGGTGCCTTACGCATCCACCCCCCCCCCTTTCTTTGTTCACGGAATTTTCATTCCTCGCACACTGTTCCCATACTTTCACAGTTTTTAGTTGGTGGCTCCGCGTTGTGCCGCGGAAAAGTTTCTCCGAAGAAAACTGACGTCAGCGTGCCGGGAGGGACTTGTATGACCTTGCTGACTTCACGTACGACGACTGTGTCAGGGTGGGGTCATGTGGCCCCATCCCCCGGATCCATTCTCACGCTTGGGTATATTCTAAGTTAAGGAATCTGCGGCTAGACAACGTCTCTACCAAAACCACATTGGATATTTCAAATGGTGTCTTTTGTCAAAACATAGCACTTGTAGGTACTTGACAGCTTTCTCAATAATGGGGACCCAGCGTCACTTCTGTAGACTCCCACAAGGGTTCACGAACAGCTCAGGGTTATTCTCAGCAAGAGTAACAGAGTTACTACAAATTTATGATGACGAGGCATTGTCATATGTCGATGATATCAATCAATCAATCAAATTTACTTTATTCGGTTTGTGCAAAACCATAAAAGTATACTAAAAGACATATTCTGACACTAAAAAAGATAAAAACCATGATTTACATATGACTATATACAAAAGTTTACAAACATATTTTGAATGAATTACAAAGAAAACCACAAAATAAGTTCAATTAATTCAGATTAAAAGTTTTAGACAGATTAGGCTTGACTTGTTTTTCTAATAATTTTTACTGCCGCAGAAAGGAAACTAGCAACATTAAAGACTTCCCACACATTCGACAATAACTGCAGGTAAAGGAGAGCTGGCTTAACTTGCACAAAGCCCTTATTAACTAAAATTGGGAAAATGAAGCCCTTCCTGATACCAGTAAGATATTTGCAGAAAAAAATATAATGCATGGTATCCTGAACAGAGAAATCATCGCATGAGCAGACCCCAAGATCTTCCACCCTCTTCCAGCCTAGCGATTCACCTAAAAGAAAATGAAATTGATCTAATCTGAATCTAACCAGTAGAAATCGGTGATTGGGGTTTGTAACCATGTCTAGATATGGTTCCATGGTCAGGGTAGTCTTCCGCAATTGATGAGCCCTTACTGTCGGTTTTACCAGCTCCCTTTCTTCTCTAGCCATTGTAGCTATTCGCAAATATGAATCTTTAACCCACTTTATATCTCCCCTCAGCAGTTTTTCAGGAAAATTATATATTTCAGGTCTGCCAAGTTTTACTGACAAGTTATGGACATATTTAAGCCAGGGAATGCGACACCCAGGATCAAGGGCCAAACAATCTTTAAGGATTTCACGATTTAGCCCTAATTCAGGGTTTAACCAGGTGACAATCCATTTTAACAGCGGTGCCATGGCAATTAAATCTTCAACAAAACCCGCTCCACATTCCTGATGAACAATGTAGCTAGCTGTTGATTGTGGGACAGATAAAATATTCCTAAAGAACTTATCTTCAATCACCTGGATGGCCTTCACATTCCTGCAACCCCACAGGTCTGCCCCATACATTACAAGGGAGACACATTTGGTTCTATAGATTTTTAAGAGGGCCTTCATTGGTCTAGCTCCCAATTTGCGGGCAAAACCGAAAACAGCCGATGTAGCTCTAGTCAGGACGTTTCTTTTAGCTATAATTTGGGTTCCCCAAGAGCCCTGATCATCAAATAAGACCCCTAAGTACGGGAACGTAGATACCCTGGTTAATATGTTCCCTTCGCAGTAAAAAGTTTTGACCCTTGTGGTCCTGCAGCCAATTGCCATTACATGGGATTTAGAAAAATTTACAGAAAGGTCAAGGGATCTCATAAAGACCGCGAAGGAATTTAAAAGTAATTGTAATCCAACCGCGGTTCCAGCTAGAAGGGCAGCGTCGTCCGCATATAGAAATGCCGGGATCAAGCGTTTCCCTACACGAGGGATATCTTTACAGCCAGCGCTTAAAATCAAATCCAGGTTATTAATGTAAAGCGTAAAGAGTAGAGGCGCCAGGATACACCCCTGCCTAACGCCATTGACAATTTTTATTCCTTCGGTACAATTGCCCGTCTGATCGTACCTCACAGTGGCTGATAAATTCCTGTGTAGGTCTGCGAGAAAATGGACGATGTTTTTATCAGCTCCCAAAATCTGAAAGAAACACGTTAGTTAGATTCCTCACCTTAGAATATCCCCAGGCGTCAGACTGGATCCGGAAGATTTTTCGTCAGCAATACCCCTTGCGCGTCGCTAGGCGTCGTCTGCGGCTCTGCGTCCGTCGTCGGCGTCGTGCACCGGAATGACGTCGTCGGAGTACTTAGACGCCGCCCTCGCTCGCTGACGTCAGTTCTTCTTTTTTCCGCGCCAGTAAGCGCAGATCCGGGAGAGCTACCCCTTTTAGTCTTTTTTGACTAACTTTTTTGATCCTTTTTGATCTTGTCTCGACTCCGGTGCCGGTCGGATGCCTGGTTTTAAAGCCTGTGCTGACTGCAACCGCTTGATGTCGGTTACGGACCATCACCGCTGGTGCCTTTACTGTTTGGGCCTCGACCACGACGCGGAGTTGTGTTCGGACTGCAAGGCCCTGACCTCGAAGGCTAGACTGGAGCGGTCCCGTAAGCTTCTCGAGCTTCGCCACTCGGCTCCGCGCCCCTCTCGATCCTGGTCCAGGAGGAGGTCCAAGGATCGGTCGCGGAGCCGCAGCCGACGCCATCATCGATCGTCTGGCTCCAAGTCTTCGGATAAGTCGAAGCACTCCAAGAAGTCCAAGAGGCGACACCGCTCTTCGGACTCCCCTCACCGGTCGCGCGACTCGGCAGAGGGTTAGGGTGGTTCCACCCCCGCGGCTCGAGCGGAGCCGCAGGCGCCGCGCAAGTCCCCATACCCGCTGGTCCCTGGGACTGACGCGACGCCGGCGGAAGTCAGTACCTTCCTCTCGGCCATGAGGAACCTGGCTCCGCCGTCGACGCCCGCTGGCGCGCCTTCGGGCCCCGCGGACCCGACTTGGCAACCTTGCCTGCCGGCGGCTCCGGCGCCGTTGACGGCTCCGGCCTCGACGCCGCAAGTGCCCGAGGGACCCGTTCCCGAGTCCCCGCCGACGCCGGTCGACCTCGTCACGCCTCCTCCGCCGGCGTCGACACCGGTACCACCTCCGACGCCGGCTCTGCTCGGCGTCGAGCCCCAGTTCAGCCCCGCTCCGGGTTCGGCGCCGTTACGGCGTCGATGGACGCCGCGTTCGGCGCCGTTGGAGACACATTGTCTATCGTCCGGCTCCGATCTTTCCTCCTGCATACCAGGAATCGGATGACGGGGGCGAATGGGAGGGATCCGAGGATCCTATGGCCGTTCAGGCTCAGCTGTCACAGGACTGGGCAGATGAACTGGGGGAGGCCAGTGGTCTGGATACCTCTCCGGACACTGGATTCATCTTTCCTCCGACTGTGGCTTCGGAGGAGGGTGCTGCTTTCTCTGTGGTGCTGCGCAAGGCGGCCGCAGCCCTTGGGCTCCAGCTACCTGCCGTGGCTGTGAGGACGAACGTCCTCACTGAGGTGCTTCAGTCTGCAGCAAGCTCCACTGAGCCTCTGCTGCAATTCAATGAGGCCCTCATTGACGTTCTGCAGGGCACCTGGTCCAAGCCCTCCACAGTTCCTCCTGTGGACAGGAACGTCGCCAGGCGCCACCGCCCTGCTCCGGGCGACCCCAGTTTTCTGTCCCAACACCCTACTCCCGAGAGCCTGGTTATCCAGGCCTCTACCTCCCAATCCTCCTTCCCGACCGCTCCGCCGGACCGGGATTCCAAGAGACTGGAACAGTTTGGCAAAAAGCTGTTCTCCTCCCTTAGTTTGGGCCTGCGGTCCTTGAACACCGCCTGTCTCTTGGACCGTTATTCCCACTCTCTGTGGGATACGGTGGAGGACGTGCTGCCCCTGTGTCCAGAGGAGGCCCAGACACGACTTACCCAGGCTCTGGCCGATGGGAGGGATGCAGCACGACATGCTATCCGATGTGGGCTTGACACTACGGACTCGCTGGGTAGGGCGATTTCTACCACGGTGGCGCTTAGACGTCACGCCTGGCTGCGGTCCACGTCTTTTTCGGGTGATGTCCAGAGCACTCTCATGGACATGCCCTTTGATGGCACTCGCCTTTTTGGCGTGAAAGCGGACAGTGCACTGAATCGCTTTAAGGACTCCCGGGCTACGCCCAAGTCCTTGGGCCTCTCGGCCCCGCGGTCGCAAACGTCCACCTTTCGCCCCTTTCGTGGCCAAAGAAGGGGTGCCTCCTCACGTACGCCTAGCCACCAGCCGCAGAACCAACCTGCGCGCGGTCGCGGACGTGGTTTCCGCCCAGGCAGTTCTGGAGGTCGACGTAGTCAGCCCACATCCATCCCGGCAGCATCCGCCTCAAAGCCTTCCTAGTCCGAGCTTTCAGGCCCATTCCACGCCAGTGGGTGGCAGAGTTCGCCATCACCTGCTCCACTGGCGGTCCATCACATCGGACGGGTGGGTGCTGCAAATTGTCCGAAGGGGCTACTCCCTCCCCTTCGAGACGACCCCTCCAGCTATGCCACCGCAGCACCACCGTATCTCGGGGGCATCATTTGAATCTTCTCCACGAGGAAGTTTCGGCCCTCTTGGCCAAGGGGGCCGTCGAGCGCGTTCCGAGCCCAGAAGTAGGTCGTGGTTGTTATTCCCACTACTTTCTGGTTCCCAAGAAGGGCAAAGGGGGCCTACGCCCTATCTTGGACCTCCGGAACGTCAATGCCTTCCTCCGGAAGGAACGGTTCAAGATGTTCACTTTGGCTCAGGTTCTAGCTGCCCTAGACACGGGAGACTGGATGGTAGCGTTGGAATTGCAGGACGCATATTTCCACATTCCCGTCCTGCCGGCGTTATCTGCGGTTCACGGTGGGTCAAGAGCACTTTCAGTTTACCGTGCTCCCCTTCGGCCTTACCAGTGCCCCTCGGGTGTTCACGAAAGTGATGGCGGTGGTCGCAGCTCATCTGCGCAGATCAGGGGTTCCAGTCTTCCCCTATCTCGACGACTGGTTGTTGAAGGCGGGCTCGCCCCAGGCAGTCGTCTCCCACCTCCAGACTACGGCGGATCTCCTGCATTTGCTGGGATTTTCCATCAATGTGCCGAAGTCACACCTGAGTCCCTCTCAGAAGCTCCTCTTCATCGGAGCCGTTCTCGATTCGGCGCAGTTCCGGGACTATCCACCGGAACAGCGGGTCCGGGATATTCAGGCCCTGATTCCCATCTTTCGGCCTCTATCCTGGGTTTCGGTCAGGCTAGTGTTGCGGCTTCTGGGGCTGATGGCCTCCTGCATCCTACTAGTGCATCACGCCAGGCGGCGCATGCGGGCTCTGCAGTGGGACCTGAAGTTTCAGTGGGCCCAGCATCACGGCAACCTGTCCGACCATGTCTTGATCTCGGAGGGCACTGCACAGCAGTTGCAGTGATGGCTCACGGACCGCGATTGGGTCAAGGGCAAGAGCCTCTCCCTTCCCCAACCGGAGCATGTCGTAGTGACGGATGCGTCCCTCCTGGGATGGGGGTGGCCATATGGGAGAGTCGGAGATCAGAGGCCTCTGGTCTCCGGCGGAGTCTTGTCTCCACATCAACCTGTTGGAGTTGAGAGCGATCCGACTTGCACTGAAAGCCTTCCTTCCCTCTGTCAGGGGAAGTGTCGTGCAGGTGTTCACGGACAACACCACCGCCATGTGGTATTGCAACAAACTGGGCGGGGTGGGGTCGTGGACCCTTTGTCAGGAGGCTCTGCGCCTCTGAACATGGTTGGAACACCAGGGCGTCACCCTAGTGGTTCAACATCTGGCGGGCTCTCTGAACGCCAGAGCAGACGAACTCAGCCGCCGGTGCATGATGGATCACGAATGGCGTCTGAACTCCGAAGTGGCGCAAGGTCTCTTTCAGCAGTGGGGAGAGCCTTGGTTAGATCTATTCGCCACCGAAGAGAACGCGCAATGTCAGCAGTTCTGCGCGTTGGAATTTCCAAGGCGGCACTCGCTCGGCAACGCTTTTCGTCACGAGTGGAGTTGCGGTCTATTGTACGCCTTTCCGCCTATACCACTTCTGCCCAGAGTGCTGAAGAAGATCAGGCACGACCGGGCCCAAGTCATCTTGGTGGCTCCGGATTGGGCACGAAGGTACTGGTATCCCGAGCTACTCAGTATGTTGACCGATCCTCCGATACGTCTGCCCCTTCGGGAGGATCTTCTGTCGCAGCAGCAGGGGGCGGTCCTACACCCGAACCTGTCCAGCCTCCACCTCCATGCGTGGAGATTGAGCGGCGGCAGTTGATGCCATTTGACTTGCCTCCTGAAGTCTGTGATATCATTCTGGCAGCCAGGCGTCCCTCCACAAAGACGGTATACGCCTGCCGGTGGAACAAATTTGTGGCATGGTGCACAGCAAAGGCTGTGGATCCCCTTTCCGCCCCTCTCTCTGAGGTTCTCCTCTTTCTTCTTTCTTTGGCCCGGCAGGGCTCTGCCCTGGGCACCTTGAAAGGTTATCTTGCTGCCATCTCTGCCTTCTTGCGGCTTCCTGATCAGCCTTCTCTTTTCAAGTCCCCTGTAGTTACACGCTTTCTAAAAGGCATTACTCACACGTTCCCTCCTGTCCCTTTTGTAATGCCTTAGTGGGACTTGAATCTTGTTCTCACATTTCTAATGTGCGCTCCCTTTGAGCCTCTTCATAATTGTCCTCTTCGTCTGCTGACGCTTAAGACTGCTTTTCTGGTAGCCATCACCTCGGCTAGTCGGGTGAGTGAGCTCCAGGCTTTATCCTCAAAGCCTCCTTTTCTCTCTGTTCATCCGGACAAGGTTGTCCTTAGGCCTTGTCCCTCCTTTCTTCCGAAAGTGGTGACCCCCTTTCATCTTGGGCAGTCTGTCACCTTGCCCACCTTCTTTCCGCCTCCGCATCCTTCCAAAGAGGAAGAGAGGCTCCACCGTCTGGACCCAAAACGTGCGCTCTCCTTTTATCTGGACCGCACAAAGCAGTTCCGGGTGGACGACCAACTTTTCGTGGAAACGTGTGTGCTAAGAAGGGGAAAGCTGTGCACAAACGGACCATCTCTCGGTGGGTCGTTTTGTGCATCAAAATTTGTTATTCCTTGGCAAAAAAGGACCCTCCTGTTGGGCTGCGCGCCCATTCTACTCGGGCCACAGCGGCTACTACTGCTTTGGGACGGGGTGTCCCGTTGCAGGACATCTGTCAGGCGGCGACGTGGGCTTCGTTACACACGTTTGCCAGGCATTATTGCCTTGACAGCCAAGTCCGGAGGGATGGCTTCTTTGGCCGTTCTGTCCTCCAGGACTTTCTGGTGTGATCTTGGTTCGCAGACCCACCACCGGGGTTGGTATTGCTTGGGTATCTATTCTAAGGTGAGGAATCTAACTAACGTGTTTCTTTCAGATGAACAAGTTACTTACCTTCGGTAACGATGTATCTGTAAGAAACATTAGTTAGTTAGATTCCTCACCGACCCACCCATCCTCCCCGTTCTGCGAACTGACATCTAGGGTTAAGGTTATCCTTTTCAGGCCCCTAGATTTTATTTTTGGCACCAGTGTCGGTCTTTGCATGGCTCTGCGTTCCTGGTGCGGAAAGCTATGTACAAGAACTGACGTCAGCGCGCGAGGGCGGCGTCTAAGTACTCCGTCATTCCGGCGCACGACGCCGACGACGCCTAGCGACGCGGAAGGGGTATTGCTGACGAAAAATCTTCCGGATCCAGTCTAACGCCTGGGGATATTCTAAGGTGAGTAATCTAACTAATGTTTCTTACAGATACATCGTTACCGAAGGTAAGTAACTTGTTGTTTAGGAGCATAGTCCAGAGTTTGGACCCCTTCACTCGGTTAAAGGCCGATGAGAGGTCCATGAACGCTAGGTAAAGAGCACCCTTCTTAGCAACTGTATATTTTCCGATCAATAAATGTAGATTTAAACATTGATCTAACGTGCCCATGCCCTTTCTAAAACCATACTGCAGGACTGAGAGTGTTTCCGTTTCCTCAAGCCATCCTGTGAGTTGACTTAACACCACCCTTCCAAGTACCTTCACTGAAGAATCAATAAGAGATATTGGGCGGTAGCAGCTGGGGTCCCCTCTCTTGCCTTTCTTAAAGATAGGAATTATAACGGACTCTGACCATGTTTTGGGCAGACCCAATTGACAGGCATTAATGAAAACATTATACAATATTTTTGACCATGTCTTGATGTCAGATTTAAACAGGTCTGCCGGCACTCCATCCGGTCCAGGGGCCTTATTACTCGTCATCTGCCTTATTGCCTCGGACACCTCTGACTCAGTGATCGACAAAGTATACTCCTCTGTGTTAAGGTCAGAGTTAACACGAGAATCTTCCCCTTCATAGACTAGTTTAAAGTGGTTGTACCACACCTGTTCCTGGATGCCACATTCAAGCTCGCTTTTACAGGAGTACTGGAAAAAGGGCCTATTTACCACTGCCCAAAATTGTGCACTATTATTGACAACGTCAGTAGATAAGAGCTCATGCAGGCCTTCTCCCTAATTTCCCTTTTCCGGTTCTTCATGGCCAGTTTATATGTTTTCCTTAGACCGGCTATAGCTGGTTTATCCAATGGAGTGGATTTCAATGCAGCCAACAACTTCCGATGGGCTACAGAACAATTATGATCAAACCATCTTTCCCCAACCCTATCTTGACCTTTACGTGGCAATTTAAGGTCCCTATCAATTTGTGCACAAATTTTGGAGTATGCCTCCAAAACTGTCTTGTCCACATTACCCTCTGTCAAACAAATGGACATTTCATCTCCAACCTTAACCAGTAAATTAGCATAAAACTCCTGGGGCACTACCCGGCACCATTCTAAATGGCGCGCTTTATCTGTGGGGCAATTTCTAAATTACCCACTGTTCTATTTCGTTTTTCCTTTTTCTTTAGGTCGTCCACCAGGGTCAATGTGACAGGGTTATGGTAACTGAAAGTAGACCAGGATACACAGTACCCACTTACCCTGTTTACCAATACAGTACTTATAAAAATATAATCAATGATTGACCCTATACCCTTGCCTTTGAAAGTTGGAACTAACAATTCCTCATCAGTTAACTTTGGGTAAATCAGATCATAATCTGCCACCAATTCCTCCAGATAAAGTCCTTGTGGGGAGTGCTCAAAATGTATATTCACTTTGCCGATCGGTCCCAAGCTATCCCATACATGACAATTCTCTTTACAACAATGAACATTAAAATCACCCAGCACAAAAGCCGAATAACAGTTTTGATTTTCTCTATTATATGACTCCCAAAAATCATGTAATCTAACTAAATGTTCATTTGAAGAAGATTTTTCAAAAGAATTCTAAAATTTGACAATAAGCCAAGTGCCTGCATCCCTGGTTAAGATTTGTACAGCCAAACAATAAGGTGAGCTGGTCTCCACCTTATTGTGAGTGCCCTCAATTTTTAAAGAAATCAGGGTCAATAGCCCACCCTTAGCCCTCCCCATAGGGGAAGCAATTGCCGAGGACCTATAAGCTGTATAACCATCCAGATGAAACGTGTTATTAGAGTCCCAAGTTTCCTGCAACCCAATAATATCACACTCCATTAAGCAATCCCTCCACCTAGCATCATCAGCCTTATTATTTAGTCCTGCGATATTCCAACTAAGTATCCTGGTCCCTACATGATTATTCCTTATCGGGGCACTGGGAGGTGGAGGAACTATTTGTTCCAACACCATTCCACCTCCTCTTGAGCCAGAGTTTTTAAAATGGGGAAATGTAATTGTACTGCCCACTTTGGCTCTAGAGACCTCCTCGAGGGACCCCACCTCTATGCTCAAGCCCTCCACAACATGACTCCCAAACCGATTCTGAACCATTCCGTCTGCTCGCGATGGCACTGGCAGTCAATCTACATTACTCAATGCACTATATCTATTGCCCACTGAGATATTGTAATCAAATTCATTACCACCATGGTGGAAAAAGGATGGTTCCGACCTTCCCGATGTTAAAATTTGAGAATAAAAATACCCCAGGTGGCAAGTGTTAATCGTGCCAGTGTTAGGAGGCCCTCCATTAGCTAGTATGTGTCCAGCTACTCTAGGATCCCTGAAGTTAACAATTACACAATCACCACAGATGTCTTTGGGTCTAGTCCCCAACCAATTAACTCTACGCGCAAATAAGATCTCCCCCTGACCAGCTCCCATTAAGGGTCTATGTCTGCTTAGCCAGGAGATGATCTTATTCTTTAACTCGGGGAAAGTTTCCCCTTGTTCGCCAACAAGTTCAGGTACTCCCGTAAGCACCACCACATACGGTGATGCCTCTGGTGGTAACTGGGGGTGAGGGGGATGTTTTAATGAGCCATTTACACCAGATTTCCAGGGAGGATTAAGTGGGGACCTACCCGGGTTGATGCTCTGGATACTGGGAGTTTTTGATATAGAAAGTAAACCGGACTGTTTCGGGCCTGCTACAGCTGAAGGCAAATTAGAACAAATGGTTAAACCAGAGGCGCTCGGCGCTGAAATAGGTTTCAGCATGACACCTTGAGTTGGGCCTCTAACAGCAGGCTTAGTTGCTCCTGAGGCCCCTGTAGTGGCAAGATCCCCCAGCACAGAGTTTGACTCCCAAGGCCTTTATTATTTATCAATGAAACTAGCTTATCAATCCTCATAGACAAGGATTTAAATTGGTTATTGATAAGCTGTTCCATGTGTGTCTGGAGATCAGTTATTAAATGAGTAGCCCAGACAGGGAGTCCTATGATAGAGGAAAAAGAGCTAGGTTCAGGTTGTAAAAGAACAGGTGTTAATGCTCTTTTCTTGGCCGAATTTTTAACAAATTTCGACTTTTTCGTTCTAACGTCGATTATATCTATCTGACAGACGATGACCTGGATAAGCACTTAAACAGGGTGAACAACCTTATACTGGGTTTTCCTTCTGAGGGCTATACATTCAACTTTAACAAATCTAGAATTGCCCATCTCAATGTCCTATTCCTAGGACATGAGCTTTCAAGTGAAGGCAAAAGCCTGGTAGCTAACTTTTTAGAAAGGTGTGCACTGCTCCAACCTCCAAAAACGCTGAAAAGCTTACAGTCGATTCTAGGTTCCCTGAATTTAGGAATTACTTACATTCTAAATTATGCAGAAAGGGTTAAACCTCTCTACGAATTAATCAAACCTGATTTAAAAACAAAGACTGGACACAGGAACACACAAATTCTGTGTTCACTTCAAGCTGACATTCAAGCTGACATGTTAACAACAAATCACTTACAAACGCGTAAATACACGCAATTTAGTGATCCGAATAATTTCGGGTCAATGCGGATTTGCCTACTTAACTTTTAATGCAGGTGAAAAAATACCAATTGCATACAAATCACATTTGTATACACAAGCGGAAATGCGATTCACTTCGACAGAAAAAATTCTGGCAGCAGTTCAAACTGCTGTAGCAAAAGAAAGAGCTCTAGCCCAGGGGAAACACATTGTCGTGACTCCGGTACCAGCCTTAGTGGCAGTTACAAAAGCGAGCATTCCGAATGCAAAAGCTTACATCCAAGATGGATACAATGGGTTAATTTTCTTGCTGCAACAGATGTTGAATATGTTTTTGATCCTAATTTAAAAACACAAGCATTCCTGCAATATGAACATGAATGTACTCTGCCTATTGAGATTCTCCCTCTTGACCAGTACGAATTTATAATTTATACTGCTGGATCAGCACAACCCGTTACTGGAAGTAAGCAAGCTTACAGTGCAACGTGCGCAATCGTTAAAGGTCGTATGCGCAATGGTAAATTCCGATTGATGGTCACTTAAACACAATCTCTAGGAGATTGTACAGCTCAGCGAGCTGAATTACAAGCATTTAAATTGGCACTTGAAAATACGGATCGCGAACTCCCCACACTTATAGTGTGCGATTCTTTTTACTGTGTTCAATCATACAATGAATATTTACAGAATTGGCTGCAAAATGGTTTCAAAGATGCAAAAGGTGGCACAATCAAGCATAAAAAGCTTTGGGAACAAGTAGTTTAGTTGCGAGACGTACTACAAAACACTCACGTGATACACACGCTGAGTTATCAACGTGATGGCGTTCACATTACAGGGAATTCATTGGCTGATGAAGCCGCGAAGGGGTCTGTGCAAACGGCTTCCGTAGCTGCAATCACTCGTTCAAAAATGATAATAGACAGTGAGATATTGTTGGCTGTCAGTGCTTCAAACAAAGGCAGTGGTGCAGCATTACCTAAAAAACTTTCCACTTAAATACTCGTATATAAATGATGCGAACAACGTTCTGTTTGCTCTAATCCCTGGAGTGGGGGATAGGGTAATTCCAAACATGGAACGTAGAGCAGCTTTGATTTATGAAGCACATCTGGGAGAGGGTCTGTCACATGAGGGGATCTCTAAAAACAATTTTAACATTAAAAGACAGATACTGGTCGCCTGGAATGAATACTCTGATTCACATCTTCATCAATAACTGCATAGACTGCAATAGAGATCGCAGTGCAGAACGCCACCAGACACCAGGCTGTGAAGTAGTCTGCCCAGTACAGACACCATTGTTAGACAGCATTAGACTATCTACGCGCAGGTGTCCTTTTGGACGTATGCAGTCCCACAAACACTAAGTCAAGGTTCCTATGGATGTGGCCTCGACGATCGAACCGTTATAAAAGATTTGCGAGTCTTTATCGGCACATACGCAATAGGCACGCTAAATTCTGACCAGGGCCCTGCGTTTAGCTCTCGGGCTTACAAAGAAATCGTGGCCAGTTTAGGCATTGCATTGCGGTACTCCTCTCCATTCCATCCTGAGGGAAATCCTGTTGTGGAAAGGAAAATCCGGGACATGAAGCGGTCTTTAACAGCTAGGGTATTAGGTTCGGGTGATGGGTGTGAGAAAGTGGGTCTGTATATACTGTTCCCAAATAGGTACAGAGGTTTAGCAGAGGCTAAAGTTAGATATGACCTTACTCTCTAAAGTGGTAGCTTGGTCGAGCAGTAAGGCAGTATCAGAGGACAGTGTAAAGCATTTGTTGCACACACACAGTCAGCAAATGATCTCACACACTCCATGACTGAACTCTAGGCCAATGGATTATATAAAAAAAAGTCTGTTTTATTTTAGAACCAACAATAGGTATTAAAATATACTTTCTCAGAATGAGATGCTTTAGTTAAATACTTTTGCAATATGCAATTGACTTTTGTAGATAGTTACAGGTTGTTGCAATAGGCAACACAATTTCAAACACAATAATGCATTGAGCTCAATGGAAGTTTTAAGTTATTTGCAATAGATTACTTTCAGGATTACTTTTGTAACTCCAGGACTGGATCCTAGATTCAGTCCTGGGACAGTTCTTAGAAACAAGTGATAAAAGTCGACTTAGTTATTGTTGTAATTTTTAGGCAATATTTTGCTATTTTAAAAGTTGATAGAAGAAATTTCATAGAAAACAGTCAATGATTCCCTATGGGAGAAAATTCAAGTTGCAGGTAAAGTAAGTTCTCGTTACTTTTGTAATCCAGTACTGGGCTCCCAGACTCCGTACTGGGACCTCTATCTAAAACAGGCAAGTAATTACGTTTTCACAGTTAGCATGATTTTTAAAGAATATTTGAAGTTTGCAAAGATCGACAGAAGAAATTTCACATAAAAACAGTCCATGATTTTCTATGGAAGAAAATTGGGGTTCGAGGCATATGAGCTGCAGATTACACACTGTGCATAGATCGCCATCTGGTGTTGGGCCCGGATGTTTGCAGTTGTTTTTCCTCTTGGAAAGTCTTTGGAAGTCACGAGGTATGTGACTCCTTTGGATCATATTGCGCATGGGCTTCGGCTCCATCCTCAGATTGTTTTTCATCGGGCTCGGATCTGTTCTTCGCGCTCCGGTTCCGAACATTTTCAGTTCTTCTGATCGGCGTGCAATCTTTTCCCTTTCTGCGGTATTGTTTCGATCGCGATCTCCACACTCGACGCGACTCATCATTCGAAGTCTTCGATTCCGGTCGTCGACGAAGGCCTTCGGGCCTACCTGGCCTCCTGTCCTGGCTGATGGAAAGGACACCATTCAAAAAGTGTCCTCGATGTGGGTCGAAGCTTCCCCACACCGATCTACATGAGGTGTGCAACCTCTGCCTCTCCCCAGAACACGAGGCAAGAGACTGTCCGGCTTGCAAATCCTTCCGTTCGAAGAAGACTATTCAGGATCGACGAGCGAGGAGAACAAGGCTCACTCGTCGACTTCGATCCCCGACGACATCTTCGGAGAAGGCGTCGATGTTCCGGAAGAGCAGCACACCGAAGAGGGCCTTGTCAGCGCCTCCGAAGCTGACGACTCCGATGTCGAACATCACTCACGCACAGAGGGGCGTGAGTACTAACATCGACCCCCACCATCGACGACATCAAAAAAGGCTTCGGTCTCGCCTTCGCCCTCGGGTCTAGGCACTACCAAAGAAACTGCTTCCCATACCTCGCTTTCGGGCCCGGTTAAGAAGCCCATCAAGCCTTCCGGCGTCTCGGGCTCGAGCCAGCCTGTCGTTGGTGCCAGCACCGATAAAGAAGACGGCCTCCTCCTCCTCCTCCGCGCCGAGCTCCACACCGAAGTACTCGGCGCCGAAGACTGGCACTAGCTCCTCGGTACCGACACCATCCCCGGAGCCGAGCAAAAAACCAAAGGCCCTCGAAACCCACACCTCGAAGCCGAAAGTCATCTCAGAACCGAGGAAACAAACAGACATTTCGAAGCCCCACGGTTCAAAACAACGAACCGATGCCGATTCGAAGCCTAAGAAACCTACGGCTCCGACACCTTCGGCTCCAAAGGATCAGGCCCCCACAGATGAACTATTTTGGCCCGATCCACTACAAAAAACACTTGTGAAGGACCCTAAAACTGGACATTCGATGCTCAGCATCAGAAAGAGACCGCTGGACAAGCCTGCCCCAGCTCCACCTCCAAAGAGAAGAGACTTTGCTACCTCCCCTTTGAGACTGCCGTCACCCCCTCCTCCACCTCCCCCACCTCATCACGCTCCCACACCCTCTCCTGATGAGGATGATGACGACGTCTTCGACGACACCGGGGACGGGACGGATGACCAGCCCACAGGGGACCCCAGGCCCATGGGACGACTACAACATCCCCGACATCCCTAACGTCCCGCAGGACGACCTTTACCCTTCAAGACCGTCCTCGCCTGAAGACACAATGGGGTTTAACCAACTGCTCCATAGGGTTGCACACTACCACGGAGTTGATCTCCATACAGACCCCGTGGAGGAGGACTTCCTCCTTGATACTTTTGACACTACACAGAGGGCCACTTCCATTCTGCCCATGCGTAAAGGGGTTATTAAGCATGCACCGGAGGTCTTTAAAGACCCGGTCAGGGCCAGGGTCATCAACCCTCGCATTGAGAAATAGTATAAGGCCGCCCCTACAGACCCCACCTACATCAGAGGCCCCGCACCACTAGACTCCCTAGTAGCCTCCAATTCGAGGAAGCGTGCAAACTCCCAGGCATCAGGTGAGGCTGCACCACCCGATAAGGAGTCCAAACTCCTGGACGCCTCTGGCAAGCGAACTGCATCCCAGTCTGCCAACATATGGCGCATTGCAAACACTTTTAGCAAGATATGATAGGGCACATTATGATGAACTGGAAGCCATAATGCAACACCTCCCTGACAAATACAAGAATGGGGCCAACGAGCTAATCCAGGAGGGTAAAATCATCCCCAACACCTCCATTCGTTGCGCCCTCGATGTAGCTGACACTGCCTCTAGAGCAATTAACACCAACGTCCTCCTGCGTAGGCATGCCTGGCTACGAATTTCGGGTTTTAAACCCGAGGTGCAGAGTTCCATCCTCAACTACCCATTTGACGAGCAACATCTGTTTGGCCCCAATGTCGACGTTGCCCTTGAAGAAATGAAAAAGGACACCGACACAGCAAAATCTATGGGAGCCTTGCAGTCGAAAGCTCCCAGGCGCTCCTTTCGCCGCTCTTCCTTTAGAAGCAACTCCAGAGGCTACTCCTCAGACAGCGCCTCCACTTCCTATAAGGCCCCTACCCAATCCACCTTCACTAGTGGTTACCAGAGAGGCGGCTACAGGGGTAACAACAATAAAGGCAGAGGCAAAACTAACACCTCCCGCTCTGCCTCCACCCCTGCTCAATGACTTCCCTCCACTCCCCCCAGACCATCCCACTCCGGTCAGGGGCAGACTCCACAATTTCCTTCCTGTCTGGACTACCATCACGTCAGACAGATGGGTGACACAGATTATTCGGTCAGGCTACTGCTTCGAACTAACATCTACCCCCCCCCCCAACATTCAACCCAAACAGCGCCCAATGTCACAGGAACATTTGTCACTTCTAAAGCAGGAGGTAATCTCCCTCCTACAAAAGAGTGCAATAGAACCAGTTCCTGCCCACCAACAAAACATAGGAGTTTACTCCCTATATTTCCTCATGCCGAAAAGGGACGACACTCTAAGGCCCATCCTGGACCTCAGACCCCTAAACCACTACATACACTCAGACCATTTTCACATGGTCACACTCCAGCAGCTACTTCCCCCTACTCTCCCAGAACGACTTCCTTGCCACCCTAGACCTCAAGGATGCCTATTTCCACATTCCCGTTCACAAAGCTCACAGGAAGTTTCTTAGATTTGAAGTGGACGGTCAACACTATCAATTCAAAGTACTCCCATTTGGAGTCACCACAGCACCACGGGTGTTTACCAAGTGCCTAGCTGTAGTGGCAGCACACCTGCAAAGACAACACATCCACGTCTTCCCATACCTAGACGACTGGCTCATAAAAGCCAGCTCATACAACCAGTGTGTACAACACACTCACGCCACTATCCAACTACTTCACGAACTGGGCTTCACAGTAAACCACCCAAAGTCCCATCTGCAACCGTCCCACGTAAAATAATACCTCGGTGCCACCATAGACACCTCAAAAGCGCTAGCCTGTCCCAGTCCTGCCAGGATAGCAAGCATTCTGGCTCTACGTGCCAAATTTCAACCGGAACACACACTTCCAGCTCGAGTGTTTATGCAACTTATAGGAATGATGGCCTCTTGCATATTCATAGTACCTCACGCAAGACTCCAGATGCGTCCTCTCCAAGAGTGCCTAGCACGCCAATGAAACCAGGCCCAGGGTCAGTTGACAGATCTGGTGTTGGTAGACTGTCGTGCCCATCGCTCTCTGCAGTGGTGGACCACCAAAAACCTTTCCAAAGGGCGACCGTTCCTGGAACCGGTTCCTCAGATAGTACTGACAGCGGACGCATCGCTCTCCAGCTGGGGAGCTCACCTACTACATCACACCATGCAGGGCAGGTGGACACCTCAACCAAAGTTACTCCACATCAACCATCTGGAGTTACTAGCCATATTCTTAGCCCTAAAGGCCTTTCAAACACGTCTCAGGCAAGGCCGTCCTTGTCCGCACGGACAACATGACAGCCATGTACTATATACAAAAACAAGGTGGCACACTCTCTGCGCAGCTCTCTCCGCTAGCACAGAGCATATGGAGATGGGCCATACCCCAAAAAAATCTTTCTCCTAGCCCAACATGTCCCAGGAGTCCAAAACACTATGGCCGATCTGCGGAGCAGACAAACACAACAGATCCACGAGTGGGAACTCCATACACAAGTTCTTCACCCGTACTTTCAAATGTGGGGGCATCCACAGATAGACCTCTTCGCCACCCACGAAAACGCCAAATGCCCAAGCTTCGCTGCAAGGTATCCACACCCATTGTCCAAAGGCAATGCGATATGGATGAACTGGTCAGGCAGATTTGCGTACGCCTTTCCGCCTCTCCCACTCATTCCATTAGTGGTGCGCAAACTACAGCAACACTCCCTCGCTCTCATCCTAGTAGCTCCAACTTGGGCCAGACAACCGTGGTACACCACACTGCTGGAACTATCTGTAGTACCGCACCAAAAGTTACACCTCTCTCCACGCCTCTCAACCCAGAACCATGGAGAGATCAGGCACCCGGACCCAGCTCAGCTCAACCTTGCGATCTGGCTCCTGAAATCCTAGAATTTGGTTATCTTAATCTTCCCCCTAACTGTATGAACGTCATTAGAGAAGCTAGACGACCTACCACTACAGCTTGCTACACAGCCAAGTGGAAACGTTTTGTGTCGATTGTCACAACAATAACTTCAATCCCCCTAGATGTGTCCATTCAACACATCATAGGCTATTTACTACACCTACAAAGATGCAACCTAGCCTACACGTCTATTAGACTGCACCTCGCGGCCATAGCAGCTTATCTACAAAACAGGCAACATCTATCACTCCATAAAAGCCTTCATGGAAGGCCTCAAACGAATAATTCCCCCCACGCCCCCGCCCCCCCTCACCTGTGTGGAACCTAAACATCGTTCTCACGAGACTAATGGGGCCTCCCTTTGAACCTCTACACAAATGTGAACTTCACTTCCTAACATGGAAAACTGCTTTTCTTGTAGCCATTACTTCCCTCAGAAGGGTCAGTGAGATACAAGCACTCACCATTCAAGAACCCTTTCTGCAAATGCACCATAACAAGGTTATTCTCCGCACTAATCCAAAATTCCTCCCTAAAGTCATTTCTCCCTTTCACCTAAACCAATCTGTGGAACTGCCCATATTCTTCTCGCAGCCACAGACCATTGCAGAAAGAGCTCTCCGCACACTAGATGTCAAACGAGCCTTACTCTACTACATCGAGAGAATGTAAGACCAAACAACTGTTCGTGTCTTTCTCACCACCACACAAAGGCAACCCCATCTCCAAATCTGGGATAGCTAGGTGGATTGTCAAATGCATACAGATTTGCTACCACAATGCCAAACGTATGCTCACTGTTCCCCCTAAAGACCACTCTACACGTAAGCTAGGGGCTTCCATGGCATTTTTAGGGAACATTCCCTTAGAATAGATGATATCTGCAGAGCAGCTACATGGTCTACACCGCACACTTTCACTAAACACTATTGTGTAGATGTGCAAACTAAGCAACAAGCTAGTGTGGGCCAGGCTGTACTCCAAACATTGTTTCAAACTACTGCAACAGATACTGGTGGTCGCCGCTAGGAGCGAGTACTGCTATATAATCTATGCACAGTGAGTAATCTGTAGCTCGTATGCCTCGAACGGGAAATGCGACTTACCAGTATGCATCTGTTCTTGCATGCAGAGCTGCAGATCTACACACGCCCACCCGCCTCCTCGGCTACCTTTATCTGTTCCAGTTTATCTTTAGATACAGCACACATGGGCATCTTCACTGCTTATTACTACGCTCCATCATTTCCCCGCTGGCGAAAAACAATCTGAGGATGGAGCCGGAGCCCATGCGCAATATGATCCAAAGGAGGAGTCACATACCTCGTGACTTCCAAAGACTTTCCAAGAGAAAAACAACTGCAACATCCGGGCCCAACACCAGATGGCGATCTATGCACAGTGTGTAGATCTGCAGCTCTACATGCCAAGAACAGATGCATACTGGTAAGTAGCATTTCTCTTACTGGTAAGTACGGTTGTGAATATTTTTCAGGGTCAGTGCTGGGCACCAAGATCCAGCACTGGGATCTCTACTAATAGCAGGTGAGTATTTTCGTTTTCGTTACTCGGATGATTTTTGGTGAATATTTTAAGTTTTAGAAACTCCACACTTTGAAGAAATTTCAGAAGAAACCAGTCAATGTTACCCTATGGAAGAAAAGTGAATTATCGGCTTTTGGGTAGGTACTCGACTGGCAGAGTTAAGGTTCTGGGCACAGACTCAAGGGTCTCCCAGGGTCAGGTAGGTACAGTTACACCCTCAGCGGCACAGGGGCAGCCGGGTGCTGAGTGAGTTAGGCCCAATGTTATCCTATGGGAGGCAGGGCGGGCCTTGGTTGGTGGCTGCTGACTAGCAGGCCACGCGGCTGTGGGAGCTGGGCTCCTGGTCACTTGCTCAGGGCAAATGGAGAAGTAGATAGGTGTAGAGGTTACACTGCCAGGGCCACTCAGGCGGCTGGGTGCAGGGTGCTTTTGAGCCTTCGGGCGCTCAATGGATTTCAATGGGAAAGCTCCTGGCTGAACAAAGGCTGCAAGCTCGAGGACGAAGATTCTTCAGGTGTCACCACCACTTCGAGAGGTAAGTTCGGTAGCTGGAGGATAGGTAGGTACCCAGGAGTTGGGCACAGGGGGCCGCAGGGCGCCGGGTGCAGGGGTGCCTTTTGCTGTCGGGAAATCTTACCCTCTGTTGATTGCGGTTGGGGGGATCCCTGGTTCTGAGGCTGCAGGTGTCGTCCGGAGCATCGAGGGGAGTCCTTGGGTGCCGGACTCGGGGTCACAGTCGCCGGGGGGTCGTCCTCGTGGTCTTTGTTCACTCCGGCACAAGCCAGGCTTGGCGGGTGCAAAGTGTGCAGGGTTTGCAGTTCCGGCTGATGTCAGGGATTAGAAGCTGATTTTGAGCAGAGCCTTTGTTCATGGGAGCCCCAGGTGCTTAGAGCCAAAAGGTAGCCAGGTCCTCCGAGGTTTGTGAGGTTGCTGGCCACAAGAGGTGCCGGGATGTAGCAGGAGCAGGTTCGAGGGTCGACAGGCCGGTAGGGCTGGGGCAAAAGCAGTTGGTGTCTTCCTCTTCTTAGCAGCTTCACGGCAGGTCTTCTTGCGCTTCTTCGTTTTTCGGAATCTGAAACCTAAGGAAGGAAGGTTCAGGGTGCCCCTAAATACTAGATTTAGGGGCATTACAGGTAGATAAAGGGCAGGGACCAATGGGTCCCTGCCCTGGGGTGGGTACACTCCCTATCCTGCCACTCTCCTGTGGGAGGGGGGCAGAAGCCTAGTCCTGATTGGGCAGGGCCTCCCATCTTCAAGATGGCGAGCGCCCGGAGATGTGCTTCACCTCGCCTCCCCCACCTGAGGGGTGGGGTTGGCAGGCTGGCACATCCTCTGTCCTTATTTGGGGTTGGCCAGGCTTCCCGCCAGAGTGGGGGCAGCAAGTGGCCTGGGGAAGCTCACAGAGGCGGCATGCCTGTGAAGCTTCCCCCTGTCCATCCTGGGGGAGGAGACTAGCACCTCGCCCAGGGTGTGCATTGTTACAGGCCCAGGAGAGCAGGGTCTCTCCTACCCAGGGGTCCAGCAACATGTCTGCTATGTGGCAGCCTCCCAGACCAGGCGTGGATTGTAGGTTAGGTTTCGGGGGGCATCTCTAAGATGCCCTCTGTGGTGCTTGGTACATTAAATCCCACACTGGCATCAGTGCTGGTTTAATGTGCTGAGAAGTTTGATACCAAACTTCTCAGTCTTCAGTGTTGCCATTATGGTGCTGTGGAGTTTGTGTTTGACGAGCTCTCAGCACCATGTACTCTTAAATGGCAGCACTGCACTTACAGTGCCCAGGAATGGACCTGGGTACTGTAGGGGCACAGGGCTCATGCTCCTGTGCCCACACCACTGGCATAGGGCACCCAGCTAGAGGGGTGGCTGATGTATGCCAGGGCAGTGTAGATGGTGGGCATGGCACACAGGGATGTGTGCCATGTCGACTTTGTTTTGTCTTGTACCCAGACGCTCAGCCTGCAAGGGCAGTGTGTGTGTGTTAGGGTACAGGGCCTCTAAGGGTGGCACAATAAGTGCTGCAGCCCTTAGAGGCCTTCCCTGGTCACAAGGCCCTGGGTACCTGGGGTGCCATTTACCAGGGGCTGACATGTGGCCAGGATTTGCCAATTTGGGTTTGAGTTTTTTTTTAGGGAAGGAACATAGGCCCTGGGCACCTCATTGGCAGGAGTCCAGGGCACACTCAGTCGAAGTACATTCAGCAAAAATGGGGGGCATACCATGCAAGAAAGATGGCACTTTCTCACAATGGGTGGATGAAACCTCTTTACGGGGTCCAACGCTCATTAAACAATTGGCCAAGAATTTCTCTAGGAGGGGGTCACTCCATATGAGGTCCTATTTGGGACAAGAATGTGGGTTCCTGATCTCGAATGGAAAGGCACAGTGGTGGAAAATAAACCATTTGATATCAAAGATCGTTTGGCTGTTTTACAGGACTTAAATGAACTAAGAT
This sequence comes from Triturus cristatus, assembly GCF_964204655.1. Lineage (NCBI taxonomy): Eukaryota > Metazoa > Chordata > Amphibia > Caudata > Salamandridae > Triturus > Triturus cristatus. The sequence continues at coordinate 275,023,216 of NC_140581.1, forward strand.
GGAAACAAAGCCACGTGTCCCTGAAGCCAACCACCGCTGGGGAAAATCCAGCCATCCCAGCAAGGCCTGTCTGGATCCCAGAGCTTTGGGGATCTAATCAGAAAGAAGATCGCAGACAAGAAGGAATTTAGGCCTTCTTACAGACAACCAGTACCTTTTGCCGCCCCTTGTTGGAAAAAAGGAGAAAAGATTTGTGTCCATCGACCTCATCAAACCACACTATGTGGCCGATACTAAGCAGTAGGCCATGTGGACTCCGACCAAGTAGCAGACCTTCTCCTCTAGCTACTATCCAAGAGGTTCAAACTGAAAGACTCATCACCATTTAGAATCCAACAGTAAGAAATGAAGGACTAAGCAACAATGCTATGGAACTCATTTCTCTTGACAGTTCATCCTGATACACCGATCTACACTAACGTAGCAAGTGATCCACTGGTTCCAGCGATTTCAACGAATCCTGATACAATTTCAACCATTGACAGAACTGCTTCTGGCTATTTCATTAACTTTGATACTTTTTCTGAGGATCCCAGCGAACCTGAAACTACGCCAGCCAAAAGAACTTTCAAAGCACAAGACTTCTTTCAACACGTGAAAAAGACTTAACTGGTTTCACCATGGATTGAACTATGGATTATTTCTGGAATATTTTTCTTTCTGCTTTGGCTAGCTTTAGTAATGACTGTAAGCATGATGATAAATGGAAGATATATTCATTTGGACACAGGAGGTAACAATGTGAACTTACTTTTGAAACCACGCAAATCATCCCATCGTGAAGCAAGAGACTTGTGAGCTGTGAACATCACAGCCGTTCCTATACAAGATGGTATAGTTTGGGAGAAAACGGATTATGATATATTCGGTCCGTCGGAACTTTTGAAGATTCCACACTTGTTTAAGATTTCATTAAGTGACTTTATTACCTCCAGGACCTATTCTGATGATTGGGACTTTGAGACAGTTAATAACATGATGTCTGATCTAGAAAGGTCTGCTGCGTTCTCTAACCATGAATACTTAGAGGGTTCATCAGACTATGAACAGCTTTTTTGTTACAACCACTATGGTCATCATGTCTTGCATAAAGCTACAATACCTAGAAATGTATGTTCGAGTCATATGAGCTGCAGATTATACACTGTGCATAGATCGCCATCTGGTGTTGGGCCTGGATGTTTGCAGTTTGTTTTTCCTCTTGGAAAGTCTTTGGAAGTCACGAGTTCGGTGACTCCTCCTTTGGTTCGTATTGCGCATGGGCTTCGGCTCCATCCTCAGATTGTTTTTTTCCGCCATCGGGCTCGGATGTAATACTTCACGCTCCGGTTCCGAACTTTCCAGTTCAACGATCGACGCAAAAATCCGCGCTCATCGAGGTCCTTCAGATAATAAATCATCTTACTCACCTTCTCTTCGGCACTTCTTCGATTCCGGTCGTCGACGGCGGCTATCTGAAAGAAACACGTTAGTTAGATTCCTCACTTTAGAATATCCCCAGGCGTCAGACTGGATCCGGAAGATTTTTTTTGTCAGCAATACCCCTTGCGCGTCGCTAGGCGTCGTCTGCGGCTCCGCGTCCGTCGCTAGGCGTCGTGCGCCAGAATGACATCGTCGGAGTACTTAGACGCCGCCCTCGCGCGCTGATGTCAGTTCTTCTTTTTTCCACGCCAGTAAGCGCAGATCCGGGAGAGCTACCCCTTTTAGTCTTTTTTGACTACGTTTTTTTGATCCTTTTTGATCTTGTCTCGACTCCGGTGCCGGTAGGATGCCTGGTTTCAAAGCCTGTACTGACTGTAACCGCTTGATGTCGGTTACGGATCATCACCGCCGGTGCCTTTACTGTTTGGGCCTCGACCACGACGCGGAGTCGTGTTCGGACTGCAAGGCCCTGACCTCGAAGGCTAGACGGGAGCGGTCCCGTTAGCTCCTCGAGATTCGCCACTCTGCTCCGCGCCCCTCTCGATCCCGGTCCAGGAGGAGGTCCAAGGATCGGTCGCGAAGCCGCAGCCGACGTCATCATCGCTCGTCTGGCTTCAAGTCTTCGGGTAAGTCGAAGCACTCCAAGAGGCGACACCGCTCTTCGGACTCCCCTCGCCGGTCGCGCGACTCGGCCGAGGGTCAGGGTGGTTCCACCCCCGCGGCTCCAGCGGAGCCGCAGGCGCCGCGCAAGTCCCCATACCCGCCGGTCCCTGGGACTGCCGCGACGCCGGCGGAAGTCAGTGCCTTCCTCTCGGCCATGAGGAGCCTGGCTCCGCCGTCGACGCCCGCTGGCGCGCCTTCGGGCCCCGCGGACCCAACTGGGAAACCTTGCAAGCCGGCGGCTCCGGCCCCGACGCCGCAGGTCCCCGAGGGACTCTCCCCCGAGTCCCCGTCGACGCCGGTCGACCTCGTCACGCCTCCTCCGCCGGCGTCGACACCGGTTCCGGCTCCGCTCTGCGTCGATCCCCAGTTCAGCCCCACTTCGGATCCGGCGCCGTTGCGGCGTCGATGGACGCCGCGTACGGCGCCGTTAGAGACACATTATGTCTATCGTACGGCTCCGATCCTTCCTCCTGTTTACCAGGAATCGGATGACGGGGGTGAATGGGAGGGGTCCGAAGATCCTATGGCCGTTCAGGCTCAGCTGTCACAGGACTGGGCAGATGAACTGGGGAGGCCAGTGGTCTGGATACCTCACCAGACACTGGATTCATCTCTCCTCCGACTGTGGCTTCGGAGGAGGGTGCTGCTTTCTCTGTGGTGCTGCGCAAGGCGGCCGCAGCCCTTGGGCTCGAGCTGCCTGCCGTGGCTGTGAGGACTAACGTCCTCACCGAGGTGCTTCAGTCTGCAGCAAGCTCCACTGAGCCTCTGCTGCAATTCAATGAGGCCCTCATTGACGTTCTGCAGGGCACCTGGTCCAAGCCCTCCACAGTTTCTCCTGTAGACAGGAACGTTGCCAGGCGCCACCGCCCTGCTCCGGGCGACCCCAGTTTTCTGTCCCAACACCCCACCCCCGAGAGCCTGGTTATCCAGGCTTCTACCTCCCAATCCTCCTTCCCGACCACCCCGCCGGACCGGGATTCCAAGAGACTGAAACAGTTTGGCAAAAAGCTGTTCTCCTCCCTTAGTTTGGGTCTGCGGTCTTTAAACACCGCTTGTCTTTTGGACCGTTATTCCCACTCTGTGGGATACGGTGGAGGACGTGCTGCCCCTGTGCTCGGAGGAGGCCCGAACACGACTTACCCAGGCTCTGGCCGATGGGAGGGATGCAATCCGATGTGGGCTTGACACGACGGACTCGCTGGGTAGGGCGATTTCTACCTCAGTGCTGCTTAGACGTCACGCCTGGCTGCGGTCCACGTCTTTTTCGGGGGATATCCAGAGCACTCTCATGGACATGCCCTTTGATGGCACTCGCCTTTTTGGTGAGAAAGCGGACAGTGCGCTGAATCGCTTTAAGGACTCCCGGGCTACGGCCAAGTCCTTGGGCCTCTCGGCCCCGCGATCGCAAACTTCCGCTTTTCGCCCCTTTCGTGGCCAAGGAAGGGGCGCCTCCTCACGTCCGCCTAGCCACCAGCCGCAGACCCAACCTGCGCGCGGTCGCGGACGTGGTTTCCGCCGAGGCGGTTCTGGAGGCCGACGCGGTCAGCCCACATCCACCCCGGCAGCCTCCGCCTCCAAGCCTTCCTAGTCCGAGCTTTCCGGCCCATTCCTCGCCAGTGGGCGGCAGAGTTCGCCATCACCTGCTCCACTGGCGTACCATCACTTCGTACAGGTGGGTGCTGCAAATCGTCCGAAGGGGCTACTCCCTCCCCTTCGAGACGACCCCTCCAGCCAAGCCACCGCAGTACCACCGTATCTCTGAGGATCATTTGAAACTTCTGCGAGAGGAAGTTTTGGCCCTCTTGGCCAAAGAGGCCGTCGAGCGCGTTCCGAGCCCAGAAGTAGGTCGTGGTTGTTATTCCCACTACTTTCTGGTTCCCAAGAAGGGCAAAGGGGGCCTACGCCCTATCTTGGACCTCAGGAACGTCAATGCCTTCCTCCGGAAGGAACGGTTCAAGATGTTGACTTTGGCTCAGGTTCTAGCTGCCCTCGACCCTGGAGACTGGATGGTAGCGTTGGACTTGCAGGACGCATATTTCCACATCCCCATCCTGCCGGCCCACCGGCGTTACCTGCGGTTCACGGTGGGCCAGGAGCATTTTCAGTTCACCGTGCTCCCCTTCGGCCTCACCAGTGCCCCTCGGGTGTTCAGGAAAGTGATGGTGGTGGTCGCAGCTCACCTGCGCAGATCAGGGGTTCCAGTCTTCCCCTATCACGACGACTGGTTGTTGAAGGCGGGCTCGCCCCAGGCAGTCGTCTCCCACCTCCAGACTACGGCGGATCTCCTGCATTTGCTGGGGTTTTCCACCAATGTGCCGAAGTCCCACCTGAGTCCCTCTCAGAAGCTCCTCTTCATCGGAACGGTTCTCGATTCGGCGCAGTTCCGGGTCTATCCGCCGGAACAGCGGGTCCGGGATATTCAGGCCCTGATTCCCATCTTTCGGCCTCTATCCTGGGTTTCTGTCAGGCTTGTGTTGCGGCTTCTGGGGCTGATGGCCTCCTGCATCCTACTAGTGCATCACGCCAGGCGGCGCATGCGGGCTCTGCAGTGGGACCTGAAGTTTCAGTGGGCCCAGCATCACGGAAACCTGTCCGACCATGTCTTGATCTCGGAGGGCACTGCACAGCAGTTGCAGTGGTGGCTCACGGACCGCGATTGGGTCATGGGCAAGAGCCTCTCCCTTCCCCAACCGGAGCATGTCGTAGTGACGGATGCGTCCCTCCTGGGATGGGGTGGCCATATGGGAGAGGCGGAGATCAGAGGTCTCTGGTCTCCGGCGGAGTCTCGTCTCCACATCAACCTGTTGGAGTTGAGAGCGATCCGGCTTGCACTGAAAGCCTTCCTTCCCTCTGTCAGGGGAAGTGTCGTGCAGGTGTTCACGGACAACACCACCGCCATGTGGTATTGCAACAAACAGGGCGGGGTGGGGTCGTGGACCCTTTGTCAGGAGGCTCTGCGCCTCTGGACATGGCTGGAACACCAGGGCTCTCTGAACGCCAGAGCAGACGAACTCAGCCGCCGGTGCATGATGGATCACGAATGGCGTCTGAACTCCGAAGTGGCACAAGGTCTCTTTCAGCAGTGGGGAGAGCCTTGGTTAGATCTATTCGCCACCGAAGAGAACGCGCAATGTCAGCAGTTCTGCGCGTTGGAATTTCCAAGGCGGCACTCGCTCGGCGACGCTTTTCGTCATGAGTGGAGTTGCGGTCTGTTGTACGCCTTTCCACCTATACCACTTCTGCCCAGAGTGCTGAAGAAGATCAGGCGCGACCGGGCCCAAGTCATCCTGGTGGCTCCGGACTGGGCACGAAGGTACTGGTATCCCGAGCTACTCAGTATGTTGACCGATCCTCCGATACGTCTGCCCCTTCGGGAGGATCTTCTGTCGCAGCAGCAGGGGACGGTCCTCCACCCGAACCTGTCCAGCCTCCACCTCCATGCGTGGAGATTGAGCGGCGGCAGTTGATGCCATTTGACTTGCCTCCTGAAGTCTGTGATATCATTCTGGCAGCCAGGCGTCCCTCCACAAAGATGGTATACGCCTGCCGGTGGAACAAATTTGTGGCATGGTGCACAGCAAAGGCTGTGGATCCCCTTTCCGCCCCTCTTTCTGAGGTTCTCCTCTTTCTTCTTTCCTTGGCCCGGCAGGGCTCTGCCTTGGGCACCTTGAAAGGTTATCTTGCTGCCATCTCTGCCTTCTTAAGGCTTCCTGATCAGCCTTCTCTTTTCAAGTCCCCGGTAGTTACACGCTTTCTAAAAGGCATTACTCACACGTTCCCTCCTGTCCCTTTTGTAATGCCTCAGTGTGACTTGAATCTTGTTCTCACATTTCTAATGTGCGCTCCCTTTGAGCCTCTTCATAATTGTCCTCTTCGTCTGCTGACGCTTAAGACTGCTTTTCTGGTAGCCATCACCTCGGCTAGACGGGTGAGTGAGCTCCAGGCTTTATCATCAAAGCCTCCTTTTCTATCTGTTCATCCGGACAAGGTTGTCCTTCGGCCTCGTCCCTCCTTTCTTCCGAAAGTGGTGACCCCCTTTCATCTTGGGCAGTCTGTCACCTTGCCCACCTTCTTTCCGCCTCCGCATCCTTCCAAAAAGGAAGAGAGGCTCCACCGTCTGGACCCAAAACGTGCGCTCTCTTTTTATCTGGACCGCACAAAGCAGTTCCGGGTGGATGACCAACTTTTCATTGGATACGTGGGTGCTAAGAAGGGGAAAGCTGTGCACAAACGGACCATCTCTCGGTGGGTCGTTTTGTGCATCAAAATTTGTTATTCCTTGGCAAAAAAGGACCCTCCTGTTGGGCTGCGCGCCCATTTTACTCGGGCCACAGCGGCTACTACTGCTTTGGGACGGGGTGTCCCTTTGCAGGACATCTGTGAGGCGGCTACGTGGGCTTCGCTCCACACGTTTGCCAGGCATTATTGCCTTGACAGCCAAGTCCGGAGGGATGGCTTCTTTGGCCGTTCTGTCCTCCAGGACTTTCTGGTGTGATCTTGGTTCGCAGTCCCACCACCGGGGTTGGTATTGCTTGGGTATCTATTCTAAGGTGAGGAATCTAACTAACGTGTTTCTTTCAGATGAACAAGTTACTTACCTTCGGTAACGATGTATCTGTAAGAAACATTAGTTAGTTAGATTCCTCACCGACCCACCCATCCTCCCCGTTCTGCGAACTGACATCTAGGGTTAAGGTTATCCTTTTCAGGTCCCTAGATTTTATTTTTGGCACCAGTGTCGGTCTCTTGCATGGTTCTGCGTTCCTGGCGCGGAAAGCTATGTACAAGAACTGACGTCAGCGCGCGAGGGCGGCGTCTACGTACTCCGACGTCATCCCGGCGCACGACGACGGACGCGGAGCCGCAGACGACGCCTAGCGACGCGCAAGGGGTATTGCTGACGAAAAAATCTAACGGATCCAGTCTGACGCCTGGGGATATTCTAAGGTGAGGAATTTAACTAACTAATGTTTCTTACAGATACATCGTTACCGAAGGTAAGTAACTTGTTCTTCGGGCCTATTCCGGCTCCGGTCTCGGCTGATGGAAAGAACTCCCTTCAAGAAGTGCCCTCGATGTGGGTCTAAGTTTCCCCACACCGATCTTCATGAGGTGTGCAACCTCTGCCTCTTCCCTGAGCACGAGGCCCGAGACTGTCCCGCCTGCAAGTCTTTTCGCTCTAAAAAGACTATTCGAGATCGACGGGCTAGACGCAACATGGCGCACTCCTCGACCTCCGCGCCAGTCGACATCTTCGGGGACGACGTCGAAGCTCCGGGACAGCAGAACATCGAAGAAGAGGACGACGACCTCGTCAGTGCTACCGAGGCCGACGACTCAGATGTGGAGGACATCACCCCGGCGCAGAGGGTCGTGAGTACAATACCCCCTTCCACACCCACACCCACGCCGATACCCAAAAAGGCTTCGGTCACACCTTCGCCTTCGGGCCTAGGCAAGACCAAGGATACTGCTTCTCACACCCCACCTTCGGGCCCGGTAAAGAAGCCTATTAAGCCTTCCGGCAGCTTGGGCTCGAGCCAGCCGACCAGCGGTACCGAAAAACACCCTTCGGCACCGAAGAAAAAATCGGCCTCCTTCTCCACACCGAACCCAGTACCAAAGCCTTCGGTGTCGAAACCTGCCCTTCCGGTGCCGACCAAACATCACAAGGCCCTCGGCACCGACACTCCCGTGCCGAAGCCTTCTTCGGCACCGACCAAAAAATCGGAGGTCCCAAAGAAGCACGGCTTAGACAAGCCTAAAAAGCCGTCGGCCCCGAAAACTTTGGTGCCGGACGAACAACCAGTGTCGCAAGAACTTTTCACACCGGATCCTCTCTAAAAGACACTCACCAAGGATCCAAAAACTAGACACTTGACATTGTCTTCAAAAAAGAGACATTTGGACAAAAAAGCTCCACCTCCAAAGAGGAAAGACACTGCTTCCTCCCCTTTCAGAGTGCCTTCCCCACCTCCTCCACCCTCCCCACCTCCAACCTCTCCACCCCTGCCTCATCGTTCCCCAACCTTGTCTCCTGTCCCAGACGATTTAGGAGACCCTTATTATGATCCAGCAGATGTGCCACAAGACCCCACCCCTACTGGATCTCCAGACCCATGGGACGACTATAACAATCCGGACATCCCAGATGTCCCACAGGATGACCTTTACCCATCTAGGCCATCCCCACCTGAAGATTCCTTAGGCTTTCACCACCTATTACAAAGGGCGGCACACTACCACGGGGTGGAGTTGCATACTGACCCAGTGGAGGAGGATTTTCTCCTAGACACCTTTGACAATGCACATAGGTCTACTGCCATTCTACCTATGTTAAAGGGAGTGATTAAACATGCACCAGAGGTTTTTTAAGACCCAGTCAGGGCCAGGGTCCTAAACCCCCGTATAGAGAAAGTACAAAGCCGCCCCCACAGACCCTTCATACATTAAAGGCCCTGCACCATTGGATTCCCTAGTGGTATCTACAGCTAGGAAGCGCTCAAATTCTCAGGCGTCAGGCGAAGCACCACCACCTGACAAAGATTCCAAGCTCCTAGACGCGTCAGGGAAGCGCACTGCGTCACAAGCCGCCAATATATGGCGTATCGCCAACACGCAAGCGCTGTTGGCCAGATACGACAGGGCGCATTATGATGAGTTTGAGACCATCATGCACCATCTCCCTGAAAAATACAAGAACAGGGCTAATGATTTGATCCAAGAGGGAAAAATAATAACTAATACCTCTATACGCTGTGCCCTAGATGCAGCAGACACAGCCTCCAGGGCCATAAATACCAGTGTCCTTCTCCGTCGCCATGCCCGGCTCAGAGTTTCAGGTTTTAAACCTGAGGTACAAGCCTCTATATTAAACGACCCATTCGACCAAGATCATCTATTTGTCCCAAAAGTTGATGAAGCCCTCGAAAAGATGAAAAAAGATACTGACACGGCGAAATCCATGGGAGCCCTACAGTCACACACTCCTAGGCGCTCTTTTCGCCGCTCTTCCTTTCGGGGCACGGGCAGAGGCTACTCCTCGGATAGTGCATCCACGTCCTACAAATCCCCTCCTCAATCTACCTTCACAAAGGGTTATCAAAGAGGCGGATACAGAGGCAATAATAATAAGGGCAGAGGCAAGACAAATACCGCCCGCTCTGCCGCACCTCCTGCCCAATGACTTTCCCCCGCTCCCTCCAGACCATTCCACTCCGGTCGGGGGCAGAATACAGCATTTCCTTCACGTCTGGGAGACAATCACCTCAGACAGATGGGTGACCCAAATTATTCGTTCAGGGTATTGCCTAGAATTAACATCTACCCCCCCAAACATTCCACCTAGGCAACGCCCTATGTCTCAAGAACATGCTACGTTATTAAAACAGGAGGTGATCTCCCTCCTGCAAAAAGGAGCCATAGAGCAGGTCCCCATAAATCAACAAAATTTAGGGGTCTACTCCCTGTACTTTCTGATTCCAAAGAGAGACTAGACTCTACGACCTATCCTAGATCTCAGACCTCTAAATACGTACATACATTCAGACCATTTTCACATGGTAACCCTTCAACAGGTTCTTTCACTCCTCTCCCAGAACGATTTTCTCACCACTCTGGACTTGAAAGACGCATACTTTCACATCCCAGTACACCAGTCTCACAGAAAGTACCTCAGATTTGTGGTGGACGGGCAACACGATCAGTTCAAGGTGCTCCCGTTCGGGGTAACAGCATAAAGGGTATTCACCAAGTGCCTAGCAGTAGTGGCTGCACACCTTAGAAGACAGCACATTCACGTCTTCCCGTATCTGGACGACTGGCTAATAGAAGCCACGTCCTACGAACAATGTGTGCAACATACCGCCGCTACAATCCAACTACTTCACCAGCTAGGTTTCACAGTGAACCACCAAAAATCCCACCTGGTACCATCACACACAAAACAATACCTCGGTGCCACCATAGACACCTCAAAAGCCATAGCCTATCCCAATCCTGCCAGGATTGCAAATATACAGGCTCTGCGTCAGAAATTCATATGTCAACGCTCTCTCCCAGCAAGAGTGTTTATGCAACTGATAGGGATGATGGCCTCTTGCATCTTCATAGTGCCCCATACAACACTCCAGATGCGTCCACTCCAAGAGTGCTTAGCGCGCCAATGGAACCAGGCCCAGGGGCAACTGACAGATCTGGTGTTGGTAGACGGTCGCACCCATCGCTCTCTGCAGTGGTGGAACACCACAAACCTTTCCAGAGGTGGACCGTTCCTGGACCCGGTCCCACAAATAATCCTAACAGACGCATCGCTCTCCGGCTGGGGAGCTCATCTGTTACATCTCACAGTACAGGGCACATGGACGCCGCAACAGAAGTTACTCCACATCAACCATCTGGAGTTACTGGCAATCTTCCTCGCCCTAAAATCCTTCCAGACGCAGATTTCAGGCAAGGCAGTCCTCATTCGCACAGACAACATGACTGCCATGTACTACATTCAAAAACAGGGAGGCACACACTCTCCACAGCTCTCTCAATTAGCACAGAGCATATGGAGATGGGCAATTCCACAATAAATCTTTCTCCTGGCCCAACACGTCCCAGGAGTCCAAAACACCGTGGCAGATCTGCTCAGCAGACAAATGCAGCAGATCCACGAGTGGGAACTTCACCCACAGGTTCTTCACCCGTTCTTTCAGAAGTGGGGGCATCCACACATAGACCTATTCGCCACCCACGAAAACAAAAAATGCCCAAGGTTCGCCGCCAGATATCCACACCCATTGTCCAATGGCAATGCGATATGGATGAACTGGTCAAACAAATTTGCATACGCTTTTCCACCTCTCCCACTAATTCCATTAGTGGTGCGAAAGCTACAACATTCCCTAACACTGATCCTAGTAGCTCCAACATGGGCCAGACAACCGTGGTACACCACACTGCTGGAACTCTCAGTAGTACCACACCAAAAGCTACACCTCTCACCATGCCTCCTAACCTAGAACCATGGAGAGATCAGGCACCCGGACCCAGCTCAGCTCAACCTTGCGATCTGGCTCCTGAGGTCCTAGAATTCGGATACCTTAATCTTCCCCCTGATTGCATGAATATTATCAGGGAAGCTAGACGCCCTACTACTAGGGCATGCTATGCCGCAAAGTGGAAAAGTTGTTTACTGCCACAACAACACAATCAATCCTTTAAATGTGTCCATACAGCACATCATATGTTACTTACTCCATCTACAAAGGTGTAACCTAGCATATACTTCCTTTCGGTTACACCTCGCTGCAATTGCTGCTTATTTACAGAACAGGCAGCACCTATCACTTTTCAGAGTGCCTGCCATCAAGGCCTTTATGGAAGGCCTCAAAAGAGTAATTCCACCCAGAGTACCACCCTCACCTGTCTGGAACTTGAATATAGTTCTCACAAGGTTAATGGGACCCCCTTTCGAACCATTACATAAATGTGAGCTCCAATTTCTCACATGGAAAACAGCTTTTCTAGTGGCCATCACTTCCCTCAGAAGGGTTAGTGAAATACAAGCACTCACTATACAGGAACCTTTTCTCCAAATGCATCAGAACAAGGTTGTACTCCGCACCAACCCAAAATTTCTACCCAAAGTCATTTCTCCATTCCATCTAAACCAGTCGGTAGAATTACCAGTCTTTTTCTCACAACCTCAAACCGTTGCGGAAAGGGCTTTACACACACTGGATGTTAAAAGGGCTTTACTTTACAACATCCAAAGGACACAACCTTTCAGGAAAACCAAACAGCTATTTGTCTCCTTCTCTCCACCACATAAAGGCAACCCTATTTCTAAATCAGGGATAGCTAGGTGGATTGTAAAATGCATACAGATTTGCTACCACAAAGCAAAACGAACGCTATCTGTTCCCCCTAAAGCCCTCTCTACAAGGAAGATAGGGGCTTCTATGGCTTTTCTAGGAAACATACCACTAGATGACATCTGCAAAGCAGCAACATGGTCAACACCGCACACTTTCACAAAACATTACTGTGTAGATGTGCAAACCAAGCAACAAGCTAGTGTGGGCCAGGCTGTACCAAAAACACTGTTCCAAACCACTGCAACGGATGCCGGTGGTCGTCGCTAGGGTTGGGTACTGCTATATAATCTATGCACAGTGTATCTGCAGCTCATATGCCTCGAACGGAATATGCTACTTACCAGTATGCATCTGTTCTTGGCATGTAGAGCTGTAGATCTATACACGCCCACCCGCCTCCCCGGCTACCTGTATCCGTTCCAGTTTATCTTATTTAGATACAACACACATGGGTTTCTTCACTGTTACTACTACGCTCCATCTTTCCCTGCTGGCGAAAAACAATCTGAGGATGGAGCCGAAGCCCATGCGCAATACGAACCAAAGGAGGAGTCACCGAACTCGTGACTTCCAAAGACTTTCCAAGAGGAAAAACAAACTGCAAACATCCGGGCCCAACACCAGATGGCGATCTATGCACAGTGTATAGATCTGCAGCTCTACATGCCAAGAACAGATGCATACTGGTAAGTAGCATATTCCTTATGTATAACCAATGGGAACATTGTCCTACTCCACCAAGGGGTAGTTCAAAAACGTTTGCAATGAAGTTTGCATATTTTTCAGGATACAATACATCCAATCCAGAAACGTTTTACTTTAAAAATGTGAACAAAACAGGAGCAAGAAATATGTTAACCAATATGAAACAGATTTATTCTGCAGCCTTTATTGCCCAACTGTCTAGACAGGGTTTCGACTTTTGGAAAGACACAATTGACACAAAATCTGTCTGGGGTACAAAAGATTGGCAAGTACAGGGGATAGAAGCTTTGTTTAGAGCCTGCATCATCCCACAGCAGATAATGTTTTTGAATGACACTGTCCAACAAACGTCTTGCCTTGGATTAGCCAAGATCAAAGACATGAACACACCGTCCATACCTACACCTGCGAGTAATAGCACTACACAGGGGGTGGTCGACGTACATACTATTTTACAAAACAGATCAGATTCCGAATGGAATAAATGGTTGCTCTGGCCCACAGACACAAACATCTGTCAAGAAGGATTCCTATACAAAGTCTAACAATCAATAGGCCAGACCCACACCATGTTCAAAGACAGCATCCAGGGATAGTAACAACATACAGTGTAGGAAAATTATGCCTTGATTGGCTGCAGACATCTACTCTAGAGGATGTGAAACAACACTTATCTTTACTCAAAGAAGATGCAAACCTTAGGGAATTCTTGCTAGGTCCAAGAAAACCGCGTCAAAAACGCTTCATATATGCCAGCATTTATGCTGATTATTATGAAATATGGAAGGTTAACCAAGCAGACGGTGCAGAAAGAATACGAGAAATTGATCATATTAATTTAGAGAAATCTCTCGCTGTGGTCGACAATGGGTTAACGACTGTCATCCAGGATATATTCATTGGGCAACATTGTATCCTCTTCTGCAGCCATTGTGGAACAAGATTTGGTCCTGCTGCGTCATGGCCAGTCTCAATTACGTTCTATTCTGTTATTAGGCTGGACGCTACAAAACCTGTGTGCAGGCTATGTGGGGTTTCATCAACACGTCTTCTCTGTTTTCTGATTACAATCTCGGATTGATCTGGCACAAAGGGGAGTAAAGTATACAGTGCTGAGCATTGAAAAACTGGAAAAATTGCCATTTACGATAGCAGAGAAACCAGCTACAGGATGGATCATACATGGCAAAATACCTCTGCCTGTTACAACTTTCCATTTTCAGTATTGCCTTAAACACATGCCAGTAGACAAATATGAAAGGTTGGGTAAAGAATACATCTAGACATCCTGGGATTTACCTTACACACACACATGTTGGAGTTGAGGGCATGAAGTGTTTCTTAGCGGTACACACTGTGAAAATGCACTTAGCGGTTCACTCATATATCGGGATATTAGTTTACACGGGGCCTGTAGCGGTTCCACTGCAAATGTAGCCCACCACCTGCAAGGTTCGCCGGCCGCTGTGATTAATCCAACGTTTGGACAACTTTCAAATGGGAGCTACCTCATGTTGAATGATCAGAGCTGCTGTGGCATGTTGCCAGGTATCCCATATCTAGTAACTGCTACTTCCAGGGTCACTTGCTGTATGCAAGTCTTGTTCCCCCAAATAGACACAGTCAGGGAGTCGCCTTTATGGCCTTCACTGAACATCTCTTCTATACGAATTGATACTTTAAGCAGAATAAAAGCAATTCTTTTACAACAAACCGTGCCTTGGACCTCGGCCAAAGAAACCTATGATCTACAAGTCGCAAGGATTTCGGCTGAGATAAAGGCTCTGTTAAGGGCAAATTGCCCTACTCATTTCACAGAAATGTTGGGACGTATCTTAAACATGTCTGATACGAGCAGTATTGTGCATGTATTTAAGACCGTATATTCAGGACTGTTAACACCTTTTCAAGTAGTCCTCTGAATCATTCCAAACTTCATGCACTCGGTGTTTGGTGGTCTGCCGCTAATTCTAGCAATCGTCGCAGGAATCCTATTTTTATTTCTGCTGCTACGCTATGGCAAGCCAATCCACCGGCGTCCCTCCCAGCACCTTGGAGAATGCCCTCCTGGAAAGGAAGTGTCATGAGCGCATAGTGCAACTATTCTGTTTACCTCATCTACGAGAACTAAATACCACATGGTTTCTGACGTTCAGACCAATCTGGCAAGATTGCATCTTACCTGTTCTACGCTGCCTGCTTTGCGGTGACGAATGCGTGCTAGACATCTGTCTAACACTCCCATCACTCATGCCAATAGATATCGATGCTCTGCTGGACCCGATATCGGCCCATGCTCTGTGTTGTCCCCAGAGGCTACCGATCCTGATGACTGCATTCATTGAGATCTCACAGACGCAACATGCTACTGCTGAGGTACGAGATGGATCAACAGACACACAGGTAACATCGGCAACGAACACTGCTACTGACGATGCATCACATTATGTGCAGTTAGTCTTCTAAACAAGGTAATCGACCTATCACTGACGATGGTAGATGAATTTTTGTCTACAGGATTTCATGTTTTCTCCAGCATCTTCAAATAACTTTTGATTTGGCTCATAGTGTACCATGTAATCTATGAATTCGGCCTTCATTTTTTTCAAATCAAAAGACAATTTGGAATTTTCCTACGATCCCTATTGTGAATATTCTTTTATGGCTAAAAAAACTCTTACAGTAGAACTATTCAGAGAGAACAGACTTCTTTGACGCTTTTCCAGGGACAAATTGTCACCTTTCATCGCATTTATGTAATCATGATATGAAATGGCTCCGAACTATTTTTTTTCCTTTCTGTAAAACTGGACCATTTCATTACATGTGTATATATTTCTGTTCATTCACTTGGCATTCACTGTTAACATATGCTTAGAATGAAACATTGCTTTGATATGCACTGCATTTTTGCATTCCATGTTTAGCTGAAAGTTTTAATATGAACTCATTTTAAATATGCTTTTACAAATGTTTTTAGTGAACATGTGATACTCAATTTTATGTGTTTAGCATGTTTAGCATTTAGCAACATCGACCATTTGTCAATGGAGTGGGTGTTGTGTTTCGATTTAGATGCCTGTACATAGGTTTCCCTGAATCATGTCCTTATATAGGCACAATTCGCATTGCCCTTGTTTAGGCATAGAATCCCAGTCCTTATTTAGGCATTAGCCATGCAATCCAAATACAGGCATGGTCACCTACATCTGTCCATCCCACATCACAACGAGTTCTTAGAAACCAGACCCTTAAGTCAGCGGGGCTTTCACTAGCTAGGATTATTTATTTCTCCAAGAACTCAGCTATTATGCATGAACTATTATTCCTTGGGGGTTCATCCATGACGTCTTCCTCTGCCTGACTTTACGTCAATGCTAGCATTCCTAAACACCTTCCAGGTATAAATATACCTTCCCTTACCATGGCAAACCACGGCTCGGCACGGCTCAGCCCGACTTGACTGCATGGTTCGCCACGGCAAGTTTGGAAGAGACCATATCCTGGCCTGACGCACTGACCAGATGCTGTTATCCCTGCTCGCAGAGAATCCAGCTTCCAGTGTTCTGACTCCCTTCGCGGGGTGTGAGAGTTTGAGACCCAGAAAGAGATTCCCACCTCTCTCATTCTAAAGGTATGGAGCTTACTAGAACCTAGAGGGACTCTTGGCATACAAACTTAGTATATACTATACTATAGAAAACAGCACCTACTTCTTACCTTGTACTACACTTAGGTTAGGTACACTGGGGTAGAACTATTTAGAAGCATCAGGCGAGTATTCACTTTTTAGCCTGTGTTATTTAAGTATGTATATATGAATATATTTCATAGTTAAGAAACAATGCTATTGCAGTATTATTTCTTCTTACTACTTACGCTGTGCGTATTATATCTTGCTTACTGTCTAATGATTGTAACAGCTCATATCTTTAACACGAGAAACAAGACTGTTCAATAAATCCTTTTATTGAAACGCCCGTCTATCTATTTCTGTGTAATTCTGGAGAAACTAAGCATGCACGATTGACTGAGTGAAACGGTTATTTATTGTTTCCACGATTCTAAGGTAAACAAAGTTGTCATGTTTATGCCGTTGTCAGAAACTACTCCTTTGTTCATTCGAGAAGTTTCTAGTGACCACTGAGTTAGCTGGCACACAAAGTAATTAAGTTTAATGTACTAGATAGGAGCATACTGACCTTAGTCCTATGCAAAAACTATAGTGTGTATTATTCCAATGCGCAGAGCCTATAAGGGAAATAGGAACTACACTACAAGAGTTGCATCTTACGGATACAATAGAAGGTACCCCCATATACTTTGGAGAAGATTCTCTATACTTTTCACCCTTGCACCAAATTGTATACTCCTCTCCTCTTACTGGTTCATATAGCCCAGAAATGTTTTCACAGAGCTTTGCGTCTTATGAAACATTTCATACCCTATGTACCTACGCTTCGATTGTTAGAGATGCCATGGGAGGGAGGCAGAGTTCGTACGCTAGACCTCGCGGGGTGGCGGCATGCAGACATATGCACACTAGGTGACCTCTATGAAGGAGGTGCATTGCGGCCCTTTCTCTCCCTGATTGATGAGGAAGATGTACAACCTGGGCAGCTCTTGAATCATGCCGCCTGGATGGCAACGTTGGGGCAACAGTGGGGTAGTATGTTGCAGGAATTCCCAACACACCTCTAAATACAATATATACATTTGATGGGCACGGGGCAGCATCTCACAAAATGGTTTGTAGAAGCAATACGTGAGCACACCCTGAGGGATCTCACTCCGTTGCGCAGTAAATGGGAGGCCGATCTGGCAAGATCATACACACTTAAAGATTGGGACACCTTATTGGAAAGCCCTTAAAATATCCCCAGAAATGCGAGGTTCAAATTAATCCAATTTTATATCATCCACAGAGGGTATTTAACCCCAGACAAACTCAACAGATATTTAAATAGAACAGGCGCTTGCTGCCCGCGCTGCACATTGGTGAATGCGGATCTCCTGCATATGCTTTTGTTGTACCCCAGACTGCGTGAATATTGGCAAGACATGATTCAGCTTTTACATCTAAGCACTGACAGGGCACTACCGCACACATAGGAGGCATGTATTGTGGGGATATTTCCCAGACATAAGAAAAACAGGGTAACCTCGCGCTTCCTGGATCTGGGATTTGCGGTAACCAAGCGGGTCGTCGCAGGCTGTTGACGCCCCTCCAATTAACACTTGGACACAATCGATGATAAATTGGGTGAAAGCTGAAGCAGTTTCCCTAGTGAAAGAGGCTACACTGGGGTAGTGTAAATACCCTACTTTGTCTGCATGGAGTGCCATCTTGACGGCGCTCCCGGTGGCTGTAATTCGGGTGGATCCCCCAGACACTCCAGTTATTATGTAAATAGGAGATGCACACATATTGCAATATGCACATTCCCTGGAACACTCAGGAATAGTTGTCCTCAATTGCTAAACACTGGCTCATGGTGCTACAGCTCACATCTCACATGGGCACATTGGGACATGCACCATAGGCACTCTTGTGGTGGCTTTCGAATGTCTACTGTATTAATGTGCAGCTCCTGCCCTCCCTTCTCTCCCCCCCCCCCCCCCCTCCCTTTTTATTTTCATTTTCTTTCTTTGTATTGGTTTATTCGCCTATTGTTGGTTTTCTATAAAGTGGTTTGATCAGCAATTCCGGAGAAAAGGCCATATAGCCTATAGTCATTGGGGGAAATGTACGGGTACTGTAATTGTCTCCGACACAGGATCTGAGCATCAGGCATCTTAAACAATATGTATTATGTACTGATGGGGACTGATTTAGTCTCCCTGTTTGGGACTTGGATCATTGTGTTTTATCTCAGCGGCCAGTTTGGCCGAGCTATGCTTATAATGCAATTGATGATCGTAAATGACTGGACTGTTGTAAATGTACACTGGTTGCGATTCAGTTATACGTGGTTGATATATGTATATTACGAATATGAAACTTAATAAACAGATCAAACAAAAAATCATACTATAAGTAGGAGTGAAGGTGGAAGGATTGTATAGTCCTAAATCTGTTTGCTTCCCAAGTATTACCTGTATTTGCTGTCGACCTCCATGCATCCCTGATCCAACTATCCAGGATGGCCACGATGCAGCAAAATGTATTTGGTTTGGCTTGGGCACAAATAACTGCTCAGGTTGGGCTATGGGTATGAGTGTGGCACTTCCAACACCACGCCTGGATGGCGTCTTGGGCTTTTCCAGGGATATTCATGCATCTTTGATAGACATGCCGTACGGTGGCTCTCACCTTTTTTGTAGCAAAGCAGGTTCTGCCCTGTAATGGTTCAATGAAAGCGGGTTCGAGGCATGAGAGCTGTAGATCACATGTTTTGCATACTTCTGCCAATTAGTGTTGGGTCCGAATGTTTGCAAGTTGTTTTTGTTCGAAGAAGTCCTTCCAGTCACAAGGTAGGTGACTCCTCCTTTCGGTGATAGTGCGCATGGGCATCGACTCCATTGTTGGATTGCTTTTTTCCCCCATCAGGTTCGGACGGGTATTGCTGCGCTCTGCTTCGTAATTGATCCTTGGGTTCCCCCTCGGTACGTACTCTCTCTACCTTGACTGTATTGTTTTCTAACACGTTTTCTCTTTCCGCGGTTCGACTCAAAGTGCAAAAATTTCGACCGAAAAATTTGCGGGTGGCCTTCCGGCCATCCGCGTCCTTTCAGTTCCTCGTCGATGGAACGGCCTCCATTTAAATTCTGTCCCCTTTGCCCAAGACAGCAGAGACAATGAGTAGCTCAGTCCCCCGCCAGCATCTGCATTCACAAAAATGCTTTAGTGCATCCTGACCGGCACAGAGCCACCCTATCGGAGGGAGGATCTGATATTTTCTACAGGACTGCCATCACTTCAGACAAGTGGATCCTTTAATTAGTACATCAAAGCTACGCCCTTCCATTTCTTTACACCCTGCTGCACCTTACATCACCTGTCCGTCTAGCAGCAGGAAGCTGGAAGTCAAGCCCCTTTTACTCCGAGACCATAGAGAGGGTTACAGCATCCGAGGTAGGAGCTGGGTGTTACTCTTGACAGAAGGACAAATTCAAGATGCTCCAGATAGCCAAGGTCCTCTTTGCCCATGAACCCAAAGACCGTATGATGTATTTGGCCCTTGTAGGAAAGTAGGATCTGCTTTCATGGTTACCCCCACTTTTTGCTTGATATCAACCTATTTTTCACCTAGTCTGACAGGGATCCTGCTAATCGGGACCCCAGTCACTGTGCTCTCTCCCTAAATTGACCGTGGTAAGTACTTGTATGCCTCCACAATTGGCTACTGGTGTACCCTTGTAAGTCCCTCGTATATGGTACTAAGGTAACCAGGCCATAGGTACAACTGGGGACTCCCTTGAACTGCAGCATGTATTGAGCCATCATGGGAAACTACTGGCACAGTGACTATAGGCCTGCCCTTGCAGGCTGTATGAGTTGGTACTTGCACCTCTCATGACGGATATAAGTTTCCTTATATCTGAGGTCACTGCACTTAGAATCAGTCACCCATGTAGCAGGCTTTTATAACCGAACACCCTGCCCTCAGGATAGAAGTGTAAGGGTGCCCCTGCATGAGCAGGACACCCCTTCAAACACCAGAATCGATTACCCTGGCATTGTAAGTGCGGTCAGCCATATTAATACATATAGTGGACATCCGTCATTACGAGATGTCTAACTATACAGTGGCTGCACCAAACCCGGTCATGTTTAGTATCAAACATGTTGGAATCCTTCCCCAACACCAATTCCAGTGTTGGAAGTATGAGCTCATGTATGGGTGGGATCCCTTGGGGTACCCCCCTGTACTACTGGTACCAGCCTTTCAGGGTCTGACAGCAAGCTAGTGCTGCCAACCACAGACACGATTCTGCCCTCCTGCTTCTGAGCCAAGCTCAAGCAGGAAAAGGTAGAAAAATAGCTTTCCTGTCTCAGTGAGTTGGAACCATCTCCCAGACAGGACTCAGTGTAGTGGGCTGAGGTGGGAGCTCCTGCCAGCTCCAGCAGACTGCTTTGAAGGGCACATTTAGTGCCCTCTTTGCATACTCCAGTTTGAGCCTGTTCAGTGGAGCCCTTGCCTTCTGCTCTGGCGTGAAATTGGACCTGGGAGTATGCTCTCTGTCCTGCCACTCCTCTGGGAGGGACGCTTGAGTTGTTACAACCCTTCCCTTAGGGTACTTACGGACTAACCTGTGGGTTGGTCCTCAGTTTTGTCGTGAGACATGATTTTAAACTGAAACCACGTCACTCTTCGACTGTCTGGACCCTTGGACTTCGAGACTGCATCAAGGAAGACTCCTGCTGCTCCTGGTCTCGCTGTACTGTAAGTCTACTTCGTCATCTGTGTCTGTGCTTTTTCCAGGATCTTAGACTGACCTGTGGGCATCAAGGACAACTGAAGTAATCTCCCTTGGAGTGAAGTAGTCACTCCCCTGCATCTGCAGGCACCGCAACCAAGCTGACTGGTCTGCTGCTCCTGACGTCTCACATCTTCGTAAGACCCAGCAACACAGGTCGTGGTTTTTCAACTCAATTGAGGCCTGGCCTGTCCTCTTTGCAACTTTTAGGCCAGTATCCCTCGTCTTAACCGCTAAAACCTAACCCCAGTGCACCGTGTTGACTTGCTGTTGCCAATGCTTGTTGGTTCTGCACTCCAGAGATCTTAGGGCTACAAGAAGGTCCAACATCTCTTCCTGCCAAGCACAGTGTCCTCACCGCAACCTCTGCACCGTTGGCCTTCCTTCTTGGTGAGCTGCTCGAGGTCCTCTTGCGACTGCTGTGCCTTCGGCCTGTGGGTCCTCATGAGGATCTTCTCCTGCTTCAGTGGGCTCCCCTGCTTGCTCAGGGCCTGCTGACTCCTGCACTTGGTGAGTCCGTTGGACCTTGCTGGTCCGAAGGTTTGCTCCTTATTCGCTCTCCACACCAGTTGCGGCTACCAAGGCTTGTTGGTGCTCCTGCCGGACACCGACCACCTATTCACGACATCCGACGTGGGGCAGCTCGTGCACGGCACCTGGGCTTCCTCAGCGTCGCCTGGTCTTCGCAGCTGCAGCGACCGGGTCAGCATCAACACTTCTGAACCGCCCGACATTGGTGAGCATTGCTCTTCCGTGCCTCCTGGTCACTTCTGATTGGCATAGGCTCTGTCCTCCGCTTGCAGGTTCTTCACTTCAAGAATCCACCCTTGTATTCAACCAGATTTCTTCACCACCTTCTCTACAAGACACTTTTCTCTAAGTCTTCCATTGTCGTTCACGGAGGTTTCCAACGTCTCTTCACCCATATGCACCTGACTTCCCTGGTGTAGGTAACCTGGTCTCTGGGGTATCTACGGGTGGGTGGCTCTCCAACCTTCCGTCCTCCAAGGGAATTTTTCGTGGTCCTCTGGGAAGGATCCTTCTTCTGCAAAACTGCAACCGTGACTATTAGATTGACTTCTATTGGTCACGCGACGGTGTTCCCACTCTGCACACAAACGCTGTGGGGTTCCTGGTTACTTACCTTAGATGGTTCCTTATGTCCCCGGATCCTCTGGGTCTTCTGGTCCCAGTCCCGTCCTCTTCTGCAGTTCGATTCCACTTTCCTAATATATGGTTTGGTCTCCCACTGGAGACCACTGTATTTTGTGCTACGTGACTTATTGCAATTGAATTATGTATTTGTGTTAATATCTCCGGGTAGGAGATATTCCAATGTGTTAGTGAGTGTTGTGTAATAAATAGAAGTATTTTTATGTATACACTGTGTGGTTTCCTTTCATTCAACTTGCATCCTAAGGTCAAACTGGTAAAACAAGCCTCTTAACATTCCTCCAAGATAAGCCTGGAGGCTGCTCCCCACGGCTACCACTTTGAGAGCTTTCTATGGTTATCAAAGACCACTAAAATAATCGGGGTTGCCTATATTAGTGCAAGGTGCATCTCTCAAATACGTGTGCACCATATACTAAGCCATCCTCCTATATTGGTCTTCAGCGATTGGGATTTAAGCCTGCAATGTTTTACCACTTAACCTGGATGTTGGTTAATTGGAAATACAGCACTAGCATAGGCACATATAATCTTTTGCCTTTTTTAGTTAAGGATGTAGCACAAGCCTTCGTCAATCTTTGGAATTTTGATTTTCACTAGGGTAGGTAGGTGCAAAACCACACTACACCCAGTCACCATGTCTTTAGCAGGGGAAGCCAGTGGGTCCCAACCCTCTAGATACAGTGGTCTTAAGTTTCAGGAACATAGGACCTTTGCTGCATCCAGGAAGATGAAGCAGGTAGCAACCCTTACACAGAGCAACTCTTAGAGATGCTCCTGCAGTATGACCTCCCGAATCCTGTGAGGCCAGAAGAGCATAAAAACTGTGGGTTGGGTTGGGCGTCATAAAGAACGGTCAGGGTGGCTCTCCCCAGTGACCCCAATCCTGAGCATTTACCAGATGGAGTCTGAAGACTCCTCACTGGTAAACTCTAATCCCCCAGGGAATAGTACAGATGGTACAGAGGGATTCCCTAGAGGTAGGTACCCCTTTATTCCTCGAGGGAGGGTACACAGAGTCCAGGGGAGGTCTAGGTCCTCCTCTGTCAATTCAACCTCCTCCAATCACTCCATTGGGACCTCCATCTCTAGCCAGAGGGAGGACTTCTTAGAAAGGGAGTACCACTTGCTAAGGTAAGCTCAAGATCAAGCAGGAGCAGTTGGCCCTTGAAAAGGAGACCCTGGAAATTCAGAGGGCTAAGAGCAATTTGGGTCTATACTCCCATGGTGGCAACACTAACGAACATAGGGTCAGGGAGCAGTCATTTAACACTAGGAACCTGAGCAGGATAGTCCTTCACCAGGATGATATCCATAAATGTATCACTGCTTTAGAAAGGGCCTGTAAAGTTCAGAATATCCCTGAAGGGTAGTGGGCAGCTATCCTGTGGCTCTCCTTTGCTAACAAAGGTCGAGACAAACTTTTCACGGTTAGGGAGGAAGATTCAGATAATTACTCAGTTTTGAAGAGTGCCCTCATAGATAGGTTTTATTTAACCACTGAACAGTACAGGGTCATGTTTAGGGACACAGAAGGCACACACCCAAGACTGAGTAGATTTTGCAGACACTACTATTAAGGCTCTGGAAGGCTGGCTTCATGGCAGTAATGTAGATGACTGAGGGACTGTACAAATTATTGATGTGGGAGCACATCCTTAATAATTGTAAAAATCAGCAGCTCCATCAGTACCTGGTGGACTCTGATCTGGCCTCTCCCCAATAATTGGGAAAGAAGGCAGACCAATGGGTCTGCACCAGGGCCAAGCTGAAATCTCATGGTGGTGGTGACCAGAAGATGCAAGATTCTTCTAAGGCCCAAGAGAACGGTGGGAACGGTGGGAAGAAAGGTAAAGGCAAGAAATAGTCTTCCCAAGTTCCCGAAAAAGTCTTCCTCTGGGGTTAAGCCCCAAACCTCTTCCTCCTCCAACAAGAAACCTCGGTTTTACCTGTGTAAAGAAAATAGCCATAGAGCAAGGGATGCCTAGTGCTCTAAAGCTGGCACCAAGGAAACTACTACTAAGCAAATAATACCCCTAGCACAAGTAGTAGTAGTGACCCAGGGGATTAGTAGGCTTAACCTTGGGCTCTGAAGTGGGTTCTGGCCTAGTCAGAACATCCACTCAGGCTGTATTTGTCTGACAGTGGCATGCAACTTGCCACTTTATTTGTAAGTCCCACTAACTTGGGTAAGTACAGACAGCAGCCACTGATTAATAGTCAGGAAGCTGTGGCATACAGTGACATAGGGGCCAGTGTCACTATGGTGACGGATACATTTGTGTCTCCTGAGCAAATCCTACTTGGTCAAATTTACCAAGTGACCAATGCAAGCAATGTCAGGACTGATCATTCCTTGGCAGTCACGAATCTCAGCTGGGATGAGGTAACTAGCCCTAAAAGAGTTGTGGTTTCCACAGACCTACCTGTGGACAGTCTGTTGGACAATGATTTAGAAACTTCAGCCTGGTCTGAAGTAGAATCGGGACACATGCAGAGATGATGGGAATTTCTGCCAGTGCCTTTGCTGTTACCAGGGTTCAGGCCAAACAGTTAATCTGAGGGAGCTCTGGATCCTGGAAGAACAGACCAGCCAGCTCGCAAGAGAAGGAGCAGGAAGGGTAATGATTAATCCTCCTCTCAGACTCACATTGAGAATCAATCTCCTGAGAGACATGACCTCAGCCCCCGTGAAGGAACTGTCCCAGAGGAACATAGGCCTGACCAGGCATAGTTCTTGGGGGCAGGGGGGCCCTTCCAGGGCAGACTTGAGTCTGGAGAAGAACACCTGCCCTTCCTTTGAACAACTCAGACAGCAAGCTGCTACTGAGAAGGCATGGAATGTCAGTGAGTCCCATAGGATCTATTGGGTAGATGGGCTCCTATTTTCTGAGTGTAGAGATCCCAAGCCTGGTGCCACCAGGAGGTTGGTCATGCCTCAAAAAGTCAGGGTTTTCTATCATCCCTTGCACATGACATCCTCCTAGCAGGACATCATGGGCAAGGCAAGACTTGAGGCAGGCTTGTCCCTTACTTTCACTGGCCCCATATGTCTGAAGATACCAAAATGTTTCGTCTCTTCTGTGTCACTTGCCAAGTCAGATGGCACTACAAAGACCCCCTAATTCCACTTCAGTGGTTGGCGTTCCCTTTCAGAGGTTAGGGATACACATTGTAGGTCCCTTAGCTCTCCCACAGCATTTGAACATAGTTACATCCTAGTGATAGTGGACTATTCCACTAGGTATCTAGAAGGTTTTCCACTTCGGACCACTACAGCTCCTGTGGTGGCTAGGTCCCTTCTGGGCAGTCTTTTCCAGAGTGGGGTTTCCTATGGAGGTCTTGCCAGGCAGTGGTACAAACATAATGTCTAGCTACATCACTGCTATGTGGAAGGAGGGTGATGTAAACTATACCTTTACTACCTTTACCACACCTTATCATCCACAGTGTAATTGGTTGTTGAAATGTTCAACAGGACCCTCAAGGGTATGATCATGGGACTCCCAGAAAATCTGAGGTGAAAATGGGATATCTTACTACCCTACCTTCTCTTTGCCTACAGAGAGGTTTCAGAGGGAGGTGGGCTACAGCCCATCTGAGCGTCTGTTAGAACATCCAGTTAGGGTGTCCATTGTGTCTGGTTAAGGAGGGCCGGAGCAGCCTCTCAAACCCCCTAAGCATTACATAGTGGACAATGTACTTGGCCTGCATTCGCGTATGGCTGAATACATAAAGATGGCCAGCAAAAATCTTTAGGCCAGCCAGGAGCTTCAGAAAACCTGGCATGACCAAAAGGCTGTACTGACTGTTTTACCAGCCAGGACAGAAAGTTTGGGTGTTGGAGCCGGTGGCCCCAGCAGCTCTCTAGGACAAATGGAGTGGTCCCCAAACTATACTTGAGAAGAAAGGTAAGGTCACCTACTTGGTGGACCTAGGCACTCCCAGAAGTCCCCTCCGGTTACTTCATGTTAACCACCTGAAAACATTTCTTGACAGGGCTGGCATGAGCTTGCTCATGGCCACTGATGAGGGACAGGAGTGACCCTCTCCCTGATCTCCTCTCTCAGGACCCTGCTGTTGGATCAGTGGAAGGGAGTAGTCTTGGCAGACAGCCTTCCTGGTCAACAGCAAGCTGATTGTAAACAGGTTCTCAGCTAGTTTTCTGGACTTTTCTCTCTGACACCCAGTCAAACCACCTGGTGTACCCATGAAGTGTGCACTGGTGACAGTCAGTCTGTAAAGAGTAAAATCTACAGCCAGCCTGACCATGTCAGAGGCTGCATTAGGACTGAGGTCCAAAAGATGCTGGATTTGGGGGGCCATTGACCCTTCACATAGCCCTTGGGCTAGTCCTGTGGTCCTTGTGCCAAATCGCACACCCAAGATGGTAAGAGAGATGAGGTTTTGTGTGGATTACAGGGAACTCCATGCAGTCACTAGGACTGATGTCCATCCAATCCCAGGGCAGATGATCTGATTGATACTCTGACCTCTGCCAAGTATCTCAGTACATTTGACATGATTGCTGGCTATTGGCAAATCAGACTCTGTGATGATGCCAATCCAAAAACAGCATTTTCACCCCCCAGTGGGCATTATCAATTTATTGTGATGTCTTTTGGCTTGAAGAATGCACCTGCCACATTTTAGAGGTTGGTGAATAAAGTCCAAACGGGTCTGGAAGCCTATAGTGCAGCATATCTAGAAGATATTGCTGTCTTAAGCTCCACCTGGGAGGAACACCTGGTCCACCTCGGGAAAGTTCTGGAGTCCCTGCAAAAGGCAGACCTCAATATCTGGGCCACAAAGTGCCAGATAGGGTAGAGTAAGGTTGTGTACTTAGGCCACCTTGTAGGTGGAGGCCATGTTCAGCCAAAGGAGAGCAAAATCCAGACCATAATGGA
The DNA here is from genome assembly GCF_964204655.1 of Triturus cristatus. NCBI lineage: Eukaryota > Metazoa > Chordata > Amphibia > Caudata > Salamandridae > Triturus > Triturus cristatus. The sequence continues at coordinate 275,050,373 of NC_140581.1, forward strand.
TTGGCTTACTAACTACCCAGACTCTGGTCAGACCTTTCTTGAGCCTGTTGGATACTACAGGAGGTTTACTAAGGGATATGGATCCACAGAGACTCCCCTTAATGATCTCACCTCCAAAGGGATGCCTAAGAAAGTTCAGTGGACAGTTACCTGTCAAAAGGCATTTAGTGACCTGAAGCAGGCCATGTGCTTTACTTCTATCCTGCAAAGTCCTGATTACTCCAAAACCTTCATTGCCCAGACAGATGCTTCTGAGATAGTGGTAGGTGCAGTTCTACCACAACTTAATGCAGATGGCCAGGACCAACCAGTAGCTTTCATAAGCAGGAAGTTTCCCCCCCAAGGAGAAGTGTTGGTCAGCTATTAAGAGGATGGCCTTTGCTGTGGTCTGGGCCTTGAAGAAGTTGAGGCCATACCTGTTTGACACTCGCTTCATTGTTCAGACAGACCATAAGCTCCTCTTATGGCTTAAACAAATGAAGGTGAAAATGGCGAACTTTTGAGGTGGTCCATTTCCCTACAGGTGATGGACTTTTCTGTGGCAGATAGACCTGGGAGTAACCATGCCAACGCAGATGGACTATCCAGATATTTCCACTTAGAAAACGATGACTTGACTGGGCAAGGTTAGTCTCCTCTTTTCATTTGGGGTGTTTAGGATTGTGTAGGAAAGTAGTGTAGGAAGCTTGTTCTGTATATACTATACCAACGTAATGTAGAGTGTGCACAGAGTCTAGGGAGTCCCCAGAGTATAGCAGAGGCTGAATTAGGTAGGTAAAATACACTTTCAATTGTAAACACTTACACAGAAATGCAATTGAGGATGGATTCGCAGTTGTTACAAGTTTGTATCACTTTGAAATGCAATTGAATTACGCAGTAATTACTTTCAGAATACTTTAGTTACTTTTGGATTACTTTAAGAACTGGGGTGGTATGCCTAGATACCACCTTTAATCATCTGACAATGAACATTAAGTAAGACTTTTTATACTTTGCAGTTTTGTTCTCTTTTCTCCATACAAACTTTTCAACACAAAACATTTTAGGCCCAAAATCTCATAACATGGGATCCTATGGGAGAAACAGTGTTAGCGGTTTCTCAGGTAATTACGCGACTTACAAGTGGGAGTTTTGGGGGATAGGACCAAGGTTCCCATGGTCTAGATGGGCACTCGAGTTGGCGCCACCAGCGGCACTAGGGCAGCCGTGTTCATAGTGCAGGGGCCCAATGTTAACCAATGGGGCTAAGGGGGCCTTCGGTTGGGTACTGCCTATGAGCAGGCCACTCGGGTGTGAGAGCAAAGCTCCAGGGTTAAGGCCAGCACTGCAGGGGCCAGCAATCAGCACAGGAGCTGCACCACCTGTGGCGCTGGGGCAGCCGGGTGCAGGGTGCCAAAAGGATGTCGGGACCCTGTGCTTCTCAATGGAGACCTTCGGTACGAAGAAGTTGCTGCAGGCTTGGGCAGGTAGGCTTCCTGAAGGTGACCACCAGCTGGAAAGGCAAGTTGGGGTCCTGTGGATGCCTGGACACCATTGGTTGGGCCACCCAAGTCCATGGGGCGTCAGGTGCCGGGGTGTCTTCTGTGGTCTGGTTTTACTACCAGCTCCGGTTTCGGTCGGGGGGACCCTGCAGGTTGAGGCTGCAGGCGTCTTCTTGAAGCTTGAGGGAGGTTGAGGATCACCTGATCCTAGGTCACGATCACTGCGGAGACCACCTTGTGTTGTTGGGCCACTCGAACTCAGGCGTGGGTGTCCGCTGCAGAGTGGTACAGAATCACGGAGACTCTGGATTCTGGCCTTGGAGTCTTTCTTGAGCAAATCTGGTGCTTGCAGGACAGAGTCTGTAAGGTGAGTGCAGGGGAGGTCCTCTGGGCTCTTGGTGGCTGCTGGCTGCTTCACATGCCGAATTCTTCGCTGTAGGCAGGTCGGATTCAGGACAGGCCGGTAGGGATGGGGCCAAAGCAGTTGGTGTCTTCTTCCTGGGTAAGCACGGCTTTTAGGTCCTTCTTTGTTCCTCGAATCTGAGGAGGCAAAGTTTCGGGGTTGCCTCTAAATACTACATTTAGGGGAGTTAGAAGGGTGTGCAGGCAAGGACCAATGGGTCCCTTTCTTGGGGTGGGTACACCCCCTATTATGTTACCCGCCCTAATTGGCTGAGTCCCCCCCCCAACGTCAAGATGGAGGGGACTTGAGCTGTGTGCTTCACCTCACCCCTTCCACCTGAGGTGTGGGGTTGGCAAAGGTGGGCACACATCTCTTCCTAGCTTGGTTTTCCCACTGATTCTCCACCCCAAGGTGGGGGCCAGAACTAGCGGGAGCCAGTTGCTTGGGGCAGCAAAAGACCCTAGTCAGGTTCAAGGACTCTTGAGCTACGGCCAGATCCTTGAGCCTCTCCCAACACCTCATGGCCAGTCTAGCTTTCAACCCTTTCGTGGCAAGGGAAGCAGTTTCCATCTGTGTCTGTCATATCCCAGCCACCGTCCTACGCAGATTTCCCATGACGTGAGAGGACGTGGACGCGGTTCATTCCATCCAAGGAATGGAAACCAGAAGTAGTCGGCCACCCTGCCGTCTGCAGCCGCAGCCTCCAAGCACTCCTGCAAGACCACACCACCCCAGTTGGTAGGAGAATCCATCCTCGCAGCCCTGTTCCCTCGCCCCTCCCCACCCCCACTCTGAAGGTCCATAACATCGGACAATTGGGAATTGGGTTTTGCATATTATTCAGGAGGGTTGTTCTCTGCCTTTCCTTCCTTTTCCTCCTCCCATTATACCAAATCAAGAATGGATGGCGGAGGATCATTTAAAATTGCTTAAGGAAGAAGTTACAGCTCTCTTGGCCAAGAGAGCTACAGAAATGTTCCAGGATTCAGAAGTAGGCAGTAGCTTGTATTCCTGCTACTTTCTTTTTCTGAAAAAGAACAGGGGTTACAACCCATTTTAGATCTTCGAACCGTCCATCTCTTCCTCAAGAAGGAGAATTTCAAGATGCTCACTCTAGCTCAGGTCTTGTCTGCCCTAGACCAAGAAGACTGGATGGTAACGTTGGACATGCAAGATGCGTATTTTCAAATCCCCATCCTTCCGAGCCACAGGCGTTACCTGCGGTTCAAGGTAGGCCACAAGCACTTTTTAGTTTACCGTGCTTCCTTTCGGCTTTACCAGTAGCCTTCGGGTGTTCTCCATGGTGATGGTGGTGGTCGCAGCTCATCTGCACAGGTTAGGGGTGTCAGTCTTCCCCTACCTCGCCGACTGACTGTTGCATGGCATCCTCGCCCCTGGCTGTTATCTCCTACCGTCAAACTACGGCATTCGCTGGGGTTCTCTATAAACGTGCCAAAGTCACACCTGACTCCTTCTCAGACGCTCCCTTTTATTGGCCCTGTTCTGGACACAGTGTAGTTTCAGGCCTATCCTCCCGAGAGCTAGTCCAGGATATTCAGGTTATGATTCCGATGTTTCAGCATCTATCCTGGATTTTGGAGAGACTGACTCTGAGGCTGTTGTGCGTCATGGCCTCCTGGATTCTGTTTTAAGGCATGCCAGGTAGCACATGCAGGCTCTGCAGTGGGACCTGAAGTTCCAGTGGGCACAGCACTGAGGAAATCTCTCCGACATGGTTGAGATCTCATAAGGAACTGCAAGAGATCTGCAGTGGTGGTTGAAGAACTGTGATTGGGTCAACGACAGACCCCTCTCCCTTTTCCAATCAGTTCTCACAGTCGTGACCGATGCGTCCCTTCTGCGATTTGGCGACCAACTGGGAGAGGTGGAGCTTAGGGGACAGGTCTCCAGCTCCACTTAAATTTGTTGGAGCTTCGGGCGATTAGATTGGCATTGAAAGCATTTCTTCCCTCTGTCAAGGGGAAGTTAGTGCAGGTTTGTTTATGGGCAACACCACCACCATGTGGTACTGCAACAAGCAGGGCGGGGTGGGGTTGTGGACCCTTTGTCGAGAGGCCCTACGTCTCTAGACATGGCTGGAACAGCAAGGCATAACTCTGGTGGCTCAAAACCTGGCAGGGTTCTCTAAACGCCAGGGCTGAGAAACTCGGCCTTCGATGCCTAGCGGATCACGAATTTCATCTCCATTCGAAGGTGGCACAAGGATTCTTTCAGCACTGGGGGGGGGGGTCCTTGGTTAGTTCTGTTCACCTCTGAAGAGAACCCGCAGTGTCAGCAATACTGCGTGCTGGAGTTTCCAGGGCGTCTATTGCTCAGCGACACCTTTCATTGTAAGTGGAGCTCAAGCCTGCTGTCTGCCCATACCACTTCTGCCCAGGGCTCTGAAGATGATCAGGAGCGACCGGGCCCAAGTCATTCTTGTGGCTCCGGAATGGGCAAGGAGAGTCTGGTATCCAGAGCTTCTGAAAATGAGCATCAATCCTCCGATCATGCTGCCCCTTCTGTCGCAGCTGCAGGGGAGGGTCCTTCACCCAAACCTGTCAACTCTATGCCTCCATGTGTGGAGATTGAGCGGCAACAGTTGATGGCTTTTGACCTTCCTCCTGAGGTATGCAACGTTATTTTGGCAGCCAGGCGGCCCTCCACTAGAAGGTATACACCTCTGGGTACATACATTTGTATTATACTGCACAGAAAGGTCTATTGACCCTCTTTTTGCTTCTCTTTCCACTGTTCTGCTATTTATTCTAACCTTTGCCCTGCAGGGCTCTGCATTGGGTACTCTCTAGGGTTATCTATCTGCTCGATCTACTTTTTTGTGGCTGCCAGACCAACCCTCTCTTTAGGTTTCCAATTGTAAATAGGTTTTTGAAGGGGCTTGAGCACTTGTTTCCCTTTATTATGCCAAAGTGGGACCTTCATTTGGTCCTTACTTTTCTTACGGGTGCTCCCTTCGAGCCTTTGCACAACTGTTCCCTCTGGCTGCTTACCATGAAGACAACCTTTCTGGTGGCGAGAACATCTGCCCGGAGGGTGAGTGAGTTGCAGGCATTATCTTGCACGCCTCCCTACATGATTTCTTTCCCAGACAAAGTGGTGCTTCGCACACGTGCTTTATTTTTGCCACAAGTTGTGACCCCTTTCCATCTCAGTCAATCCATCATGCTGCTCACCTTCTTTGCTCCCCCTCATCCTTCCAAGGAAGAGGAGCGTCTCCACCATCTGGACCCAAAAAGATAGTTGTCATTCTACCTTGACAGCACAAAAGAGTTCCAGGTGGACGATCAACTCTTTGTGGGGTACTTTGGAGCTAGGTCGTTCTCTGTATTAAAACCTGCTATGCCCGGTCAAAGAAGCAGCTCCCTGAGGGATTAAAGGCCCATTCCACCAGGGGAAAGGCTGTGACTACGACCTTGGCTTGGGGTGTCCCAGTCCTGGACATCTGTCAGGCAGCAACGTGGGCATCCTTGCACATGATTGCCAAGCACTTCTGCCTGGACAGTCAAGTCCGCAGTAACCCTGGGTGGAGGCCTCCGCTCCACCCGCGGAGTGTGCGAAGATTTGCCTCCTCCGCTGAGAAGGCAAATCTCCGCACACTCAGAGCGGAGGTGGCCGACCCCCACCCCCCTATATTAACAATTCATTCTACATGACTTAAAATTAAATTAAAACCACTTACCTGGCATGTGGCGTCCCCGGGCTACCTTCCTTCTCCTTTTCTTGCAAGCAAGTTTTCTCAAAGAATTACCCAGACGGCGAGGAAGAGGACGACAGTGGGAAGGATACTCCGATGTCCTAAGTCCAGTTTCACGCCAGAGTAGGAGCCAACGGCTCCCTGAGCTTGTTTGAACTGGAGTATGCAAGGAGGGCATCAAATGTGCCCCTCAAGCAGTCTCAGTGGCGCTGGCAAGCGCCCCCACCCTGTCCCTATACACTAAATCCTGTCTGGGAGGGGGGCAGAAATCTGTCTCTGGCCGGCAGCAGCCCTAGCTTGCGGTCTTGTTCTGGAAGACTGGTACCAGAAGCACTGAGGGCCTCCCAGAGGACCTTTACAGTGCATGGAATCATACCCCCACACCGTGTACGGTGTGGGGTATGATTCCAACATGTTTGATACCAAAAATGACAGTGTTCAGTACAGCCAATTTAGAGATGGTCATCAAGTAATGACGAATGGCCACTCTACATGTCGTAATGGCTGATGCACTTACAAACGGGAGAATCTACACTGATGGCCATGCCCTTTGATGGCACTCGCCTTTTTGGTGAGAAGGCAGACTCTGCCCTTAAATGCTCCAAGGAATCTTGAGTTACAGCCAGATCCTTGGGCCTCACGCCTCCAGTCCGTCCCTGTCAGTCTGCCTGTCGTGGCTACGGAAGGGGGCGCCCAACCATGTCCTGCCCAGCCTCCAGCCCAGCCTCTGAGTAATGCAAGCTGTCTAACATCTGCGTGGATGTGGGATCCAGCATCCTCGTGTGTCCGGGAGCCAGTGGTTGGGCCAGTCCACCCTTTCCCCCCTGCCACTGCCTCCCAACCCTCCTAGTCCAACATTTCAGGTCCATCATCGGCCAGTTGGAGGCAAGAATTGCCATCACCTCCTCCGTTTGCAGTCTATCACGTCAGACAGGTGGGTTCTGCAGAAAGTCCGATGAGGCTTCTTCCTCCTCTTCTAGACTACACCTCCCTCCATGCCACCCTCCTACGACCGTATGTCAGAGCATCATTTGGCACTTATCGGCATGGAAGTTACGGGTCTCATGGCCAAGGGGGCCATAGAGAGGGCACCTGTGTCTGAAGTAGAACATGCTTGTTGTTCCCGCTACTTTCTGGTGCACAAAAAGGACGAAGTCCTGCGTCCTATCCTAGACCTCCGAGACCTCAACTTCTTTCTCCGGAAAGAGAAGTTCAAAATGCTCACTTTAGCCCAGGTCCTTTCTACCCTAGACCGAGGAGACTGGATGGTAGCATTAGACTTGCAGGACACTTATTAGCATATTCCCGTCCTGCCTGCCCAAGGACATTTACTTATGGTTCACAGTGAACCACAATCACTTTCAGTTCACCGTGCTCCCCTTCGGCCTTACCAGTGTATCTTGAGCGTTCACAAAGGTGATTGCGGTGGGCGCAGCTCATCTGCGCAGATTAGGGGTACCAATCTTCCCCTATCTCGCTGTTGATGGCGGACTTGTCCCAGACTGTCTTCTCCCACCTCCGGACTATGGCGGACCTCCTGCACTCACTGGGGTTCACTATCAACGTGCCAAAGTCACATCTGGCTCCCTTTTAGTGGAGCGATTCAGGACACAGTGCAATTCAGTCTATCCTCCTGAGCAGCGAGTCTGGGATATTCGGGCTATGATACTGAATGTTTCAGCCTCTATCCTGCTGGTGGATAATGCCAAATGGCATATGCTAGCTCTGCTGAGGGACCTGAAATTCCGGTGGGCGCAGCATCAGGGGAGTCTTTCTGACTACGTCCAGATATCAGAGGGAACTACGCAGCAACTGCAGTGGTGGCTGACGAACCAAGATTGGATCAGAGGTAGATACCACTTCCTTCCCCAACCAGATCTGATGGTAGTGCTGGATGCGTCACTCCTGGGATGGGGCGGCCACCTGTGAGAGGCAGAGATCAAAGGCGTCTGGTCTCCAGTTCAACCTTTTGGAGCTTCGGGCATCAGACTAGCACTGAAGGCATTCCTTCTCTCTTTAAGGGAAAGTAGTGCATGGGTTCACAGACAACACCACCGCCATGTGGTACTACAACAAACTGGGCGGAGTGGGTTCATGGGCCCTTTGTCAGGTGGCTCTCTGCTTCTGGACATGGCGGAAACATCAGGGCATATCCCTGTTGGTTCACCACTTGGAGGATTCTCTGATCGCCAGAGCAGACTAACTCAGCCATCGGTGCCTGGTCATTCACGAATGGCGTCTCCATCCGGAGGTGGCACAAGGTCTCTTTCAGCAGTCTGGAGAGCCTAGGTTAGTTCTGTTCACTTCCACTGAGAACACTCTATGCCAGCAGTTTTGCACATTGGAGTTTCCAAGGCAGCTGTCGCTTGAAGATGTTTTTCATCTTGAGTGGAGCTCAGGTCTGCTATACTCCTTTCCACCCATATAATTTCTGCCCAGAGTGCTCAAGTTCAGAAGCGACCGGGCCCAAGTAATTCATGTGTCTCCAGACTGGCCACAGCGAGTTTGGTATCCCGAGCTTCTGCAGATGAGCATCAGTTCTCCGATCAGGCTGCCCCTTAGGAGCATCTTCTGTCGCAGCAGCAGCAGGGGAAAGTCCTCCACCCAAACCTGTCAACTATATGCCTTCATGAGTGGAGATTGAGCAGCGGCAGTTGAAAGCATTTGATCTTCCTCCCGATGTCTGTGATGTTATTTTGGCAGCCAGATGTCCCTCTACCAAGACTGAGTATGCCTGCCGGTGGCAGAAATTTTTAAAATTATGTACAGAACAGGCTACTGATCCTCTATCTGCTTCCCTCTCTCAGGTCCTTCTCTTTATTTTGTCCCTTGCCCAGCAGGGCTTTCCTCTGGGCACTCTTGAAGGATACCTTTCGGCCTTGTCTGCCTTTTTGAGGCTGCTGGGCCATTCCTCTTTGTTTAAATCCCCTATTGTAAAAAGGTTTCTTAAGTGGCTTGTACATATGTTTTCACCTGCACCTTCCATCGTGCCCCACTGGGACCTTGTAGGAAGCTGGCTCTGTATATAGTTTAGCAAAGTAAAGTATAGTGTGCACAGTCCTTTGGATCCCCAGAGGCTTTACAGAGGTTAAAGTTGATAATACTAATGCTCTCTTGTGGTAGTGTGGGCAAACAGGCTTATCAGAGTTCAGTGTTAAGCATTTGTTGTACACACTCAGGCAAGAAATGATTACACACACTCAGTGACTAAATCCGAGAACAATTGTTTGTAAATGTATTACTTTTTGTATGTTTATCACTTAGAACCAAAGATACTTTGTTGCAGTAAAATAAGTTTTGCAATATCAGTTTTTGAATATAAAATGTGCACACTTAGTGCATTTTTCAAGCATTTCAATGTTAACCTATGGAAGGAAAACAATAATGCAAGTACACGACTTACAATTCCAGTCTTTAGGTTTTAGGATCAATGCTGGGCAAGGGTCAGGTAAGTGTAGAGACTCCACCACCAGCAGCACGGGGCGGCTGGGTGCAGAGATAAACTTTGGTCACTAGCAATGTTAATCAGTGGAGATTAGGGGAACTCAAAGAGGTGCCAGTTAAAAGTAGGTTAAAGTCGAGTTGGGTTTAGACCAGCGCTGGTGGGGCCCAAGGGGCAGCACCAAACACACATCCTCAGCGGCACAGCGATGGAGTGCCAACACAGCGCCGAGCACCCAATGCAAATCAATATACGATGACTGTTTTGATCAAAGGCTGCAGGCTGGGACCAGGCAGCTGGACGAACGGAATCGGTGGCTCTGGCGGTAAGTTGGGCTGTTGAAGGACACCTACCTGGGCACAGTCGGTCAGGTTCCAAAAGGCATGGGGGCTTCAGGTTCAGGTGTGTCCTTTAAGGACATAAGATCCTTACCGGTCCTGGTCGCGGTTAGGGGCGTTCCCTCATATTGAGGCTGCAGGTGTCGTCGTGGATCCATGAGCGGTCACTCTGGAGTGGACTGAAGCTCAGGACGGCTGGGGAAACTTTGGACCGGTGGGCCACTTCGACTTGGGCCGTAGGCGTCTGGTGCAGAGGCAGGGCCGGAGGTCTGGTTGTGCGGTTCAGCTCGGTACTGGAGCTCTTAGTGTTGGTTTCTTTGTGGACACGGCCGCTGTCCTCAGGAATTCTTGGTCTTTAGGGAAGGCAGGCAGTCCTCCCTGGGGTTTGCAGGCTGCTGAGCCAGCAGGAAGAGTCGCTTTTTGGAGCAAGTTTATTCGAGGGCTACTGACAGGCCAGTAGGGCTGGGGCCAAGTCAGTTGTCATCTGGAGTCTATACTGCTGGGACGGCTCTTCGCTCCTCCTTCTTTCGGTCGCCAAGAATCTAAGGATCAAAGTTCAGGGGTGCCCCTATACACTCAATTTAGGGAAGTTACTAGTGCTGGAAGGAAGATTGTGGAGGGGGCGTGGCTAGCAGCCGAAGCAAATGGCGGCTGGCTAGCAGAGCTCTTCATTCCCGGCACAAATCCGACACTATCCTGACCTCATAACAGCAGTATTATTACCAGAAAAGACGGTTCCCAACACAGGGGACGCCGCTGGCAGGCAATTGGCTCCACTGGCATCGACAGGTGTCTGGAATCGCCCGCAAAACCAGAGGCGGACGGCGGCTGGTGAATGGGACGGCACCTGGGCCCGTAGCTGAGGAAGCAAAGATTCTGGCGACATCGGACAAGACATAATTGGAGGTGACTCCCCTTGGCCGCGTGGCGGCTGGTGTGCCTGGCGCCGGGGATGATTAAGAGCCTGTGCGCAGGAGGAGTGCATGTGAAGTTGCCGGGTGACGCCGATACTCGAGGCTCTGGCTTGCAGGCCTAAGCAGAGGCTTCCCTGAGCCCTGGTGTCGCTGGGGAAGGAGCCAGTGAATCGCGAGAAGACGAGGTGGGATCCTGTGCCCCCGGACGGGTTTTGGCAGATTCGCGGGCCGCGCTGAGCGCGACTGAACTGGTATCTCCAGCGCGATCCAGGCCCCAGCGGGAGGTGCTCTGTACGCGGAGCAGACGCTTGTTTCGGCCGAGCTCGGGGGACTGCGGGCCTGAGGTGAGGGTGTTTGTGGGCCTGGCCCTTCGGACACTGGGTGACCTGAGCTCTCCGCCCCCTTCCCCCTTCCCGCTGTTTCTGCCTGGAACACAGCTGCCTGTTGCAGCCCTCCCCCCCCCCCCCTCCCCCAGAGGACTTGAACAGACTTCCGTGCAGGGGGGGGCACCCCTGAGGCTCACCCCTGAGGCTGCTGAGTGAGGTAAGAGCCCTCACTACTGGACAACAAAGGCTGCACTCCGAGATTGGTGGGGGGGTGGGGGGGGGGGGAGTGGATATTGTGAACAACGCCAGAGGTGACCCCTCCCTGTTGATCTGGGGAGGTTCGCTGCAGCAGAAGAAGGCGATAGCGATCCGCTGACCTGACAGCTGCGAGGGGCTGGGGGGGGTCCTCACCAGGGCAACCTCATGATCCGAGTCGGCAGGAAGCCTACCCATTGGAGCCGTGGATTGCAGCGGTAACAGGATCTCAGTGGGCTAATCCTAGGTATGACCATATTGATCTGCTTGGTACCTCCTCTCAGCTGCTGCCCCGTAGACCGCGACATCAGTCATGGCGACCGGACGAGGCCCGAAGGCGAGCGTACAGGGTAAGCTTGCAAAATTCGCCTTGAATAAGACTGGGGAAGACCGAGACGCAGCGACCGGAGGACCCAGGGTCGCAAAAAGAGTCTGGATGTGCTGGAGGCCATCGGTGGAGTGAGGTCCTCCCTGGATTCCGTCACCACTCAAGTATCCCTACTGCGGGCGGACTTTCGGAAAATGGACGAAAAAGTTAAGGACCTAAAATTTATCACGTTGTCGCTGCAGGATGATACAGCTCAACTGCAAACCCAGGTTGCCGAGCTTCAGAGTCAACACGTGAAAATGGCTCAACAGCTAGATGAGTATGAAGGAAGGGCCGGCAGGAACAATATCCGCATTTTAGGTGTGCCCGAACGGGCGGAGGGGCCAGCAGCGGACCTCTTTGTCGAAGATCTTATAGTGAAACATCTGCAGCCTAAAAGTCTCTCCAAGTATATTCTCCATTGAACGTGCGCATAGCATCCCGGGAGGGAGGCCAAAACCTGGGGCCCCTCCGAGACCCTTAATAGCCCGAGTATTTAATTACAGAGACAGAGATGTTATCCTGCAAACGGCACGGGCGGGGCCCTCACTAAAGGTAGAAAACAGCGACATAACGTTCTTCCCAGACTTCACGGCCAGGGTCCAGGCCCAACGGTGTAGCTTTCAGGCAGTGAAGAAAGAGCTCCGGGATTGAGAGGTGAAATATGCCATGTTGTTTCCAGCGAAACTGAGAGTGGAATCTGAAGGAAAGACGTGGTTCTTCACCTCACCAGAAGACTCGTGGGACTGGTTGGAGGGATGGCGCACAAGAGGTGGCCACCGTCGAGATCGCAATACAGGGACAAGAAGGCACAGAGAGACCGAGGAGACTCCTACAGAGGATTGCCCCGCTGGTACTAAAGACCCATAGGTGTAACTTTGGTGGAACAGCTGTACAGATGCGGGGGACTGCAGAAGAATTCTATCTCCAGGGATGCTTCAGGACATTGGTGAGAACGTTCCTATCTTAACAGTGACTTACTGATTTGAAGGGCATTTGATAGAGTATTTGTTACTGTTGCTCGGCTTTCTTCGAGATTAAGGTTACTTTGTTCCTCCATGGGTCGGGCTGGGAACCCCTAGAATTGAGGTATACCATTGATGACTGTAGACGGGAATGGGAGACCGCATACCCAAACGTTTTGGTATTTTTGGGTGGGGGAGAGGCACTCTGCCTAGTTGGGGAGTGGGTAGTTCTGAATCCACGGGCAGGGAGGGGGGCGGCGAGGGGGGGGGGGGTGTTTATCATCTTTAGGAAAGTTTGATTCACAAAGTAGTCTATGCATACTGCCACATGTACAGTCCGCACCAGATTTTAGTGATCGGAAGGACAAGCCAGGCTATGCCCTGGCTACATCTCCACCGGGGATTGTCAAACATGTACTTCTGCTAAACTGTTGCATTTTTATTGTCGCCACTTGGGATGATGGGGGGTAATATGGACTCGTTGATCTCTATACTTTCCTGGAACGTAAACGGACTGGGGGATAAAATTAAACGAGGGGTTGTCCAGCAGTATCAGAAACGACAGGCCCCGGACATAGTATTGTTGCAAGAAATGCACATGAGGGGAACAAAAGTATAGCCCTCAGACTATAGGGGTATAAACTACTAGTACATGCTGACTTTACTACGGGATCCAGGGGGACTGGGATTCTAGTTAAGAACCTAGCTGTTATGGTAAAGAATACCTGGGCAGACCCGGGGGGTAGATTTGCTCTCCTAGAAGCCCAATGGGAAGGGAGAGCGCTTAACATAATTTCAGTGTACCTGCCTCCTGCGTTGGGTAAAGCAGCTCTGATAGCTCTTGGGAAAATCTTGTCTGACCTTCCGGTGGGCACACTGGTAATGGGGGGAGACTACAACATGATCATGGAGGAAGAAAAGGATAGATACCCCCGGCGGGCCGGGACACGTCCTAATGTGCAGATGAGGGAATTCACCACAGCTATGGGTCTAGTAGATGTGTGGCGCACTCTGAAACCCAATGATACTCACTTCACGCACTATTCCAATGCGCATAGAAGCTCATCTCGAATAGATTATTTCCTAACGCACGCGGCTTCCATTGGAGATTTTCAAAAACCCAACGTTCTGCCAAGAGGCATCTTAGATCACTCTCCGGTTACAGTTGAACTCACGCACTGGGAAAGACAGCCACGTTTCTCAATAGTATTAAACTCGTGGTTACTGAAAATCCCGGATATTAAAGCAGAACTATGTCAGCGAACTTGTAATTATTTCAATGAAAATGCAGGCTCGGTAGAATCAGCGGAAACTTTATGGGAGGCTTGTAAAGTGGTGATAAAGGGACATGCCTTGTCACTGAAGGTGGGATACATAAAGAAGAAGCATAGCCAGTTAGCCCACTTGGGAAACGAACTTCGTGACTTAGGACAAGAAAGCTCAGATAAGCCCTCAGAGGAAGTGGTGCATCTCCTTGAAATAAAACGTGAAGAGTATAGGATCAAAACTAGGGAACATATGTTGGCCAAACACCTCAACATACAACATCGTTTATGTGAGCTCGGAGACAGGACAGGGAAGATGCTGGCCTGGTTGGAAAAGAGAGAGCAAGGGGAAAGGTGGGTACCGAGCCTGACCATGTCTGATGGAATTTATGTCGTTATTACGCATTCCGTTGCAACGCATGCCTTTACCACGCATGCGCTGCAACGGAATGTTTTTTCTACGCATTGCCTTTACCTCGATTTTTCCTTTACCCCGCTTTTTCTTTTTTGGGGGGGGGGGGGGGAGGGGGGGGGAGACCACCCCCCAATCCCCCTTTCTTCTTTTTTTTGCCTTTTTCTCACGTCTTCACCGACACTAAAAAAGGACTGACGCATTTTTTCGGATGAGGAAGAAGACGTTCCGTAATGACGTTGCTTGCGTGGTAAAGACGGTCGTGGAAGCAATACACGTTGTGAAGACGTTTACGAGGTAAGTGTACCGTTGTAAACGTAACGCGTAGAAAAGCCTTTGTGGTAAAGGCTGTTTCCCGTCTGATGGCAGTACCATAACGCATCCCAAAGATATAGCACAAGCCTTTGCAGATCATCTAGAGTGCATCTACTCTCCCTCCACTGCATACACTGCGGTGGATTCCCGCCAACTTCTTTCTGATAGTAGTATAGCAACTCTTTCAGAAACAGACAGGGAAGCACTGGAGGGTGACGGATGAAGAGATCCACAAGGCGATAAGTCGAATCCACTCCGGGAAAGCCATGGGACCCAATGGGCTCCCCATTGAATTTTTTAAAACAACGGCTTCACAGGTTACCCCTCATTTGCGTGCCATGTACAATGAAAACTATGAGCAAGGGAAGCTGCCCAGAGACCAGCGAGTAGCATCTATAGTTGTAAACCAGGGAAGCCTGGGGATCAGTGCGGCTCCTACCGGCCGATCTCATTGATCAATTCGGAAGCTAAGATCCTAGCTAAAGTTTTGGCCAACAGATTGGCCCCGGTTATCTCATCACTGGTGCACCCTGACCAGTCGGGGTTCATGCCCGGGCGCAACACAGCACTGAACATCCGTCGACTCAACAATGTGCTGGCACAGAGGGAATTTCTGGAGGAGTATGCTGTGGTGTTATCATTAGATGCCTCTATGGCGTTTGATTCCATTGAGTGGCCATATTTGTTTGAAGTCCTACTCTACACAGATATAAAGGGCCAAGTGAGAGTTAATAACTATACCTCACGCACATTCACACTACGAAGGGGAACTCGACAGGGCTGCCCTCTGTCCCCATTGATATTTTCCTTGATGCTGGAACCGCTGGCCGCTTGAATCTGTCGAGATGGGATGGTGCGGGGCTTAAAATTGTCGGAGGGTCAGGGAGATCGAATATCCCTGTACCTAGCCTCCCCATACAAGTCCATTCGTGGCGTCCTGGATACATTTACAAATTTTGGAAAGTACTCGGGCTACCAAATAAACTGGAGTAAGTCGGTGCTGTTCATGCTACGGGGGCAGGTACCCCGTCTCCCCCCAAACTGCGCAATCGAGGTGGCGGGGGACGGCTTTCGATACCTGGGAATATATGCTACGTCTGATCAGGCCCTTTTTTATGGTCGTAACCTGGCCCCTCCACTGGCCCGGCTTAAAATAGATGTTAAACACTGGAGATCCTTGCCCTTATCATTGATTGGTCGTGCTGCCCTATTTAAGATGCTAGCACTCCCCCGCTTTTTATATATCTTTCAGAATTGCCCATATCGAGTTCCGGATGCATATTTCACAGAGGTGGAGAGTGAGGTTAGAACCTTGTTCTGGGATGGAAAGGCCCCCCGCATT
This sequence comes from Triturus cristatus, assembly GCF_964204655.1. Taxonomy (NCBI): domain Eukaryota; kingdom Metazoa; phylum Chordata; class Amphibia; order Caudata; family Salamandridae; genus Triturus; species Triturus cristatus. The sequence goes on from NC_140581.1 coordinate 275,065,916, forward strand.
GCCATCAAAAAACTAACGAAAGGTTGGTACGATGGAGGAATAGCCCTCCCAGACCTTCGACTTTACTACTGGGCCTCGCAATTAGTGGTGATAAATCAGTGGATTTACCGCTCTCCTAATGATCCCGCATATATGCTCAACAGATATCAGACGGGGCGTTCAGGATATCTAGGAGCGCTGTACTCCAAAGTGAAGCGTGGGAGATATTTGGGGCCTCTCTCTCATACAGTTGATATCTGACACAGAGCCAACTCTCGACTAGGGTGGTCAAATGTCCTCACAAAGGCTACGCCATTGTGGTATGCCCAAAGGTTGGGTTCTCTCTGCCATCAACCTGGCTTTGATAGGTGGGACACCATCGGGATCTCCGTCGTAGGAGACCTGATTAAAAAGGGGTCGATCCTCAGTTTTAAGGAGCTTCACGACCAGTGCGCGATGACGCAAGGGGAACAGTTTAGATATATGCAGATCCGGCACACCCTTATCACAGCATTGCCGAACCCCGCAGAGATACCGGTGTCGTCACCATTGGAGGATCGGCTGCTTGATGGGCCACTACATTCCAAAGCCATTTCACTGACCTACAAAAAACTGTGTAATAACATACCTGACACGCTGCACAAGCTTAGAGAACAATGGGAGGGAGACTTGGGACCACTTGAAGATGAAGATTGGCAGGCAGCACAGATGTCCCCTAGAGAGGCGGCCATCACCCTCCGCTTCCGATTGATACAATTCAAAATTCTCCATAGATCGTATTTAACGGGAGTAACACTTGCAAAGATAGGGGCCAGGACTGATCCACTCTGTCTCAGGGGTTGTAACCAGACAGCTACCTTTTATCATATGATATGGGAATGCCCGCAGCTTCTACAGATATGGGAGGGGGCCATGACTCGTATCCAAACGGCCCTAGGGAAAGTACTGACTCTCACACCGGGGTTGGGTCTGCTTCATATATGGGCGGCAACAGATCTTACAGAGGTGGAACAGCAGCTAGCCACACTTAGATACACCCTGGTCATAAGAGAAATAGCCAAGAGGTGGGGGGCGGCGAACTCTCCAACTACACGAGCATGGCTACAGGAGGTTGTTAAATGTATGATCGCAGAAAAGGAAGTTTTTATAATTCGGGGATGCCCAAAGAAGTGGGATAGGAAATGGGGCAAATGGAATGTATACCGTGGTAATCTCTGTATTTCCCCGACGTTAGAGCTGGAAATGAGACGTGAGGGTGATCGAGCAGCAGAGAACCTGTTAATGTGATTTTTCCCTGCCATTGTACATACATACTCATTGATTGCTGAAATATTGATTCTAATGTATGCATAACTACAATTGAAACTAATAAAAATAAATATTTAAGAAAAAAAAAAAGAAAGATTGTGTGTTGCAGAAGAGGACTGTCTCGCAATGGATCGTCCTCTGCATCAAAATTTACTAGGGGCCAAGAAGCCACCTCCTGATGGCTTAAGGGCTTATTCCACCAGACGTAAGGCTGCTGCCACTGCGTTGCAACTTGGTGTTCCAGTCCTTGATTTTTTTCAGGCAGCTCGTGGGCAAGCACTGCTTCCTGGACAGTCAAGTCCTCAAGTACAGCCTTTTTGGCTGCTCTGTCCTGCAGGTTTTCCTGGTCTAATCTTGTTCCCAGTCCCTCTGGGAATTGTATTGCTGGGGTATCTATTCTAAGGTAAGGTATATGTGGCTAGATATGTCTATCAGATGGACAAGTTACTTACCTTTGGTACCTTCTTATCTGGTAGAGACATAAATCTAGCTGCAGATTCCTTACCATCCTCCCCGCACTCCGAATAGGTTTTTAGGGTTAGTCCTGATCCCATTCAGGGCCCTAGTTATTCTTAACACACCACTGTCAGTGCACTTCATGGCTCCGTACTCCTGGCATGGAAAGTCGCAAAAAGTAAGTGACCTGAGGTGCTGAGGTGGCACGGATGTCACTTACGGCGCGGGCAACAAGGTCACGCTGAGCCGACTGATCCCACCTACCTGCGCACAAAGGTTTTGCTCAAGCAAAAGTTTCTGAATTCAGCATGATGCCTGGGACAGAATCTGTGGCTAGATTACGGTGTTATTGAAGGTATGCAACTTGTCTGCTAGTCCACACACGTGCTGCTAGGTGGCTCTGCATAGGCTTTTTTCCTCCCTGCAAGTGACAGAGCAGAGCCTCATATAAGCCCCACACCTGGGCGCTGACTTCACTCCCATATTTTCCACACCTTCGCACTTGAATCTGGAGTTCTGCTCATATGCACATCAGTCTTTCAGCAACACCAAAAACGAAATCCGGTGTGCAAGGGAACAGTATGTTCGCCTAAAACTACAGGCTTCAAACCATGCATTAAGTGCAGAAAACCAGTGTCGGTCTTATGATCTAAAAGCGACTCAGAACCATGAAGCAGAACAAAGGAATAAGTCATGAGCCCTCAAACAAGTCCTGCTCCAAATCAAAGATGCGAATCCGCTGCCGCAAAAAGTTGTCTTTGCTGTCTTACGTCCTCCAGTAAGGCAAAGTCCAAGCAGAACCATAGGAAGTGAAGTGTGAAATTCAAACCCACCCCACCACTCTCCATCAAAAGATAAGTTCCAAGGGCATAGATGTGCCAATTTCCCTCATGTCCAGTTGAGGAGCAAATCTTACAGTTTATCTTGATGCATCCTGAGTTCCCTGGGCCAACAGGCTGCTGTAGGGTGAGGCCTTTAAGGAGGATATGCTGCATATCTTTGTCTCTATTCCAACTCCCTCTGGCGCACCATCCGGCCCAAGGATCTGCAGTTTCTACCAGTCCTTACCCTCTGTAGCTACATCCTCTATACTATCTGAATCCAATGGACTTGTCAAGGGTTCTGCAGGGACTCCTGTGCAGACTTCCACCCTCCCTCAGAGTCCCGCATCTGTCCCTCCTTTGGCGCAGATGCCTGAGGAGACTCCAGTACCAATTCAGATGTCTGACCCCCGAACCTGCTTCAGCTGGCACTTGACCAAGATCACACTCCGAATCCTCTACAGCGCATCTGTTACCCATACAACCTGAATCTGATTCTATGCTTCTACTACAGCAGAGATTCCCTTGGAGGCTCCATGTCTTTTTGACTCCAACTGTGATCAGAGATTGCCACTACTAAGAGATGGCAGTGATGGGGATAATTGATAGCCCTTTGATTACAACATTTACATGGACTTACAGGAGGCAGGTTAGTTGATACTTCCACAAATTGTGGGTTAAATTTTCTTCTTGGGCTTCCTGCGGGTGAGGGGCATCTTACTCCAGAGAATCTGGTAGGTCAGGCTTCAACCAGCAAGGTAATCCCCACTACATTTGCCCCTCCCCTTACCCCCGCCACAGAAAGGTAGTGGAAGATGATCGAGGCTTTCTGAAAACAAATGTTATCTTCGAGCATAGCATTCATGTCGGTCACTAATGTTTATTGGACTGATATATGTCCGCTCTCTGGGTCATTCGGCAGTAATGGCAGAACTAGGGCATCCTTGGCTCATACCATTCTGTATGGTCAGGATACAGTCAGATATGTGATTAGTGCTGGCCTTGATACCGCTTATTATCTGGGATAGGCAGTTCCCACCAGTGTAGTTATCCAACAATATGCGTGGATGTGATCCCCAGATGGCTCGCGTCAACTGGGCAAAGAAAGCTCATTTTGTCTTTAAATTTTGTGGGACTGTTACCTGCTCTTCTATACACTCCTTTGACAGGCATTATGGCCCTGAGGTGGAACCTTGTCTCTGTCTTAGTTTGGCAAATCTTTACTTCATTTTTTTTTAAAGAATGTATTTTATTGGTATTCTCAAACCGTTCACTTAATGGATATTGTGGAAGTGATTTCCATAAGGAATCTGCAGAAAGGAGTGTTCATTAGAATATATTACTTGCTGTTTATACTGATGGATATGACCGCTCCCACTGATAATTGGTGCTCTCTTCTCTTGATCTAATAATTAGTTTTTATGATTTATAAGCAAAATCTCACTTTGACTACTACATCCCCAGCCTCTAGTATTCTAGAAATTAACCGAATTGGTGTCCGCAGCTCTTGTGGCAATCAAAATATGTGTACATATTTACGCCACTTTCTTTGCGGTCGTGCAGTACTGCTCTTGAGGTCGCACAGCGCCACCTGCTTCTGGAAATTGCATGTTGCTGAAAAAATCTGAAGTTTTTGGAAGGGGTCTATATAAGGATCTGAAGGAGCTGTCGTACATCGGAACATTACCAGCGGTAAGTAACTTATCCTTACGCTCACAAACATTTTCTTTCCCTTACTCTTCCACATGTCGCCACTATCTGGCAAAAGATTGCAATCGTGTATTTTATTTTTATTAAAACTGCAAAAATCTTCATTCGGGTAGGTAGCATTCTATTTTCAGTACATAAGAATTTCATCAATAAGAATGTATGTTTGATTATTTCTTAAGTGCTTCAATAAAGCAGCAGTCTTTTAGTCATATGTCGTAGAAAAATATAATTGTAAATAAATGGTCTTGTTCAACATTGGCCTTTTGCAATCTTGCTGTTTTTTTATATATCGTACAGCTGCCACTTCAACTATTAAAGTTGCAATATAAATGCCAACTCTTAATTAAAATTGTTACAGACCCAGAACGATTTCATGGTTATCTGCAATGTTGCAAAGATTTTGGAGTTGGTTGTGCCTTTGATGGAACACCCGAGTGAAACATTCCTTGCCACTATTGAGGAAGATCTTATGAAACTGATAATAAAATATGGCATGACGGTAAGATTTGTTATTGTTGTATGTTAGTTCTCCATGTTGCTGTCTTTTTAGGTTTCGCCTCGCCCAGGCGGCACATTCAAGACATTTTGTTTACTGTTAATGGGCTTGGAGGCTACTCATTACTTACTAATATTTGATTTCATTTTTACTCATTTGCTAGCTTCATATTGGTTGGCTGCTGCAGGCTTACTTCCTCTTCATGTATTTGTCCCTCCCATGGAGCATGGATGCATTATTTGTCCTTCCATTGCTCATTCTTTTAGGCACTACTTTTTTCTTTAGGTTTAACCACTTTGGTAGAGTTTTTCAGCTGACCTCCTCGTGTACTACTCCCTGCTCTGTCTCTCCCTTCTCCGTGTTGCTTGCCCCCGTCCTCTCTCCCTCCCTTGATGTCCGTGTTTGTGCTTGTCCTCACCTGCCCTCTATCCTTTAATTGATGTCTGTATCCAACCAGAAAGCTTGAGTAAGTTGCCTTCCCAGTTTAAGGCTGGCTGCAATCTAATGAGCACTTCCCTGCTCGAAAATTAAGAGTCCTTTGTGCAATTTACCAAACTAACAGCTGCTTAGAAGCTTTGGAAATCCTATTTTCATTTAGGTAGCTCGCACTTGAATTATGTTCTCTTGACCAAAAAAATGGAGAGACTACTCTTCTGGAGATTAAGTGTAGAAATAGAGTATTGAATCACAGGCTCACAGATGATAAAATCAATATGCACCATCAGAATTAATTTAGTATTGTTTCTTAGAGTGAATGTGGCTTTGAAGAACTTGAGAAAGGAATATTAAGTGGAGAAAGCAGTTTACGTACCCGTAAATATAGTTCTCCAGCATTTATAGATTCATATACAATTGAATATCCCCCTGGCCAAGCTGGAAATCTTCCAATGAAACGTACATGAGTATGTACCTTGATAGTTGCACAAACTTTGTTTGATATGCTGGTAGTTTTATTTGTGGTGCACTATGGAAGTGTATCCTCTTACTTCTGATACTAAACAATACGTAAACCCCCTTTAATCAAAAGGAGGTCCTTGCATGACCAGGAACTGGCTATAAACCGCTTATGAATTACATTTTTGTCCATAGATATGAAATTTAATCACAATGGCATCACTTTAATCCTCAAGTTTTGGTTTAAAATATGTGGGCATTTATGAGCTTATGATTATGACATTCAAATCTATCCATTTTATGATGCAATTAAGTATCTTCAGAGTCCTAAAAAGTTATTCTAAAACACACGAATTGAGGCATATGAGCTGTAGATCATATGCGTTAGCATAGATCGCCATCTGGTGTTGGGTCCGGATGTTTGCACTTTTTTTTTGTTCGAAGAGGTCTTTGCAGTCACGAGGTAGGTGATTCCTCCTTTCTGTGATAGTGCGCATGGGCATCAACTCCATCTCCATCCGCCATCGGGTTTGGATGTGTATTGCTGCAGTTTGGTATCGTTTTTCGAACCCCTTCGACGTGCAATCCTCTACCCTAGATGGTATTGTCTTTCGATCACGGTTTCCCATTCGACGCGTCTCCTGTACAGTGTGAAAACCTTCGATCGGGAACTTCGTGTCGGCCCTGCCCGTGCCTACCACGCCAGCAGTCCATGGAACGGACTCCGTTCAAGCCATGTCCCGGGTGTCATGCTAAGTTTCCACGCACCGACTTGCATGTGGTCTGTAACCTATGCTTATTCCTGGAACACGAAGAAAAATCCTGCGACGCGTGTCGATCATTCCAATCGAAGAAGACGTGATCGTCGGGCTCGTCGCCATGCAACGCTTCAGCGGCTCCTTACCGGACATCTTCGGCGAATACCACAGTCCTATCGAAGAAGGAGAACTGGTCTCCGTGTCCGAAGTAGACTCCAACATGGAGGAAGACCTGAAAGTCACTCCGGGTCAACGTACCGTGATTACAGATCCCCATGTGCCCACTCAAACAAAAGATAAGGATCCGGTATCACCCTCGAGCTTCGGTCAACACCGAGAAAAAGTTCCAGATGCCCCACCCTCCGGCCCAGCTATGAAACATAAACACAAGCCTTCCTGTTCGGACTCGAGCTGGCCCCATTCTGGTGCTGAACCAACACCTTCGGCAAAACATAAGGAGAAATATGTGGCACTTCCCACGCCATTGGCACCAAAGAAACCGAAAAATTTGGAGCAGAAACCCTCCAAAACAAAAGATTCGTAACCAAAATCGTCCCAGCCTACTAAAAGCTCGGAGCCAACACCCTCCGCGCCGAAAAGTTCGGAGCCGAAACACGCCCCTTCGAAAACTCCAGAGCCTTAACCGGCTAAAACTAAACATTCAAATTTGAAACACTAGGCTCCCAAAGACACTGAGACTAAATCTTCAATGTCGAAATCCACTCCTAAAGGGAAAGATACCCCTTCCAAGCAACTTCCATCCGAAGACACACCTCTGGATCCAAAACAAAAAAGACTTCGTATTGATCCGGAAACTGGACACCTTCTGGCTACTTTTCCTAAAAAACAGAAGTTAGACCTCTCAGAAGATGCCCCTATACCTCTGAAGAAAAAAAGAGATATGGGTACTAACCCTTCTCCCCCTTGCATACCTCTCCTCCTATTCCCAATTTACAGATTACACCATCAAATTCACCACTACCTCCAATTTCACCTGACCCACAGGATGACGATTCTGGGGAAGGGGATGGGGATGGGGATGACGATCATGATATCCCACAAGAGCCGGACATATCAAATGACACTGATCCCTGGGAAGATTATAATAAGGATCCAGATCAACATAATGACCCTGACCTGTATCCCTCCAGGCCATCCCCACCTGATGACAACATTGGCTTTGCACAACTTATCAACATGTCTGCCCAATATCATGGGGTGGAGCTACATACAGACAGTCTAGAAGAGGATTTCCTTGTAGAAACATTTGCACACTCACAAAGGTCTACTAACACTTTGCCCATGCTGAAGGGCACGTTAAAACATACCGACGAGGTATTCTAAGATCCAGTTAGTGCCAGGATACTGACACCTAGAGTAGATAAAGAATAAAAGCCCACTCCTACAGACCCTGCATACATAAAAGGTAAGTTGCCTTTAGACTCTTGTATCTAATGCCCGCAAGAGAGCTAACTCTCAAAATACAGGCGACGCCCCCTCCTCCTGATAAGGAGTCTAAACTTATTGATGCCTCTGGTAAGACAGTAGCTTCACAGGCTGCTAATTATTGTTGTATTCAAATACACCCTAGATGCAGCGGACACAGCTTCCCATGCTATCAACACTAGCTTACTGTTGCAGAGACACGCTTGGCTTCGAATCTCTTGATTCAAGCAGGAGGTAAAATCCTCCATACTTAATCAGCTCTTTGATAAAGAGCATCTTTTCGGGCCAACAGTAGATACTTCATTAGAAAAAATAAAGAGAGACACCGAAACTGGAAAATCCCTGGGAGCCCTACAATTACCTTCTAGCAGGGGTTCCGTTTGTCGCTCCTTTTACAGGGGTGGCTCAAAAACACTGTCAAACTCCTCCTCCTCTTACCAAGGGAACAACCAATCTAACTCCTCCAGAGGCTATTTTCGAGGAGGTTACAGAGGAAATAATAACAAGGGAAGAGGCAGCGGTTACTCCACCCCCACTTCCCCTGCCAATAAACAGTGACTTCCCTCCAATCATTCCACTCCTGGCGGGGACGTCCCTCACAGTTCCTACCTGTCTGGAATTCAATCACCTCAGACAAGTGGGTCATACATATTATCCAATATGGTTATAGCCTGGAACTTACCAGTACTCCACCAACAATCCTTCCGAGGGAGCGTGCAATGTCACCAGAACATCTCACCCTGTTAAACCAAGAGGTCCTCTCTCTGTTAGACAAACATGCAATAGAACCGGTCCCATTACGTCATCAAGGGACGGTAGTGTACTCCCTATACTTTTTGATTCCAAAAAAGGACGGCTCCCTCAGGCCCATACTGGACCTCAGACAGCTAAACCTCTACATTCAATCAGGCGACTTCCACATGATCACCCTTCAACAGGTGCTCACATTGCTTCAGTAAGGCGACTTTCTTTCAACTCTAGATTTAAAGGACGCCTACTTCCATATTCCCATTCACCCAGCTCACAGGAAATATCTCAGGTTTGTGGTGGGCGGACATTACCAATTCAAGGTCCTCCCATTCGGGGTAACTACAGCACCAAGAGTCTTCACCAAGTGTCTAGCAGTGGTCGCAGCTCATTTAAGAAGACAACACATTCACGTCTTTCCGTACTTGGACGACTGGCTAATAAAAGCCAAGCCGCAACACAGCTGCATACACCACACTCGCAAAACAGTACAGCTGCTTCACGACTTGGGATTCACTGTCAACCTCACCAAATCTCATCTTCAACCCTCCAACATGCAAGCGTACCTAGGAGCCACAATAGACACTTGCTAAGCTCTAGCGTACCCCAATCCAGTCAGAATACACAACATGCAAACCCTAATATCACAATTCAACTGCAGCACTCACTACCAGCACAAGTGTTTATGCAATGAATACAGTGGAGAGGGTTTTCGTAGACAGGAAGTAGTTGCGCTCAGCCTATATTCACGTTTGGTATTTGGACAGAATCAATTTGGTATGGTGCTAAAAGGGAAAGGGAGACCCAAAAACCCCTTAATCTGTGAAGGAGAATCCAAACACGTGTACATCTAGCAACAATCCCGTGCACTCATACAGTATTACAGTACATCGTTACTGATCTTGGATCCAGCTATAGAGCCCTGAAGAGTCAGAGATCACTGTTTCTCTGATGAAACACGTGTCGGCTGGCTGTGGGCTTTTTATATGATGACCGATTAAAGAAATCAAAGACTTCAACATTGGATTGGTTCCATTTGCTTTCAAGTCGCGTCTACACGATGTACTGTAATACTGTATGAGTGCACGGGTTTGTTGCTGCAAGTGATTATGCTACAAGTGTTTATGTAGTTAGTCGGAATGATGGCGTCTTGCATTCCAATTGTTCCATACGCAAGACTCCAAATGCGTCCCCTACAGGAATGCTTAGCACGTCCGTGGAACCAGGCTCAAGGTCAGTTATCCCATCTGGTGTTGGTAGACGGCCGTACTCATCGCTCTCTGCAGTGGTGGAATACACAAAACCTTTCCAAAGGGCTGCCATTCATTGACCGGGTTCCACAGATAGTGCTCACAACAGACGCATCACTCACTGGTTGGGGAGCTTATCTTCAAAAACACACCATTAAGGGCATGTTGACTCTACAACAAAAACAACTCCACATAAACCATCTAGAGCTGTAAGCAATTTTTCTAGCATTGAAAGCTTTTCAGATACATCTAGTAGGCAAAGCAGTCCTAGTTCGTACAGACAACATGACAGCAATGTACTACATACAAAAACAGCTTTCACACCTAGCTCAAAGCATATGGAGATGGGTCATACCTAAAAAAAATATATCTCCTTGCCAAAGATCTCCCAGGAGTAAACAACCAAATTACAGATCTGCTCAGTCGTCAAAGACAACAGATCCACGAACGGGAACTACACCCTCAAGTTCTTTTCCCATTTTTCCAAATGTGCGGCTACCCAGAGATAGATCTGTTCGCCACACTGTTCGCCACACACCAACGCAAAATGCCCAAACTTCATGTCCAGGTATCCACACCCATTGTCCAAAGGCAATGCGCTATGGATCAATTGGTCAGGGATATTTGCTTACGCTTTTCCACCTCTCCCGCTAATTCCATTAGTGGTTCGGAAGCTCAAGCAACATTCCATCACAATGATCCTAGTTGCTCCCACATGGGCTCCACAACCCTGGTTCACAACCCTGTTGGAACTATCAGTAGTTCCTCATCAAAAACTACACCTCTCCCCCCAAGCTTCTCACTCAGAACCATGGAGAGATAAGGCATCCAGGTCCCAATTAACTCAACCTTGCGATCTGGCACCTGAAATCATAGAGTTTGGCTACCTTAATCTCCCGCCAGACTGCATGAACTTCATTAAAGAGGCTGTACGCCCTACCACAAGTGCATGCTATGCAGCAAAGTAGAAACTATTTGCAATTTATTGTAATAACAATCAAATCAATCCGCTTGATGCTTCAATTCAAAACATAATTTGCTATCTGTTACACCTACAGTGGGCTAACTTAGCATATACATCAATAAGACTGCATCTTGCTGCTATAGCGGCTTACCTACAAAACAGACAACACTTGTCCTTGTTTTGTGTACCCGCTATCAAAGCCTTTATGGAAGGACTCAAGAGAATCATTTCTCCTAGACTTCCACCTTCTCCTGTGTGGGATCTTAATATAGTCCTTACAAGACTCATTGGCCCACTATTTGAGCCGTTGCACAAATGTGAACTACAATTTCTGACTTGGAAGGTAGCCTTCCTCATAGCCATCACATCTCCTAGAAGATTTGGTGAGCTCCAGGCACTAACCATACAAGAACCATTTTTACAAATTCACCAAAATAAAGTGGTTCGTAGGACTAACACCAAATTTTTACCCAAAGTAGTTTCTGCCTTTCATCTCAACCAGTCTCTTCAGTTACCTGTGTTTTTTCCTCAACCAGACTCTGTGGCAGAATGTGCTCTTCACACATTAGATGTTAAGAGAGCATTACTTTATTACATTGAAAGAACTAAATCTTTTAGGAAAACCAAACAACTCTTTGTTTCTTTTTCACCACCACATAAAACCAATCCTATATCAAAAGCAGGTATTGCACGGTGGATAGTTAAGTGCATACAAATATGCTACTTTAAAGCTAAACGAATAATTAACAATTCCCCCTAGAGCACACTCTACATGCAAACTTGGGGCTTCCATGGCATTCTTAGGGAACATACCCTTAGATGATATTTGCAAGGCTGCAACATGATCTACACCACACACAAAACACTATTGTGTAGATGTGTTAGCAATACAACAAGCTAGTGTGGGCCAGGCTGTTTTAAGGACACTATGTTCGAGGCTTATGAGCTGCAGATCACACACTATGCATCGATCGCCAACTGGTGTTGGGCCCGGATGTTTGCACTTCCTTTTGTCTTGGAAAAGTCTTTCGAAGTCACGAGATAGGTGACTCCTCCTTTGGATGATAGTGCGCATGGGCATCGGCTCCATCTTCAGGTTGTTTTTTCCGCCATCGGGCTCGGATGTGTTTATCGCACTCCCGTTCGGTACCATTACCAATCCAACTTTCGACGAGCAATCCTCACCCTTTCTCCGGTTTTGTTTCGATCGCGATCCCTAGTCATCGCACATCTCTTCAATTTCCAAGTCTTCGATTCTGGTCGTTGACGAAGGCCTTCGGGCCTATTTAGGCCATTCAATCTAGCTCATGGAAAGGACTTTAAGAAGTGTCCTCAGTGTGGGTCGAAGTTCCCACACACAGATCTTCATGAGGTATGTAACCTCTGCCTCTCACCGGAGCACGAGGCCAAAGACTGTCTAGCTTGTGCCTCCTTCCGCTCCAAGAAAACCATTTGGGATCGTCGCGCTCGAAGAACAATGGCTCGCTCATCGGCATCCATTCCCGATGACATCTTCCAGGAGGGCGTCGATGTGCCAGAACAGGAGGGGGTTGAAGAACGCCCCGTCAGCGCCTCTGAAGCAGATGATTCCGACCTCGAAGACATCAATCCTGGGTAGCGGGACGTAAGAAGTGACGTCGACCCCGCCCTCACCCCACCGAAAAAGGCTTCGGTAACAACTTCACCTTCGGGCCCAGGTGCACATCGAGACAATACTTCACGCCCCGTCTTCGTGCCCGGCAAAGAAGTCCACAACTAAGCCTTCAGGCCACTCGGGATCAAGTCAGCCTGCCGTCTGTTCCGAAACTCCAAACCCTGCACCGAAAAAGAAACCTTCCTCCACCTCCGTGCCGACCACTGCCTCCCCATCCATGCTCTCTGCACCCAAACCTACTGGCACTGACCCCTCGACTCCAAAAAAAGCTGTCGGAACCGAGCAAAAAGACACTACCGAAGAGTTCACATTCTCAACCTTCGGTACCGAAAAAACCATCGAACCGAAAAAACAACCGGTTCCGCAGGCTCCTGCAGAGACTAAAAAATCTCACGCTTCAAAGCTTAAGGAGCACAAGTCCACTCAAGAATCGGTGCCATGCAAGTCTTCGGGACCAAAAAAAGACCAGCCTCCAACAGAATAGCTTTTTAAGCCAGATCCCACCCAAAAACCTCTTCTAAAAGACCCAAAGACTGGTCAACTGACTCCCAGCTCTAAAAATAGACCAATGGACACGCCTCCACCGGCTCCACCACCTAAGAAGAGAGACATTGCAACATCACCTCTCAGACTCCCACCACACCACTCTCCTACACCATCTCCTCCACCAGTGGACGATGATGACACCTCTGATGACACGGGGGAGGGTGCAGATGATGAACCACTAGGGGATCCTAGTCCACCTTATATCCCAGACCCCTGGGACGATTACAACACACCAGATGTCCCTGACGTTCCACCAGACGACATCTACCCCTCTAGACCTTCCCCTCCAGAGGATACCATGGGTTTCACCCAGCTCGTTCACAGAGCTGCACAATACCACAGGGTTGCCTTACATACAGACCCTGTGGAAGAGGATTTCTTAATGGGCACTTTTGATAATTCACAAAAGTCTACCTCTATCCTCCCTATGTTAAAAGGGGTCATCAAACATGCACTTGATGTGTTCAAAGATCCTGTTAGGGCTAGGGTTATAAACCCCTGGATAGAGAAAAAATACAAAGCTGCCCCAGCAGATCCCATATACATAAAGGACCAAATACCCTTGGATTCCTTAGTGGTATCCAATGCCAGAAAAAGGGCTAATTCGCAAACGTCATGGGACGCTCCACCTCCGGACAAGGAGTCAAATCTCTTGGACGCCTCTGGTAAACGTACGGCGTCACAAGCAGCTAATATATGGCGCATCGCCAGCACTCAAGCTTTGTTAGCCAGATACGATAGGGCCCACTACGACGAGCTAGAGTCCCTATTGCAACACCTCCCTGACAAATACAAAACTAAGGCCAATGACCTCATACATGAGGGTAAGCTCATCACAAACACTTCCATTCATTGCGCTCTAGATGTGGCAGACCCCGCCTCCCGAGCCATCAACACAAGTGTCCTTCTGAGTAGGCATGCATGGCTACGCATTTCAGGTTTTAAACCTGAAGTACAGACTTCAATTCTTAACCAGCCATTTGATGAGGAGCATCTATTTGGGCCTGCCGTGGATTCATCTCTCGAAGATGAAAAGACACCAACACGGCTAAATCAATGGGAGCCTTGCAATCGCAAGCTCCCAGACGTTCTTTTCGTCGCTCCTCTTACAAGGGCACCTCCAGAGGCTACTCCTCTGACAATCCCTCCAAGTCCTATAAAACTCCCACCCAGACTACATTCACCAAAGGTTATCAAACAGGAGGCTACAGAGGCAATAATAACAAAGGTAGAGGCAAGACCAACAATACCTGCTCTGCCTCCACCCCTACCCAATGACTTCCCTCCGCTGCCCCCGGACCATTCCACTCCGGTCGGGGGAAGATTGCTACATTTCCTACCTGTCTGGAACAACATCACCACAGACAGGTGGGTGAGACAAATCGTTCAATCAGGTTACTGTCTAGAACTCACCACCCACACATCACCCAATGACCACCAGAACATTTATCGCTGCTAAAGCAAGAGGTAATCTCCCTCATACAAAAACGTGCAATAGAACCAGTCCCCCTGAATTAGCAGAACACAGGAGTTTACTCCCTGTACTTCCTCATCCTGAAGAAGGACGGCTCTCTGAGACCTATCCTAGACCTCAGACCCTTAAACCTGTACATACTCAGACCATTTTCACATGGTCACGCTTCAACAGGTCCTTCCTCTTCTCTCACAAGGCGATTTCCTTGCCACTCTAGCACTCTAGCACTCTAGGACGCCTACTTCATATTTCCATTCACACCTCTCACAGGAAATATCTCAGGTTTGTAGTGGACGGTCAGCACTACCAATTCAAGGTCCTCCCATTCGGAGTCACCACAGCACCCAGAGTATTCACCAAGTGTCTGGTGGTAGTTGCGGCTCACCTAAGAAGACTGCACATCCACGTCTTCCCATACTTAGACGACTGGCTCATAAAAGCCAAGTCATACTATCAGTGTGTACATCACACTCCCGCCACAATCCAACTACTCCACGACTTAGGGTTTGCAATAAACCACGCAAAGTCTCACCTACAACCGTCCCACATACAACAGTACCCCGGTGCCGCAATAAACACCTCAAAACCACTTGCATATCCCAGCCCAGCCAGGGTAGCAAGCATGCAAGCCTCGTATCAAAATTTCAGCCACAACAGTCTTCCAGCTAGAGTGTTCATGCAGTTAATAGGGATGATGGCCTCTTGCATATTCACGCTCACGCAAGACTCCAGATGCGTCCTCTGCCGGAATGTCTGGCACGTCAGTGGAACCAGGCTCAAGGTCAGCTGACAGATCTGGTGTTGGTGGACGGTCGCACCCATCGCTCTCTGCAGTAGTGGAACACCAAAAACCTTTCCAAAGGGCGCCCGTTCATCGAGCCGGTTCCACAGATTGTGTTAACAGCAGATGCATCGCTCTCCGGCTGGGGAGCTCATCTATTACATCACACCATGCAGGGCAGGTGGACGCCTCAACAAAAGTTACTCCACATCAATCACCTGGAGTTACTAGCCATCTTCCTAGCCCTGAAGGCATTCCAGAAACAAATATCAGGCAAAGCTGTCCTAGTCCGCACCGACAACATGACAGCCTTGTACTACATACAGAAACAAGGCGGAACACACTCTCTACAGCTCTCTCAACCAGCGCAAAGCATATGAAGATGGGCTATTCCTCAGAACGTTTTTCTCCTAGCCCAACATGTCCCGGGAGTCCAGAACAACATAGCCAATCTGTTAAGTCGTCATACGCAACAGATTCACGAGTGGGAACTTTATCCGCAAGTTCTTCAACCATTTTTCCACATATGGGGGCAACCAGAGATAGATCTCTTCGCCCCACACAAACGCCAAATGCCCAAACTTTGCCGCCAAATATCCACACCCATTGTCCAAAGGAAATGCGATATAGATGAATTGGTCAGGCAGATCTGCGTACGCTTTAACGCCTCTCCCACTCATTCCACTGGTGGTGCGCAAACTACAGCAACACTCACTGACTCTCTTCCTAGTTGCTCCAACATGGGCCAGACAACCGTGGTACAGCACATTACTGGAACTATCTGTAGTCCCACACCAAAAACTACAACTCCCCACGCCTCTTAACCCAGAACCATGGAGAGATCAGACACCTAGACCCAGCACAGCTCAACCTAGCGATCTGGCTCCTGAAGTCTTATAGTTCGGTTACCTTAACCTTCCCCCTGACTGTATGAACATTATCAAAGAAGCTAGACGCCCCACCACTAGAGCCTGCTATGCAGCCAAATGGAAACAATTTGTGATATATTGTCACAACACCACCATCAATCCTCTAGATTTGTCTATTCAACACATCATAGGTTATCTACTACATCTCCCTAAGGTGTAACTTAGTATATACATCTATTAGGTTACACCTCGCTGCCATAGCAGCCTACTTACAAAATAGAAAACACTTGTTGCTATTCAGGGTACCTGCCATCAAAGCGTTTATGGAAGGCCTCAAAAGAATAATTCCTCCCAGGCTATCACCCTCACCTGTGTGGAATTTAAGCATAGTTCTCACAAGACTAATGGGCCCTCCTTTTGAACCTCTGCACAAATGCGAGCTACAATTTGTAACCTGGAAATTCGCTTTCCTAGTGGCCATTACTTTCCTTAGAAGAGTCCGTGAGCTACAGGCACTGACTATTCAAGAACCTTTTTTACAACTCCATCATAACAAAGTGGTTCTCCAAACCAATCCAAAATTCCTCCCTAAGATTATTTTTCCCTTTCACCTCAACCAGTCTGTGGAGTTGCCAGTATTCTTCTCACAACCACAAACAGTCGCAGAAAGAGCTATTCACACTCTAGATGTTAAAAAGCACTGCTGTATTACATTGAAAGAACAAAACCTTTTCGCAAGACAAAAGAACTTTTTGTGTCCTTTATCAGTTCCCCCTAAAGCCCACTCTAGCCGAAAGATAGGGGCTTCAATGGCATTTTTAGGGAACATTCCCTTAGATGACATCTGCAAAGCAGCTACATGATCTACACTGCACACATTCACAAAGCACTATTGTGTAGATGTGCAAACAAAACAGCAAGGTAGTGTGGGCCAGGCTGTCCTCAAAACATTATTTCAAACTACTGCAACAGATACTGGTGGTCGCCGCTAAGGAGGGGTACTGCTATACAATCTATGCATAGTGTGTGATCTGCAGCTCATATGCCACAAACCGAAAATGCTACTTACCGGTATGCATCTGTTCTTGGCATGTAGAGCTGCAGATCCACACACGCCCACCCACCTACCTTTATCTGTTCCAGTATTATCTTATTTAGATACAGCATACATGGGCATCTTATCTGTTTCTCACAATACTCCATCATTTCCCTGCTGGCCAAAAGCAATCTGAAGAGCAGATGTCATGTGCACTATCATCCAAAGGAGGAGTCACCTATCTCGTGACTTCCAAAAACTTTTCCAAAAAGTGCAAACATCCGGGCCCAACACCAAATGGCGATCGATGCATAGTGTGTGGATCTGCAGCTCTACATGCCAAGAACAGATGCATACTGGTAAGTAGCATTTTCTTTCAGACCACTGCAACAGATAAAGGTTAGCCACCGCTTGGGAGTAACTGTTGTATAGTCTATGCTAAAGCATATGATCTACAGCTCATATGCATCGAACGGAAAATGCTACTTACCCAGTATGCATCTGTTCTTGGCATATAGAGCTGTAGAGCCATATGCGCCAACCCACCTCGCCGGGTTCCTTAATCTGTTACAGTATTATCTTACTTAGATACACTATACATGGACATCTCTTTCTACTCTTACTAACTCCATCATCATCCTTACGGCAAAACAATCTGGGGATGGAGTCGATGCCCATGAGCACTATCACCGAAAGGAGTCACCTACCTCGTCACTGCAAACACTTCTTTGAACAAAAACAAAGTGAAAAAATCCGGACCCAACACCAGATGGCTATCTATGCTAAAGCATATGGCTCTACAGCTCTATATACCAAGAACAGATGCATACTGGGTAAGTAGCATTTTCCTTCTTCAGTATTTCCACAGCATAACCCCAACGCATTTCAAACCTGTTGTGGACCTTCATCAGGGGTACTGATCACACATTGGACTGTCATCACAAGGTTGTAAATCTTATGAAAATCAACCTAATCAAAATGATTAGACAAAAACTACAAATTTAATGTTCAAAGCAACAACAAAAAAGGAATACAAGAATTACTTTTACATTACAAACAGTGTAAATAAAGAATGTTTTCACTTGCAACACTGAAACAGACACGATTCTACATCACAGTCTAACAGACGTCCCATGTGTAAAAAAAACTTTCCAGGTTAGTGCGTTCTTATGAATAAACTGCTGTGGGTCTTTAAGTACCTTGTAGAAGCCTACTGGTGAGGTGTGCAATGTAACAAAATGGAAAAGAGATAATCGAGACCAATGCCTGCAATGCAGGCAAAATCTGCAACAAAGGAAAAGGCGCCTGTTCTAGCATACTAATACAAGCAATAAAAATAGTGTACTGTAAACTTAAAAGGAGAGTTCAAGCATAGAATTTGGGTTAAATTTTGAGACGCTGGTGTCAACGTTCAACAAAGTCCTCTTCGATCTGGCTAAAGTCCAGTCGCTCGTTTTTGTGGTCACAGGCCAATCCGTCCTGGTTTAATAACTTGCCTTCTGAGGGTCCTAGCAACTCTCCAACAGCTCTCCCAGGTTGAACCAAATTAATTGTAACTCTGTGTGCAAGGCAGCGGTGGTAGAGGCTCTGGGTTACCAACATGCCCCAGTAGGCTTCTTCAGCTGTTGTGTCCCTATGCTGCGAACAGGAGTCCTGTTGGCTGGCCCATGGAGTCTTTGGGCTTGACTGGTTTCTGGAGAAAACTCCTCTTTGAGCAGGACACAACAGGCCCAGTCCCTCTCTTCTCTAGCCACCAGGTGCAGTCTTCCAACAGTGCAGCCTCTCTTTGCTGGTCCCTTGGTGCAGCAGGGCAGTCCTTCTTCCAAGTTAGTCAAGATCTGATTTCTGGTTGCCAGAAAATGCTGTCAGGGTAGGATGCGGTTGGTAGCCAATGGACTACCAGGTTCCCTCCCTACTGATGACCACTTCTTGGATAGTGTGGTGTCTGACTATCCCCGGATGGACCGTTCTGCCTACTCCCAAGATGGCCAAACTCCTCTCTCAACACTCAGAGCTCTATAGCCCACCCCTAGTGGTGTGATTGCCAATGGCTACATGCACCTGGAAAAATACGGTTTGACAACTGGCCTTCTCCTGTGCCTAGTGCCAGCCTAGCTGCCTAAACAATAGAGGAGCCCCTCTCCTAAGTGTTACCATTGTCCCTTCAGAGGCAGCCTCTCCTTGAAGCTCGCCTTTTGGGCTAGCACCACCTATGTGGCTTCCTATATGAGGGAGGTAACCCTTCTCTCCCATGCAGGCCCCTCTGTTGTTTCCTGGTAGTAGTTAGCACATTATCCCAGGAGGACAAAAAGCGATCTGCAGGACGTGCACTGTGCACATAAGTAAACAGGAACTCGAAACCTTGGGCAACTAAAATACCAACTTCTAAAATTTTACTTAGCCCATCAGTGATATTAGATTTGACGTAACCATTACATCGTATTTCATGCACAGATTCTTTTAATACTTAACAGTACCAACCTTAGTAGTCTCATTCAGAAGTTACCAGGGCTGGAGTGCCAGCTTGCAACTCTGCACTGGCCAATGGGGCTATTTGCCTTGCCACAGTAAAAACGACAATTTAGGATTTTTTACTGCTGGAACATGTAAAAGTGAATGTTACACTTTTTTATTTAATGTACCCTGCCTTTAGGGCTCGTTAGGCCTGACATAGGGGTGACTTATATGCATTAAAAAGAGGGATTTGGACTTTGCCGCTACCTTAAATAACAAAGTAGAGTTTGCAGTTTTAAACTGCCCTTCCAGTTTACAGTGGCAAACTGGGAGCCATATTGACCTTGTCCCACTCAGGTGGCACAAGTGCTGCAGTCCCTGGGGGACACTCTAACGTACAGGCCCTGGGTACCCATGGCCCTGGTACTGTATACTAAGGACTTTCAAGTAAGTTAGGTGATGCCAATTGGGGACAAGCCAATTAAACATGTATTCTTTTAAGGCTGAGAGCACGTGCTCTGAGTCCTGTTTAGCAAGTCTCAGTGCAGTTCAGAGCCATTACACCAGTACTTAGTAGTCCAAATAGGGGGCAAAATGTCAGGGGTGAACTTGCAAAAATCCTTTTTCCTTAAAGTGCTGAACCATTTCATATCTAACTTTAGGAGACAGGAGGCCTACCTGAAGCTCAAATCTATCAAATACAACAGTATGCTCTGCTGAAAATCCGTAGCCTTCAATATGTTCCTCATAACACTTGCTTTGTCAGAGCTCTCGCGCATTGGAAAATGAGCTGTACTTCATAATGCCCAAGGAGGGTGAAAGTTTGACAAACCTAGATTTGAACTTTCTAAACAAGTTCATATGGAAAGTCAAGAACTGAATATGACAACTGTCACTCTTTTCCAGGCCCTACAGCTCAACAACTGGATGACCCTGTCAGGTTCGCAAAATAAAAAAGTTACTTTCAGTAATATTTCTCGTCACTACCTAAACGTCTAGAAGATTCTTCACCTTACTTTTATCCTTCCAGGCCCCCAAGAGGCCTGTTAAGCTTTTCCTAGCACCACCAGGTGGTGTCAGTCAGCCGTGACAGACTATATTAGGTGCCAACTGGTGTACTGGCATCAGATCCTGTACATTTTGCACACCCCTCCACCCCCGATATGTGGGGAAAGGGACAAATAGAACATCAACATCTGCAGCAAATAAATTACACATCTTTGCATTAATTGAGATCTTATTAGTCACAGCGCGATAGGAGGAGAGAGTTACAAGCAATCAGCACGAAGATCATGTGCGCACAATAAATACATTGGTTCCCACACACTGCCAAGACTAAGGTCACCAGCAGGTTCATTGACCTGGGGTTGGTCTTGGCTAAGAGAGAAATTACTTCCCACTGGAAGGCGAGGCAGGGGCCTAGTCTAGTGCGTTGGAATAGGGAGCTTGTGAAATGGGCAGAAAGTGAAGGGAACTATAGATTAAGTATGGCTCAGCGTAATGAAAGCGAGAAGTCACTGGAAATGGCCCGGGCATGGGTGGCACTCCTGGAGCTGACCAAGCATCCGACTGTGGAAGACGAACATGCCCTTCATGAGTGGGACGTGGCACGGGCCCCTTGAGCGACCCTTCCCGCCTGCGGGGGTACAGTGCGCGAGGAGACCGCTGGGACCATGATACGAAGCTTCCCCCTGTGTTCTTGATCCACTCACTACCACGCCCTGCGAGGTAGGAAGACTGATAGGTGGTACGGGAGTCTTATTTGCCTTCTTGAATATCTTAGAGACCGGCGACATGCTTGAGGGGATGGTTGGGGTGGGGGGGTTTCTGTTTGAGGGGTTTGGAAAGTGAGAGGGGTGGAAGGGAGTCGGGGGTTGTTCTTGTTGCTCCACACCATTGGACTGGATCAAGCATGCGGACGGACTGCGCTGTATCACGGACGCCTTGAAGGGGGGGGGGGGGGGGAATGGATGAGACTCTGTAGTCAGTTTGTCATGGTATATGGTATCCGTTGTACTTCATGCTGATTTCCTCCATTGGGCGTTCAGTGGACCGCAAGATTGAATGTATGTTTTCTGGAAATCAATAAAAGTCTTTTAAAAAAAGAATGTGTGCACTATAAATATTACCACATGGCTGGCTAATGGAGAATGCCTCCGAGTTATGGAGCGAACATGAGTGACCTCTGCAGGGTCCTTCTCGGCCAAGTTAAAGCAGATCTTGATATAAAAGATGATACTACGAGAAATGGTGTGTTTGGTCACCGCATTGCCATTTTCTGCTCGATTAAAAGAGGTCATTGTCCACTTTCCCCGAAGAGTGCAAATGATATAGCAGTGTATGATTGGACAAAAAAATAGACGTAATGAACCAGTTACTTATCTTCAGTATCGCTCTTTCTGGTGGATACTCTAACTGCTGATTCATCACCTTGTTAATATTTTCCCAGGCATCAGACTGAATCCAGAAATAAAAAAATCAGTACTCGTGGACGATGGTAGGTGGTGTTGTGCTGCTCCTCACCAATGGCGTTCCACTCTGGAAGGGAAAATTTGGGCTGCATATTAGGGCCAACGAGGCGCGCAGTCAGGTGTTCTCAGATGCAAAGCCCATCAGCAAATTGGCTTGACCAGTGTGCAGATCTTTACGATGAGACTTTTTTTTTAGATGAAAAAAGACTCCATTCCTCAAAACGGGGATTTGGAGGGGTCTGTAGAGATACTGCGGTTAGATTTTCCACCCAAAAGTGTGTTATCGAAGGTAAGTAACTTGTTCTTCTGATGGATACTTCTAACCACAGATTCCTGACCATGTGAATAGTTACCAAAGTAGTACATCCCCCGGTGGAGAGTCTGTGGAATAGCTCAAACCAAAGATTTTTACATGATGAACCGAACACAATGCCCTCCCCCTACGAACCCAATTGTCACGGTAATAGTGCTTAACTTATGCCCACGGAGCAGCCTGACAAATATGCAGGACAGGCACTCTGCATGTTAGCGCAATAGTAGCAGACTTGGCTTCACACAGCTGCTTCTTTGCTAGCGCTCAGCAGTTTTCACCCAGAGGACTAACCATTTAAAGATGGTTCTTTTCTTCACTGCCTTGCCCTTCTTTGCTCAGAAGAAGCCCACAAACAGTGGGTTGTCCACCCTAAGATCCTCGGTATGATCAATATGGAACCTGTGGAGTTTCTCGAGTTCCAGACAGTGGAGACTTTCCTCTTCTTCTAAGGGGTGAGGTAGCGCAAACAAAGTCGGAAGTGTGATAGTCTGCCAATTGCAGGAAGGTGTTACTACCTTCAGCAGAAATGCAGGTCGAGTTTTTAACAAGCAGCATGTCTGGAAAGATTGTCGTGCAAGGCAATTGGACTGAGAAGACCGGCAGCTCATTCAAAGAATAAGCTGACATGATCCCGCCTGGAAATACTGTTTTCTTCAGGGCTGGCAGCTGTGCATTGGCTCAACTGGTGTACACATTACAAAAGTAAGAACAAAATGCAAGTCCCGCTTCGTTATCACATAGGGCTTTAGCTGAAACATATGTTGTAAAACATTTTTAAAAAATCATCACAACAGGTGATTTCAGCAAAGAAGACTGACGTGGCAACTTCAGAAAAGCCGAACAATCTGATAAATAGCCTTTAACAGTGCCCTACGCATGACCTTGTTGGACCAACAACAAACACTTTTTTTTTTTTACTTTATTTTTGTAGCTGGCCCATCTGACAGGTGCCTCACCAAGACACATATTTGTCCCAGTGCCTGACATACACTGACTTTGTAGCTTGGGTGCCTGGCTGCCAGAAGTACATCAACTACCTCGGGAGGAAGATCGATGGAAACTAGTTGTCACCAATCAATCTCCACACATGGAGGAGCAGTCTCGGGAGGCCTGGGTGCAGGTGGTCTATTGTTGAGATTTTCCCAGTAGCAACTTGTTTGGAGGACCAATGCGATTGTCCAAGACCTCTATGCTCGAGGCATATGTGACTGTAAATACACATGCTTCGGATACTCCTGCCTTCTAGAGTTCGGTCTGGATGTGTGAAAGTATTATTTCTAAGAGGGAAGTATTTCGAGTTATGAGTAAAGTAACTCTTCCTCTTGGTAATAGTGCACATGAGCATCAACTCCATTGTTAGATTGCTTTCTTTCTGCCATCGGGATCGGACGTGTATTACGGCCCTCCAGATTCAGACCGTTT
The DNA here is from genome assembly GCF_964204655.1 of Triturus cristatus. NCBI lineage: Eukaryota > Metazoa > Chordata > Amphibia > Caudata > Salamandridae > Triturus > Triturus cristatus. Next base: position 275,089,765 of record NC_140581.1, read on the forward strand.
TCGGGATCCTTTTCGGTGCACTACCCTCATCGATATTGTTTTGAACGTGTTTTCCTTCCACACGTATTAAAGTGTGGAAGACTTTTGTTCGTTAAGTTGGAACGTTTCGTTCGCAGCCTTCGGGCCTCGTCCTTTCAGGCTACCCTTTACACTCATTCGACTCCATCAATGATACTCTGCTGATGAAAAGACTGCGTTTTGATTCTGCCCGCAGTGCCATTAGGAGTACCTGCTGATCGACATTCACGAGGTCTGCAATCTGTGCTTATACCCCGAGCACATAGAAGAAGTTTGTGAGGCCTTTCGAGCAAAAAAGACCCTCCGGAACCATTTGGACGGCGCAGAGAAATGCAGGGTCGTGAAATCGAATACATGCCCCATATCTTCGGACAGGAAGATGTCGAAGATGAAGATCTTGAGGCCTCTGCGGCCGAAGAAGATGTAACCTTTTTGGTTGGAGATTTGGACTCCGACTTATAGATCGATTTGAAGTCATATGATCTTGCGCAGACACACTGGGATGAGATGGGGGAACTTCTTCAATATGTCCCAGAGGAACATAAAAAGAAAGGGCAAGAACTGGTACAGAAGGGAAAGTTAATTTCCTACTCCTCCATTAGAGGTGCACTGGACTCTGCAGATACCGCAGTCAGAGGCATCAATGCAAGTGTCCTCCTACAGAGACATGCCCGGCTGCGTATCTCTGGATGTAAACCAGAAGTCCAGCAAATCTTACTCAACGTCCCATTTTATAAGTAGCATCTCTTTGGCCCACAAGTTGATGAGGCCTTGAAGAAGATGAAAATAGATATTGAGGTTGCCAAATCTATGGGGGCACTTCAAACACCCACTCCTCTTGGCTCCTTTCATCGCTCTTCTTATAGAGCAGGTTCCAAAGCGACATTTACAGATGCCTCTGCATCCTCCTACAGGTCAGCACAAACACCACTCCATCTAGATGGTATTTCAGAGGCATCTACAGGGGTAACACCTTCAAAAGTCGGAGCAAAGGTACACCAACCTGTAATGCCGCATCCGCTAACAAGCAGTGACTCGCTTATCACCCCCCACACCCCTGATCATTCTACACCTGTTGTGGGTCGATTGCTGCAGTTTTCCCCCACTTGGCAGTCCATAACATCGGATCAGTGGGTGTTTGATATTATCCAACATGGTTATTGCCTGAAGCTCATCAGCAATCCTCCCAATATTCCACCTCGCGCCCACAGACACTCTCTGAAACATAAACTACTGACCAAGCAGGAAGCGCATGCTCTCTTACTCAAAGGAACCATCAAGCCAGTTCCTCTACAATATCAAGGGTCAGGGGTTTACTCCCTGTACGTCTTTAGTCCCAAAAAAGGCAGCTCCCTGTGTCCAATTTTAGATCTATGGCCTCTGAATCACTACATACTATTGGAGCACTTACATATGGTCACACTGCAACAGGTGCTTCCACTTCTACAGCATCGCGACTTCATCAGCATTAGACTTGAAGCATACATACTTTCACATTCCCATTCACCCAGCACATCGCAAATACCCCTGGTTTGTGATAGCGGTAAAACATTACCAATTCAAGGTCCTTCCATTCGGAGCCTCCACTGCACCAAGAGTGTTCAGCAAATATTTAGCGGTGGTAGCATCCCATTAACGCAGATATAACATTAATGTCTTCCCATATCAAGACATCTGGCTTATCAAAGCGTGTATACACCTTCTGGGTCATCAACACACTCAGATTACCATAAACCTCCTACATCAACTGGGGTTCACTATCAATGTTCAATAGTCCCATCTTCAACCTTCACAGCTGCAACCATATCTAGGGGCTATGCTCAATGCTCAATTAGGTTTAGCCTATTCATATGCAGCTAGAATTCAACATTTTTAAACCTCACAAAGGCAATTTCAAGCCAATTAATACTTGACAGTCAAAACTTTCATGCATTTTTTGAGAATGATGGCATCATGCATTGTCATGGGGCATCATGCAAGACTGAACATGCGTCCTCAACAATAATGTTTAGCACAGTCAAAGGGTCAACGGGACGATCTAGTGTTGATGGACAACCACATTCATCACTCACTCTCTCCAAGAGTAGAACACAAAAAACGTATTAAAAGTGCGGCAGTTCATCGACCCTGTCCCACAGGTTGTGCTAACAAGAGACTCATCCTTCGCAGGGTGGGGTGCTCACTTACAAGATCTATCCGTACAGGGTCTCTGGGACACCAAACACCAGAATCTCCATATCAACTACCTAGAGTTTCAAGCTGTTCACATAGCGCTGAAAGCATTTCTACCTCACGTCATAGGCAAGATTGTCGTAGTTCGGATGGACGATATGACAGCCATGTACGATGTACAAAAATAGGGGTGAGGCACACTCTACAGTAGTCAAACCTCTCACACCATTTGGCGTTGGGCAATACATCACAAAAGCCATCTGTTAGCGGAACATCTCGGTACGGACAACGATTTTACCTACCTCCTCAGCAGGATGCAGCAACAGGTCCATGAGTGGGAACTCCACCCCCTAGTTTTCCTATCATACTTCTACAAGTGGGGGGTTCCACAAATAGACCTCTTTACGATTGCGGAGAATGCAAAATGCCCAAACTTTGCTTCCGGTTTACCACACCCCCTATCCAAAGGCAATGACCTATGGATGAGTTGGTCAGGGATATTTGCCTATGCTTTTCGGTGTCTCCCTCTTCTTCCGTTTCTGGTTCAGAAGCTCAGCTAAATGTCTCTCACCCTCATTCTGGTGGCCCCACATGGCCTTGTCAACCTTGGTTCACCACACTACACGAACTCTCAGCAGTTCCACATGAGAAGCTTCACCTCAACCCAGATCTTCTCACTCAGTACTATGGCGAAATCAGACATCCATACCCAAAGGAGCTAAACCTTGCAACTTGGTGCCTAAAGTCCTAGAATTTGGGTACCTAAATTTGCCTCCAGAATGTATGACCATTCTTAAGGAAGCGTGTAAGCCTTACATTAGGGCTTGTTATGCAGCCAAAAGCAATAGATTTGTTTTTTAGTTTTTTAATGTCGTAATTAAAATATTGATCCTCTCAATGCATCTGTACAAAACGTTATTTGTTACATTTTGCATTTACAGAGCTCTGGCCTTGCTTACACTCCCATACGCTTACATCTTGCAGTAGTGGCTGCCTTTCTACAAAACAGTTAACACTTATCATTGTTCAAAGTACCAGTTATTAAGCATTCATGCAAGGCCTTAAAAGAGTGATTCCACCCAGAGTCCCACCAGCACCTACGTGGAATCTCAATATTCTCACGAGACTTATGGGTCCACCCTTTGAACCATGGCACAATTGCCCCCTCCAATTTCTATCTTGGAAGGTTGCTTTTTTAATTGCCATCACTTTACTAATGCGTGTCAGTGAGCTCCAGGCACTAACTTTAGACAATCCTTTTTTTCTGGCTACGTAGGGATAGGGTGGTTTTTCGTACCAACCCAAAATACCTTCCAAAGGTAGTGTCCTCTTTTCACATTAACCAATCGGTTGAACTGTTTTTTTCCCTCATCCAGATTCTGTGGCAGAAAGAGCTCTGCATACACTCCACGTCAAAAGAGCATTCGTGTATTATATTGATAGAACAAAAGGCTTTTGCAAAGCAACTCTGTAGGAGGCTGACTCAATATCTAGTGTCCACGTAGGGTGAGGCATTGTGCACCGAGCCAGGCAACCCTCCGTGCTAGTGTTTAGGTCCCTGATAACCATAGCTCTCAAGGGGTAGCTGTGTAGAACAGCTGAGGCTTATTCAGGAGGGTGTAACGCGGGTACATTTACAATAGTCAGTTAGTAAGCCTTCATACAAGAAAGAACCAAACAAGTCTCTTACAAAAATACTGTAGTATTTATTATCACAACACTAATAACCAACTTGGTATACCTCCTATATCAAATACACATCAGAAATACTTCAAAAACAGATAAGTAGTATGTGAGGTAAGTACCAAAACGAGACGGATACCCAAGGATGGAGAAGCAAGGAACCCCCGAAGGTGAGTAGCTAGGGACCCCAAGGTGCCTTTGGTGCAGAGTGGTTACACCGGGTCAAACGTCTGTAGGATAACACAGGGTAAGTTGCGGTTGGTATTACTTGTTTCATGACCCTCTCCATAGGACCCAGAGAACACCTATATTGGATAAGGGAATGTTGGAGAGCTGCTCCACCTGTGGATACCCAGGGAACCAGGATGCCTACACTAGGGAGCCCAGGTGCATAGGAGCGAATTGGTATCGGAACCGCCCTTTGAAGCCAGTGGAGGGTCTTCGATGTCCATTGGCTACAGCGACTAGTGGACTTGGAAGGTGGAACCCAAACATGGATTCTGAAAGGGAAGTGCCTGAAAGCAGAGGGGACGGAGTCCAAATCAGCTGGAGGTGTCCAAGAGGGTACTGGAGCACAATGCCACCCCTTGTCAGAGGTACTTGCTGAAGCACAACTTTCTTGATGAAGCAGTTGTGGAGGCCAGGCGACAATCCAGGACAGGAGCGGTCCACAAGCTGTTCCACGATGGATGAGGAATGCAGGAAGGTCAGTGGCCTCTACGACCACCAACAAGTCTTACAACAAACAAATGATGGACTTAATGCTGACATATGCTAATCAGTCTTGACCCTGTGCCTCATGGGAACAGTCAAGCCCGAACTGCCAAGCCATGTCTTCCCTGGTTTCGGAATCAAGCATCCTAGGACCGGATTCTGGCTATCAGCCGTCATCAGCCAGGATAGCTTGACTCCAGTGGCGTAGGGAGCACGGGTCCCACGTCTGGGAATACCCATCCCACTTAGGGCGAAAAGCGTTACAACAAACAAATGATGGACGGAATGCTGACAATGCAGACATTCTCCCCCAGTCAAGAGATCTGGGTTAAATACGTCGTTCTTTTGCCCACTACGCCACCCCAGTTCAGACATGGCCATATGCAAATCAGTCTTGACCCTGTGCCTCATGGGAACAGTCCAGCCCGAACTGCCAAGCCATGTCTTCCCTGGACCGGAATCAAGCATCCTAGGACCGGTTTCTGGCTATCAGCCGTCATCAGCCAGGATAGCTTGACTCCAGTGGCGTAGTGAGCACGGGTCCCACGTCTGGGAATACCCATCCCACTTAGCCTTGGCATCCCCAACAGTTGATTGGTTGCAGACCAGCAATTTCTGTGGAACTAAGCCAGAACAGGTAAGTGAGGGCAAGCTCTCCGCATGCAGAACCAGTAGGAATCATTGAAGCGCTCTCAAGAACTCTGTGGCAGCAGGCACAGGGAGTCGCAGGGAAGCCTCAGCAGCACACAGAAGATGGATGCCCATAATGCAGAGGATGTAGGCAGGACGTCGTTCATGGTGCTGTGCGCATGGGCTTCTTGGTGCTCGAAGATCTTCTGTCAGGAGAGTCGTCAAGCCTTGGCAATGGCAGAAAGACGCAGTGCACTGGAATATGGTTCAGGTCGGCTGGAGAGGCAGTAATGTCTCCCAAGTTGCATTGAAGACTGGTCAGGCCTCTGGGAAGCCAAAAAGCCGCTCCCTGTGTTGCAGAGCCAGTAGATGACCTTGGGACAACAGTATTAGCAAATCGGTCGTCGACGTTGAGGGGCCTGCAGATGCAGGTAAGTGACTCCTTCACACCAAGGGAGATTCCTTTTTGCTTGAATGCATGTAAAGTCCTTGCTGACTCGGAGAATACATGGCCTCGGAGTTGCAGAAACTTTAAAGAGCACGGAAACGAAGTTGCAGCAGGAATTTCCCACCACTGGCAGTCTTGTCTTTGGTCCTGTCTTGATCCAGCAGCAGAGTTCCAGGTTACAACAGCAGGAGTGTGTTCAGACAGGCCTTGACGAAAAGAGGAACACACCCTCAGGGGAGCCCTTAAGTAACCCTAAAAGGGGGAAGGAAGTCTAAGGCAGTGACCCACTTATCTGAAAGAGACTAGTAGTTATAGATTCCTTACCTTAGAATTACCCCCAGACGTCAGACTGGATCTGGAGAATTGTTCCTCAGCAGTATCCCTGCGCATCGTTCCGGAGCGTCGGTCAACTCTGCTTTCGTCGGTGTTGTGATCGCTGGGATGATGTCACGCTATCTACTTAGACGCCGCCCCTGCACGCTGAGATCCGTTCTTTCTTTTCCCGCGCCAGCCAGCGCAGATCAGGGGAGAGCGGTACCCTTAGTCACTTTTTGACTAAACTTTTTCGACTTTTGTCGACATCTTTTTAGAGTCGTTCGACTCCTGATACACATAGGGATCTCCCATCATCGGACCGGCTTCAAGCCTTGTGACTCCTGTCACAAGCTGATGTCTGTCACAGATCCGCACCGCGTGTGCCTCTAGTGCTTGGAGCGTGACCATGAACCCGAGAGCAGTCCCGAAAGTTTCTGGAGGCCCGGTCAAAATGAAGGCCGCTGGACCGGTCGCGGTCCACCACCTCCACTCGTCATCGAAGTCTTCGTCTTCGGGTAAATCGTACCACAAGAAGATGGTGAAAAAGCATCGTCACTCTTCGCCTTCTCCCTGTCCGTCGACAGACGTGGATGGTCGTCGTCCTCCGGCTCTGCCCTCGGAGCCTGCTGGGACGGCTCAGAGCTTCCCTTCCTTCCCGAGAGCCAGAGCGTCCCCTGCCCAGCATCGTGCCTTTTAGGGAGCCCTCCATTCCATCTTTGGGCAGCCCGACTGCTGGCGCTGCTCCAGGCCCCTCGGACTCAGCTGGGATCTCTAGGCCATCGATGGCGATGGCTCCAGCCTCGTCACCTCAGGGACCCCAAGGACCTGGATCGGAGCTGGTGGACCTCAAAGTACCTTCCCTGGCACCGATCCCTCCGACGTCTCTGCTACCTCTGACTAGGGTTGCATCGCCGGCGTGCGTTGACCCCGGACTCCCCCTCGACTTGGACATGGAGCCGGACCAACACCGGTACTGGCGCCGGAGGGTACTTTTATACCACTGTTCTTCCCTGGCGTTCCTTATTGCCCTGAGTGGCTGCCAGAGGAGGGTGAGAAGAACTGGGAGGTGTCTGTGGACCCTCTGGCAGACCAGCTTGAAGAGCTGGACTAGAGAAAGGAGTTGGGTGATGCCAGTGGTCTGGATACTTCCCCAGACCTTGGTATGCTTTCTCCCCCTACCGTGGCTACGAAGGAGGGAGCTTCTTACACTGTGTTGTTGCGTAGGGCAGCTGAGGCCTTGGGCCTTCAGCTTCCTACGGTGGCGGTCAGGACTAACCTGACTGAGGTGCTTCAGCCGGCAGCAGCCTCTTCGGAGCCCTTGCTGCCTTTCAATGAGGCCCTCACTGACGTCCTTCTGGGCTCTTGGTCCAAGCCCAGCACAGGGGCTCCTGTGGATAGAATTATCGCTCAACGCCACTGCCTGGCACCAGGCTACCTACTTTTCCTCTCCCACCACCCTACCCCCGAGTTCTTGGTGGTCCAAGCCACATCTTCGAAAGAAAGCACTTTCCCTAAATCTCCTCAAGATAGGGAATCCAAGAAGCTTGACCATCTTGGGAAGATGTTTTCTTCCGCCAGCTTAGGACTGTAGTCAGTGAACACTGCATGTCCTTTGGGCTGTTACACACATTCAGTGTGGGACACGGTTGCGCAAGTGCTGCCACAGTGCCCGGAGGAGGCACGGGTCATGCTCACCTGCGCTGTTGCTGAGACACAGCAAAGTTCGCCATCCGGCGTGGACTGGGTACTGCCGACTCACTTGGTAGGACGATTTCCACGTCAGTAGCCCTGAAACGCTACGCCTGGCTGAGAACCTCTGGCTTCTCTGGGGATGTCCAATCTACCCTTTTGGACATGCCCTTTGATGGCCGTTGCCTGTTTGGCAACAAGGCAGACAAGGTGCTCAAGCGCTTCAAGGACTCTAGAGCTATGGCCAGGTCCTTCGGTCTTGCAGTGACTTCTCGCCCCGTGCATTCTGTCTTTTGCCCCGGAAGGGGTTCCCCACCAGGTTCCACCCAGAGCCACAGGCCACACTAGCCACCCAGCCTCTGCACAGCTGGGGACGTGGGACACAGCGTCGGGGGCCTGAGGGTGGGCCAGTCCTTCAATGCTCCCTCCCCCCCCCCCCCCCTCAGGGGCACCAGCTGCCAGTGGGCGGCAGGATCTGCCTTCTTCTCCCCAACTGGCACAACATGATGTCGGACAGGGGGCTTTTCAGATACTTCAAATGGGGTACTCCCTCCCTTTCAAGACTACCCCTCCCTCCATGCCACCAACACTCCATCGCATGTTGGAGGATCACTTGGCCCTTCTCCGTCAGGAAGTTGCGGCTCTCTTGGCCAAGGGAGCTATCGAGCGAGTCCCTGTGCCAGTAGTGAGTCGTGGTTGTTATTCCCACTACTTCCTGGTACCCAAGAAGGACAAAGGCCCGCGTCCTATCTTGGATCTCGGGGACGTCAACCGCTTCCTCCAGAAGGAGAAGTTCAAAATGTTGACATTAGCTCAGGTCCTGTCTGCCCTCAAACCTGGAAACTGGATGGTAGCATTGGACTTGCAAGATGCTTATTTCCACATCCCTGTCCTGCCAGCCCACAGGCGTTAACTACGGTTCACGGTAGGCCACACGCATTTTCAGTTCATCGCGCCTTACCTGGGCCCCTCAGGTGTTCACGAAAGCGATGGCAGAGGTTGCAGCTCATCTGCGCAGATCAGGGGTTCCAGTCTTCCCCTATCTCGACAACTGGCTGTTGAAGGCGAGCTCTCCCCAGGCGGTCGTCTCCCATCTCCAGACTACGGCAGACCTCCTGCACTCGCTGGGGTTCACTATCCACGTGCTGAAGTCACACCTGATTACCTCTCAGAAGCTCCTTTTCATTAGAGTTCTGGATACTGTACAGTTTCGGGCTTATCCTCCTGAGCAGCGATTCCGGGATATTCGGGCTACGATACCGATGTTTCAGCCTCAGTAAAGCATTTGTTGTCCACACTCAGTCAGCAAATGGTCTCACACACTCAAGAACTGAACTGTAGGCCAATGGGTTATATAAAAAATATATGGTTGTTTTATTTTAGAACCAACAATAGGTATCCAAATATACTTTCTCAGAATGAGATGCTTTAGTTAAATACTTTGTAATAGGCAATTGACTTTTGAAGATAATAGTTAGTTTTGTTGGCAACACAATTTCAAACACAATAATACATTTAGCTCAATGTGAGTTTTAAGTTATTTGCAATGGATTGCTTTCAGGATTACTTTTCTAACTCCTGGACTGGATCCTAGATTCAGTCCTGGGACAGTTATTTGAAACAAGTGAGTAAATTCGTTTTAGTTACTGTTGTGATTTTTAAGCAATATTTTGCTATTTTAAAAGTTGCCACCCAGAAACTTTTGCTAATCAAATTACCAACGTTATCCTATGGAAGGACATTCACTTAGCAGGTAAGTGGGGTTATGGTTACTTTTTCTAGGTCAGTGTTGGATCCTAGATCCAGCACTAGTGTATCACCTGTAAGCAGTTGAGAAACTGCGTTTAAGATACACAGGCTATTTTTAAGGAATATTTATAAGTTTGCAAAATCTACACTTAGAAGAAATTTCATAGAAAAACAGTCAATGGTTCCCTATTGAAGAAAATTCAAGTTACGGGTAAAAAATGTTCTCGTTACTGTTTGTAATACAGGGCTGGGCTCCTAGGCTCAGTACTGGGACCTCTATCTAAAACAGGTAAGTAATTACGTTTTCACAGTTGGTACGATTTTTAAAGAATATTTGTAGTTTGCAAAAATCGACACTTAGAAGAAATTTCACAGAAAAACAGTCAATGATTTCCTATGGAAGAAAATTGGGTTAGTGGTAAGTACGGTTGTGAATACTTTTAAGGGTCAGTGCTGGGCACCAAGATCCAGCACTGGGATCTCTCCTAATAGCAGGTGAGTATTTCCGTTTTCGTTACTCGGTTGATTTTAGGTGAATATTTGAAGTTTTAGAAACTCCACACTTGGAGGAAATTTCAGAAGCAACCAGTCAATGTTACCCTATGGAAGAAAAGTGAGTTATCGGCTTTTGGGTAAGTACTGGACTGGCAGAGTTAAGGTTCTGGGCACAGACTCGGGGGTCTCCCAGGGTCAGGTTGGTACAGTTGTTACACCCTCAGCGGCACTGGGGCGGCCGGGTGCAGAGTGAGTTAGGCCCAATGTTATCCTATGGGAGGCAGGGGGGCCGTGGTTGGTGGCTGCTGACTAGCAGGCCACGCGGCTGTGGGAGATGGGCTCCTGGTCACTTGCTCAGGGCAAATGGGGAAGTAGGTAGGTGTAGAAGTTGCACTGCCAGGGCCACTCGGGCGGCTGGGTGCAGGGTGCTTTTGAGCCTTCGGGCGCTCAATGGATTTCAATAGGAAAGCTCAAGGACGAGCAAAGGCTGCAAGCTCAGGGACGAAGATTCTTCGGGTGCCACCACCACTTCGAGAGGTAAGTTGGGTAGTTGGAGGATAGGTAGGTACCCAGGAGTCGGCCACAGGGGGCCGCAGAGCGCCGGGTGCAGGGGTGCCTTTTGATGTCCGGAAATCTTACCCTCTGTTGATCGCGGTTAGGGGGGACCCTGGTTCTGAGGCTGCAGGCGTCGTCAGGAGCGTCGAAGTGAGTCCTTGGGTTCCGGATTCAGGGTCACACTTGCTGGTGGGACGTTCTCATGGTCATTGCCCGGCACAGGCCAGGCTTGGCAGGTGCAGAGTGTGCAGGGTTTGCGGTTCCGGGCTGATGCCAGGGGTTAGAAACTTGCTTTGAGCAGAGTCACTGCTCATGGGGAGTCCCAGATGCTCAGAGTCACAAGGTAGCTAGGTCCTTCGGAGTTTGTGAAGTTGCTGGCCACAGGAGGTGCCGGGATTTAGCAGGAGCCGGTTTCGAGGGTCGACAGGCCGGTCGGGCTGGGTCCAAAGCAGTTGGTGTCTTCCTCTTCTTAGCAGCTGCACGGCAGGTCTTCTTTCTTCTTGTTATTCTTTGCTTTTTTGGAATCTGGAATCTGAGGAACGGAGGTTCAGGGTGCCCCTAAATACTAGATTTAGCGGTGTTGCAAGTAGGTAATGGGCAAGGACCAATGGGTCCCTGCCCTGGGGTGGGTACACCCCCTATCCTGCCACTCTCCTGTGGGAGGGGGGCAGTAGCCTAGTCCTGATTGGGCAGGGCTTCCCATCTTCAAGATGGCGAGAGCCCGGAGTGGTGCTTTACCTCGCCTCCCCCACATGAGGGGTGGGGTTGGCAGAGGCTGGCACATCCCCTGTCCTTACTTGGGGTTTCTGGCCAGTCTTCCCGCCAAAGTGGGGGTCAGAACAGGTGGGGGCCAGTTGCTGGGTACAGCAAGTGGCCTGGAGAAGCTCACAAAGGCGGCATGCCTTTGAAGCTTCCCCCCTGCCCATCCAGGGGGAGGAGACCTAGCACGTCGCCCAGGATGTGCATTATTGCAGGCCCAGGAGAGCGGGGCCTCTCCACCCAGGGGTCCAGCAACATGTCTGCTGTGTGGCAACCTAGGCAGCCTCTCAGACAAGACGTGGATTGTAGGTTAGGTTTCATGGGGCATCTCTAAGATGCCCTCTGTAGTGCTTTGTACATTAAATCCCACACTGGCATCAGTGCGTGTTTAATGTGCTGCGAAGTTTGATACCAAACTTCTCAGTCTTTAGTGTTGCCATTATGGTGCTGTGGAGTTCGTGTTTGACGAGCTCGCAGCACCATATACTCTTAAATGGCAGCACTGCACATTGCCCAGGAATGGACCTGGGTACTCTAGGGGCACAGGGCTCATGCTCCTGTGCCCACACCACTGGCATAGGGCACCCAGCTAGAGGGGTGGCTGATGTATGCCAGGGCAGTGTAGGTGGTGGGCATGTCACACAGGGATGTGTGCCATGTCGACTCTGTTTTGTCTTGTACCCAGACACTCAGCCTGCAAGGGCAGTGTGTTTGTGTTAGTGTAGAGGGCCTCTAAGGGTGGCACAATAAGTGCTGAAGCCCTAGAGGCCTTCCCTGGTCACAAGGCCATGGGTACCTAGGGTACCATTTACCAGGGGCTGACATGTGCCCAGGGTTTGCCAATTTGTCCAGGGCACACTCAAAGTACATTCAGCAAAAAGTGGGGGCATCCCATGCAAGAAAGATGGCACTTTCTCACAACCACGAATGGCGTCTTCACTCGGAGGTGGTGCAAAGTCTTTCAGCAGTGGGGAGAGTCTTGGTTAAATCTGTTTGCCACCGAAGAGAATGCGCAATGTCCGCAGTTCTGCGTGTTGTAATTTCCAAGCCAGCACCCGCTTTTTGCCAGACTACTGATGCACTTTGACTTGATGTGCCCCGAGTCCCTGCCTATCAGTTTCCCAGGGCCTGTGTTCTTTCCCCAAATCTGTACCTTGTACACCCAATTAGCACTCTGGCCACAGGTCAGCCTCTGGTAAATGGTACCACAGGTACCCAGGGCACTGTGACCAGGGAAGACCTCTAAGGGCTGCAGCACTTATTGTGCCACCCTTATGTCGTGTAGTTCCTATAAAACCTATATAGGATCTGCACGTTTAGACAGCATACACTATAGGATTGGTGTCGGACTGATGCTAGACACGCCCACCGGGTATATTGGCCTGTATGCCAGCTAGCTCACAGTGCCACTAGAAACTCCTCTTACCAAGGAGAGAATAGTTCTTGGCAACTATCGAACGTTTCAACCCTGATCTCAGGATCATGGAACCGTGTACTACTTTTTGCTCAGTCACTCGTGCTCCCTTAGCCTCAGAGAGAGACACAGAATAAACGGTATGGACGTTTTTTCAATAAGCATTTATTGAACAGTCGTTATTCTAGTGCAAAATAGGTGTGCTGAAACAACCACTAGACAGAAACAGATATAAATGATTAGAAGCACTAAGAAAGTAAATGGATAGTAGATTTCTACCATGTTGCTATAACCTTGAATACAGGCAAGTATATAAAATACATGACAATAAAATGCGTACTCCTATGATGCAGTCCCAACTAGATGTACCTAAGTGTCCAAGAATCCCTCCAGGATAAAGTGAGAGACTTTGGGACCCTGTCTTGCTCTCGAGTTGGACACCCCGCAAGGGATGTTAGACCACTGCGAGCTGGAGTCTCTGCATGCAGGAATCTCAGCGTCTCACGTCCGTGTGTCTGCAGGGAAGTCCTGATCTCCTCTGCTTGTCTCAGCAAGATGTGATGTTTATATACCCAAAGATCTCCCCGTGGGTTCTACCTTGCTTTGCCTCTTGTCGGACTTGGGATGACGTCGGGAATTAACTTTATACATCGTTATTATACAGGAGATTGTAGTCCTGCTGAGTTTCCAATAATCCTCATGCATAATGTATGAGGCTTTTATTAGCAGCACTGCACTTACGATGTCTAAGAATGGACTTAAACACTGTAGGGGTACAGAGCTCATGTGCCTGTACCCTCACCACTGGTATAGGGCACCCAGCTAGAGGGGTGACTGATCTATGCCAGGGCAGTGGGTGGTAGGCTTGGCACACAGGAATGTTTGCCATGTCGACTCTTCACTTTGTTCTGCACTAAAACACACAGTCTGCAAAAGTGTGTGTGTGTGTAGGTTGGTAGGTACAGGGCCTCTAAGGGTGGCACAGTAAGTGCTGCAGCCCTTAGAGGTCTGTCCTGGTCACAGTGCCCTGGGTACCTGCGGTGCCATTTTACCAGGGACTGAACTGTGGCTAGAGATGCCTATTGGGCTAGTTTTGGGGAAAGAACACAGTCCCTGGGAACCTGATTGGCATAGACCCAGGGCATATCAATCCAAACTGCATCAGTAGTCTAGCAAAAAGTGGGGGGTTACTGCAACAGAAACCCAGCTTCTCACAGACTCTTGAGCTAAAAGACTGCTTTTCTGCTTGCCATCACCTCTGCTCACATGGTGAGTGAGCTTCAGGCTCTGTCATCTAAAACTCCTTTCCTTGCTGTCCATCCGGACAAGGTTGTCCTTTGAACTAGGCCTGCTCTTCTTCCCAAAGTGGTCACCTCTTTCCACATAGGACAGATCATCACTTTTCCCACCTTTTTCCCACCCCTCATCCTTCCAAGGAGGAGAAACTCCACCGTCTGGATCCAAAGCGTGCGTTATCATTTTATCTGGATCGCACAGAACATTTCCAGGTGGATGATCAACTCTTTGTTGGCTATGTTGGCGCCAAGTAAGGTCAGGCTGTGCAAAAACAGACCATCTCTCGATGGGTCGTCCTTTGCATTAATATCTGTTACTCCTTGGCGAATGAGGAGCCTCCGGTAGGACTGCACGCCCATTCCACCAGGGTGATGACAGCCACTACTGCTCAGGGGCCGTGGAGTCCCCCCTTGGTGATATCTGCCGGGCAGCCACGTGGGTATCCCAGCACACGTTCACTAAAACATTACTGGAGAGACGGCTTCTTTGGCTGTTCAGTTCTTCAGGACTTTCTGGTCTGAACTTAGTTCGCAGTCCCACCTCCGGGGTTAGTATTGCTGGGGTATCTATCCTAAGGTAAGGAATCTATAACGAATAGGCTCTTTCAGATGAACAAGTTCCTTACTGTGAGAAAGTGCCATCTTTCTTGCATGGTATGCCCCCACTTTTTGCTGAATTGCTGAATGTACTTTGACTGAGTGTGCCCTGGACTCCTGCCAATCAGGTGCCCAGGGCCTATGTTCCTTCCCTAAAACAAACCAAACCCAAATTGGCAAACCCTGGCCACATGTCAGCCCCTGGTAAATGGTACCCTATGTACCCAGGGCTTTGTGACCAAGGAAGGCCTCTAAGAGCTGCAGCACTCCTTGTGCCACCCTTAGAGGCCCTGTACCCTTACACACACACACTGCCTTTGCAGGCTGAGTGTTTGGGTGCAAGACAAAAACAAAGTCGACATGGCACACATCCCTGTGTGCCATGCCCATCACCTACACTGCCATGGCATACATCAGTCACCCCTCTAGCTGGGTGCCTTATGCCAATGGTGTGGGCACAGGAGCAGGAGCCCTGTGTCCCTACAGTGCCCAGGTCCATTCCTGAGCCCTGTAAGTGCAGTGCTGCCATTTAAGAGTACATGGTGCTGAGAGCTCGTCAAACACGAGCTCCACAACACCATAATGGCAACACTAAAGACTGAGAAGTTTGGTATCAAACTTCTCAGCACATTAAACCCACACTGATGCCAGTGTGGGATTTAATGTACCCTGCACCCCAGAGGGCATCTTAGAGGTGCCCCCTTAAACCTAACCTACAAATTCACGTCTGCTCTGAGGCTGCCTAGGCTGCCACCCAGCAGACATGTTGCTGGACCCCTGGGTAGGAGAGCCCCTGCTCTCCTGGTCCTACAACAATGCACATCCTGGGCGAGGTGCTAAATCTCCTCCCCCAGGATGGGCAGGGGGAAGCTTCAAAGGCATGCCGCCTCTGTGAGCTTCCCCAGGCCCCTGCAACCTCCCACTCTGGCGGGAAGCTTTGGCCGGAAACCCCAAATAAGGACAGGGGATGTGCCAGCCTGCCAACCCCACCCCTCAGGTGGGGGAGGCGAGGTGAAGCACATCTCCGGGCTCTCGCCATCTTGAAGATGGGGAGCCCTACCCTATCGGGACTAGGCTACTGCCCCCCTCAAACAGGAGAAAGGCAGGATAGGGGGTGTACCCACCCCAGGACGGGGACCCATTGTTCCATGCCCTTCACCTACCTGTAACGCCCCTAAATCTAGTATTTAGGGGCACCCTGAACCTTCCTTCCCCAGATTCCAGATTCAAAACTACGAAGAGCAAGAAGAAAGAAGACCTGCCCTGCAGCTGCTGAAAAGAGGAAGACACCAACTGCTTTGGCCCCAGCCCTACCGGCCTGTCGACCCTCGAACCTGCTCCTACTCCAGCCCGGCATCTCTTGTGGCTAGCAACCTCACCAGCCCCGGAGGACCTGGCTACCTTTTGGCTCTAAGCCCCTGGGACTCCCATGAGTAGAGGCTCTACTCGAAACCTATCTCTAACCCCTGACAGCAGCCCGGAACCGCGAACCCAGCACACTCTGCGCCAGCCGAGCCTGGCCAGTGCCGGAGTGAACAAAGACCCTGAGGACGACCCCACGGCGACTGTGACCCCGAGTCCGGCACCCAAGGACCTCCCCCGACCCTCCTGAAGAAGCCTGCAGCCTCAGAACAAGGTGCCCCCCCCAACCGCGATCAACAGAGGGTAAGATTTCCCGACACCTAAAGGCACCCCTGCACGCGGCGCCCCACGGCCCCCTGTGCCCAATCCCGAGGTACCTACCTATCCTCCAACTACCCAACTTACCTCTCGAGCTTGCAGTCTTGGTCTAAACCGGAGATTTCCCATTGAAATCCATTGAGCGCCCGAAGGCTCAAAAGCCGTCTGCACCCAGCCGCCCGAGTGGCCCTAGCAGTGAAAACTCTACACCTACCTACTTCCCCACTTGCCCTGAGTAAGTGACCAGGAGCCCAGCTCCCACAGCTGCGTGGCTTGGCAGTCAGCAGCCACCAACCAAGGCCCCCCTATCCCTCATAGGATAACATTGGGCCTAACTCTCTCTGCACCCGGCCGCCCTAGAGCCGCTGAGGGTGAACCAACTGTACCTACCTGACCCAGGGAGACCCCTGAGTCTGTTCCCAGAACTTCAACTCTGCCAGTCGAGTACTTACCCTTAAACCGCAAACTCCATTTTCCTCATAGGGTAACATTGGCTGGCTTTTTCCTGAAATTTCTTCTAGATGTGAACTTTTCAAATCTTCAAATATTCACCAAAAATCAGCCGAGTGACAAAAACGAATTTACTCACCTGCTCTTAGGTGAGCTCCCAGTGCTGGATCTTGGTGCCCAGCACTGACTCTGAAAAATACCTACAACTGTACTTACCCTTAACTCAATTTTCTTCCATAGGAAACCATTGACTGTTTTTCTGTGAAATTTCTTCTAAGTGTCGATTTCTGCAATCTTTAAATATTCTTCAAAAATCGTATAATATCTGAAAACGTAATTACTTACCTGTTTTGGATAAAGGTCCCAGTACTTAGTCTAGGCACCCAGTACTGGATTACAAAAGTAACAATAACATACTGTACCTGTAACCTGAATTTTCTCCCATAGGGAATCATTGACTGTTTTCTCTGAAATATTTTCTAAGTGTCAACTTTTAAAATAGCTAAATATTAGTTAAAAATCATTACAGTACTTAAGTCGACTTTCATCACTTTATTCTGAGAACTGATCCAGGACTGAATCTAGGATCCAGTCCTGGAATTCCAAAAGTAATCTAAAAAGTAATCTGTTGCAAATAACTTGAATTTACCATTGAGCTCAATGTATTGTTGTGTTTAAAAATAGTTGCCTACTGCAACCACTTGTAACTGTTTACTAAAGTCTATTGCATATTGCAAAAGTATTTATATGAAACCTCTACTGTTGAGAAAGTATATTTTAAATCCAAGTGTTGGTTCTAAAATAAAACAAGCATATATTTTTTATATATAAACCATTGGCCTAGAGTTCAGTTATTGAGTGTGTGAAACCATTTGCTGACTGAGTGTGTACAACAAATGCTTTACACTGTCCTCTGGTACTGCCTTACTGCACGACCAAGCTACCACTTTAGAGAGTAAGGTTATATCTAACTTTAACCTCTGTCAAACCCTGGGGAACTGTGGACTCCGTACACCCTGTACCTATTAAGGAACAGTATATACAGAGCCACTTTCTCACACTTACCTTCAGTAACGATATATCTGTAAGAGACATATTAGTTATAGATTCCTTACCGCCTCACCCATCTTCCCCGTTCTGTGAACTGACATCTAGTGTAAGGGACTCCCTTTCAGGGCCCTAGTTCTGTGCACCAGTGGTCAGTGTCTTGCATGGTTCTGCGCTTCTGGCGTGGAATGTCGTGTAAATGAACTGACGTCCGCGCGCAGGTGCGGCTACTAAGTAGATACGTCTATGTCATCCCGGCGACGACAAACGCAAAGTGGACCGATGCCACCTACCGACGTGCAGGGATCCTGCTGAGAAAGAATTCTCTGGATCCAGTCTGACGCCTGGGGGTAATTCTAAGGTAAGGAATTCATAATTAATACATGTCCCTTATAGATATATCGTTACAGAAGGTAAGTAACTTGTTAATCAGGGGAGGTCTGGGAAGCTATTCAGCTGGCCAAGCCAGTCAAATGCTCCCAGGGGCCAAAATTCAACATGGCAGACTCAAGTGGCCACCTGGAGGAGCTCTAGCCACCTCCCTAGGGAGGAGCTGGACGGGGGGTGGACACTCCCCTGTCCTTTGTGTAGTTTAGTGCCAGAGCAGGAGCCAAAGGCTTCTGAACTAGGCAAAATTGGTTTATACAAGAAGGGCACCAAATATGCCCTTCAATGCAGTCTGATGGTGTTTGAAAGTGTCCCCACTCTACCTAATTCTAAAGGAGAGACACCTCTCCTTCGCAGGAAATACTTTGATCAGCTTCCTCTGCCTGAGTTAAGCTCAGCAGTGGGCCAGAGCATTGTCTGAGGTAGACAGCAGCACGAGCTGTCAGGCAGACCCTATAAGGCTACACAGGTAGGTATTGGGGGGGTCCTCCTAGGAGCCCGCCAGTTCATGGTATCATGCAAATTATGCTGGGCTGGAATCGGTGTATTTGCATGATTCCAACATGCTTGGTAGCAAACATGACCAGGTTCGGAGTAGCTATTATGTAGTTGGACATCTTGACTTGCCAGTGTCCACTGCATACCTAAAAATGGCCCAAAAAATGGAGTCCGGGTTTGTAGGGGTACCTCTGCTCGTGCAGGGGTACCCACACACTTAGAACAATGCACCCTGTCCTTGGACTCAAGGGCCTGCCTTAGGCATGACTTATAGGTTTGAAGTGCAGTGACTGGGATAGAAGGGTAACCTTATATCCAAAGTGAAAGGTGCATGCACCAATTCACGCAGACTGCAATAGCAGCACTGCAGGCACAGTTTACCTGGACTTCCATGGGTGGCACAATAAATGCTGCAGCCCATGGGAGACCCCTGGTGTACCAATACCCTGGGTTCCTCATTACCATATTCTAGGGACTTACACTGGTACCCCCAGTATGCCAATTGTGGGGTGTACAAAGTACTTACCAACAAATTTAGAGGAGAGAGCACTGCCACTGGGGTCCTGGTTAGCAGGATCCCAGAGAACTACAGTCAAAACACACTGACACCAAGCATAAAGTGCGGTTATCTATGCCAGAAAGATCATGCTTTCCTGAGAACTGTTTGTTGCTTCTGCACACCCTCATAAAGGAAAGCCCATTTCTAAATCAGGCGTTTATAGACAGATCGTTAAATGTATTCAGACATGCTATATCAAAGCTATATGAACTTTAGCTGTACCCCCCAGAGCATACACTACTCGCAAAATAGGTTTCTTGTGCAACATCCCCATAGCTGACATTTGTAAAGCAGCTACATGGTCTGCACTGCACTTTCACTAAGCACTATTGTGTGGATGTTCTAGCACATCAACAAGCTAATGTAGGGTTGGCGGCGCTACGTACCCTTTTTCAAACAAATGCAACGCCCACTGGTTAGCCACCGTTTTTGGGGGACACTGCTATGCAGTCTATGTAAAGCATGGTTACCTACAGCCTCACATGCCTCGAACGGATTCTATTTCTTACACTGTAAGCATCTGTTCTTGGCATGTAGTACTGTAGATTCACATGCGCCCACTCTCCTCCCCGGACATCCATACTTTCATATGCCTGGCTGCCTCTTTACTGATGCTTGCTTGTACTCCATTCTCATCCTCCTGTGGGAAAACAATCTTACAATGGAGTTGATGTCCATGTGCACTATTACCAAGAGAAGTCACCTTACCTCATGACTCGAAAGACTTTCTTCAAAGAAAAACAAATTGCACACATCCGGACCCAACACTAGTTGGCAGGAGTATGCAAAGCATGTGAATCTACAGCACTACATGCCTCGAACTGATGCTTACAGGGTAAGAAACATAATCAATACCACTCCCTCCTGGCCCAATCTGGAGACACCAAGTAGACTTGTACCCAGTCAGTCTCGATCATTTTTAGAACTCAAGCCAAGAAAGGTAATGGTGAAAAGGCATACATGTGTCTCAAGGTCTACTCTAGATGGAATGCGTCTCTGAAAAAGAGCCTTCTTGGTATTCTAACACGCAAAAATGCTGACATTGTGCTCACGAAAAGATAGTCGGAGTTCTCCTCATTGCTAGAAAATGCCTTGCCTGAACTAGAACACAAGCAATCCAGGACTCGTTTCTCTCTTATTCAAGCTCATCAAACTACTAATGGGATGCAGTTGGACGGAGATGTGGCTCAAGCAATTACCAGTGGCTGAGATTAATTCAAGAATGACATCCATCACTTTTTTTATAAACTTCCGTGTGTCGCCTTTAGTGGGACAAGTGTGCTCAGCCGTGGGTATCTTGCACACTGTGCCACTGGCGCCAAACTATACCTGGCAGTTGAACATCTAATAATTGTGAAACGGGTCCTGGTTTCCTTGTATTACGGTTGAGGGAGGACATGGCCTGGCAGTTCGCTCTGGACTGTTCCCTTTGGAGCAGGATCAAGACTTATTTGCATATGGTTGGGTCCAAACTGAGGTGGCAGGGTGTGCAAAATATCAGTACACTGGAATGCTGTCCTGAGTAATTACCCGTGGCTGAGAATAATTCAGGGATTCCATCGCTTTTTTTGTATGCTTCAATACATTATTTGTGGCATCTTAACACTGAGTTTAGGAAGTGCATCTGTAATGCGGGGTTTTGAGGAAGGCAAGTGGTGGAGCAGCTTTCTTTGTACTGGATACTTCAACTTAGCGTTATCACCTCTGTCGTCCTTTACTGTGGTACATAATACATTTATTGTTGTCCATAGGCAAAACAAACATTTGCTAGGTCAATGGGTCTTGCCTAGGAGATAACTATTGTATTTTTTGTGTTTTAGCCATATTGTACAGCAGCACGGCTGTTGTGCTGCATGGTTGCAATTTAAAAAGTGATATGATACGGCCAGCACTGGCCACGTCATGGTACTTATTTATTTATTTATTTTAATTCTGGCGTGGTGGAAGGGCTTGTCGAAGGGCATCACTAACAATGGGGGGGACGGGAAAAATGCATTTACGCGGCCACCGCTGGCTGCAGTATCTAAAGCAGTTGCCTTTCTCCTTGGCCTTAATTGTGAAAGAGTGGTATTAATGGGACTCGGATATATATCGAGCTCAGTGAAGTAGGTGCAGCGACAACGCGGAACAGTTCACCATAATGAAGGACTATATTTTCCAATCCCGTCTTGCATTAATGCCCGTGGCGCCCTTGCTCTGGCATCGGAACCCGCTTTCATTACCGTTTAAGCTCAGCTCTTCGTCTCAGGTGTGAAGTTCTGCTGTAAAACGACCTGCCAAATGTTGGTGTCCTCTTCAATACGCTTTTCCTGTGTCTCTAAAAAAAATATTGACCTTGTGGAATTAACTGGTGCCCATGTGAAGTGCTCCAATACCTTAGCAGCGAGTTCCTGCTATATAAAACTGCAAAAAAAATGAGGCCTTCACATAACTACATGAGAAGTGACCTCTGCTGCTTGTCCATGAGCCTTTTGGCTCGAGTCGAGTCTGCTAATGCCAGCTCAGCCACGGACCAGGATGAGGTAGACTACTGCTCAGGTCTCGAAGTCCGTCATGAAGTAGGTGCAGCCTGTCAATACTACCCCTACCAAGAAGATGAACTGCATGGTTATCTTTTTTATTCTTTAGAATAAAGAGAACACTGATTCTCTATTGTATATGCCATATTTGCTCAGATTAAAAATTGAAAAGGCAGTACCAATTGCTTCCCGTTTCATTGGTTTCTAGACGCCTCCTGGGATGAATGTACCTACTGTAATAGGGCAGTGCTTACTCTGTTGAGTAAACAAAAAGTCTGACAGGAATGCGGGACGGGTGGTTGTTTACACTAGGCAATTCCATTCCCATCCCTCCAAACAACAAACCTTTAAATATTGCCTCAGGAGTTGGGAACCGTGTACTATTGAATCCAGGAATCCCGGCAGCGCAAGCCGGCACGGGCCGACAGGGGAGCCCCTCCAGTTTACAGGGTTTCTGCTTTCCGTGTGCCTGCTGGGGGACCACAACGCCCAGACTGCAATCAGCCGCGCATGCCCACCGCACCATCTTCCAGCGCCAGGAGGCGCTTGAAAAACGAGCGCTGACCGCTGTAGCGTGGGTTTCTGCGTTACGTGTGCCTGCTGGGGGACCACAACGCCCAGACTACAATCAGCCACGCACGGCCACCACGCCATCTTCCAGCACCAAGAGGTGCTTGAAAAACGAGCGCTGACTCCCGCAACACGGGACGCGCTCGGTACGCGTCTGTGCCCGTTAGAGGCCAGGCTGGGCCACCCCCTTTGATATCTCCGATCATCTGCGCTTAGCAGTGGTGAGTGGTGAATCATTCAAGTTTTATGTTTGGGGCAGCAATCGTTGTGGGCAAACGTAATATTGCTCCAGCTTCGCGTAATACCACGTCCATTGACAGTATGCTGGAGAGAGCAGTCAATATCGTTAGCACTGAAATCGAGCTAACTGAGAGGCGCTTGTCCCGGGGCTTAACAAAACCCCAGTTCCCTCTACAAACTGAGAATAACGATTGTATTGACTCCCAACCAACGTTGATTATATCAGCTGACCACAATTTACACTCGCCAGCTCGAGAAAGTAAAATGGGCACTGAGGGAAATGAGGACATTGGGCACATTAGGGAGATGGAGGATCCTTTATCACTGGCTTGTTCTAAGTACACTCTTGCAACTGTGAATGTTTCCCCGAACTCTGAAGTTACTGGGACAAAAAGAAAAAGGAAAGCAGTTAAGCCGGTTTGTTCTAAATGTAAACAACCCCCACGTTCTAATTCACAACGTACTGCGCTAACCACATGGATTCAAGTCCAGCAGTCTCAGTCGACCCAGTACCTGTCTGTGCCTCTGTTGATCTAACGTCCTCAGAGACACTAAATTACTCTGTATACACCCATACTGAATCAACACCGACACCTTTTTCAAATCGTAGACTTGGGGACTCTGCAATTGACATTATTATAGATACGATGTACGAGCAAGTTAAAGAGCTTGTAGATAAGAATTTCGCTGCACTATGGAAGCGCTTGGACCGCTTAGAATCACTAACTAATAAGTTAAATTTTGCATAGTAATGTACCTAAGCAGTTACCTTCACAGGGCGATATCTATAAATCACAGACTGAGTGACACAATTCTTAATGTACGAAAGGGAATTATAATTACCACACAGCCTTCATTCCCTTGTGATACTTGTTGCAAAACTAAAGATTGCATTTCACCTAAACTCCCTATTGATCCTGTTAAACCTCAAAATCCAGTTATTTCCACAGCATATCCATCTAGTCAAATTGTTGATCACGCCTTTCCTACAGCCCCCACAAATATTGTTTGCAATAATGTCTGCTGGTTTGCTGAGGCAAATAAAGACGTACTAAGCCTGCCACCGGCAGCATGCCTGTATGTCCTGATTCTTGCAGGGGTTCCCACATTAGGGAAGAATAAATCTGAGTCTTGGGACCAACTACGGAACAAGAGTATTGACTGGTTGGCTGAAAACAAAGGGTTCAGGAGGTTTAATATAAATGCGATTATAATGGCACGTAGGGTTGGCTGGGTTGGACTGTCAGATAAGACTATTGAGGAAAATTGCATTGTTAATTTTCGCCGACCAGCACTTGTTAGATCACTATTGATGGCAAAGGAGATTAACAGCTTTTCCCCACGAATATTTGGGCATTACCTCTTGGTTTCTTTTATAAACCAAACTTTGAGCAGCATACTCCAGCCATCTCCTCATATCCGTTACAAAACAGGTTCTCTGCCCTCTCTGGTTTGGATAGTTTAGATTGACCATCATACATATCAAAACCTACTGAAATCGTCCCTCTGGCACCTCTTCTGGCCATTTTGGAAAACAACGATATCGAGCCATATGACCCAAAGTTACATGTGCTGAGCTGGAACATTGCCGGCTTGGCTTCTAAACTAAGTAGTGATGATTGGGTCCAGACGATAAACAAATATGATATCTTAATGTTCCAAGAGACTTGGGCAACAATAGAGTTATATCTTGAAGGGTATGAATTCCTCAATATCATTGCACCCCTCCCCAAACAAGGCCGACCTTCTGGTGGCCTATCCATGTGGGTGAATATTTCTTCAGGCGGCAGTATTGAAACAATTCCCACAAAAAGCGCTAACATCCAAGCTTTGATATACACACTGGGTTTCAATTTGTTTTATTAATTTTTATAATAATGGTTTTTTAACTATACCCAATATGAATTTCGTTAATCTTTTCAACTTTATCTCAGATATACCAAATCTTACAGGGAATCAAAAACTAGCTGGAATTTGCTTGGGTGGTGATTTTAATGCAAAGATTGCAGGAGGAAACATTTCAACTCCCTTTTACCATTCTTTGGACCACCCATGTAAAAGGGGGATTGAACTATTGGAGTATTTATTGAATAGTAGTCTATTAATTGTGATGGAAATCGCGGCTACAAATAATGAGGATAGTCCAATACCTACCTATAGAGGCCGTGGTTGTGCCTCAATAATAGACTACGTTTTTATAACGGCCACACTAGCAGACTACTTGGCTAAAGCAGAGGTCAAACCCACCACGTTTGGGGACCATAATCCAATCTCAGTTCTATTCAGGGTTGCCCCCAGATCCAACTTCAGAAAAGAGCCAGGGGCCTGTAACCTAGCACCCTCAACAGATAACTTAAGGGTTATATGGAAAGGTATTGATAATAGTAGTGTGTTTTTAAAAATGCTAAAAACCTATCGATCATTCTCCGATACTTGCCTTTCATCTATTGATCCCAACCCAGAGGTAGTTTCTGCTTTTGTTCAATTACGTGCAGGTATTAAAAACTTGATGTCAAAACCTGCACTTGTTTCCAACTTTAACCCCAGGTGGTTTAACAGCGCTTGCTCACGGGCAAACAGAGAGCTTAGTTGCTTTCGCAGCTGTCCCTAGGGACTCTAACCTCATTAGATTATTGAAGCACCAATATAAAAGAGTGACTAAGCAGAGGAAAGCCGAGATCTCAAAAGAACAATGGAACAACTTGGCTTGCGCTGCAAGACTTAATAACTCAAATGCCTTCTGGGCAGCAGCCAAGTCTATGAGAACATTGGGCCACACACTTAGTCCTTTAAAGTTGTAACATAACCAGCGAAGCTTGGGTAGCCCATTTCTCTAAAATAAAGGCCGCTACGCCCCAGTGTGAGGATCCTATAGACAAACATGTTGCCACACAAATTCAGATATCATTAATAGAGGTTGAGGACGCTATTGACCAAAGTCTGGGTAATAAGGCCCCCGGCCCTGATGGGTTCCCCATCGATCTTATTAAATTTAGGCCAGAGTTCTAGGCACACCTTCTAATTAATGTTTTTAATAATTTGACAATTACTAAAATCCCCAATACATGGTCAACATCTGTTATCGTTCCAATCTTTAAAAAGGGCGATAGATCCAACCCGAGTTGCTATAGACCAATTTCTTTAATTGACAATACACTTAAGATATTGGGAAGGGTGCTATTCAACAAAATCAGATTCTGGGCCGAGGAGGAAAATATTTTAAATAGATGTCAGCTAGGTTTTAGAAGCAATCTTGGAACGGTGGAACAGTGCCTTAACCTCAACCTGATTATTGGTAAATATACCATAGCTCGGCACTGCCCCATCTACCTAGCATTTATGGACTTTACCTCGGCCTTTGATTTTGTTAATAGATCGCGGCTCTGGTCATGCCTTTTAAATTATGTGTTGGATGAGGTTTTAGTGCATCTTTTAGCATATCTACATAGGGACTTAAGGACACGGGTGAGAATTAGCACGGATGGAGCAGTTTCTGGGGACATAGTGATTGGTAGAGGGGGAAAACAGGGGTGTGTCTTGGCCCCACTCTTGTTATTTTATATATTAACAAGCTACACAATGTGTTGTCTGAACTGACTACAGATGTCCCGATGATTATTGGTAATAAACTGCCCGCCCTTTTGTATGCGGACGATGCCGTTTTAATGGTTCGTACCCCCAATGCATTGCGTATATTAGTTAGGGTTTTTGTTGACTTTATGAATGGTTTGAACCTTTGTACAAATTTTAAGAAATCGTTTTTAATGTGTTGCGGTCCTAAAAACGTCCTATTAATGCTCTCACCTTAGGTTCTGGTACTTTGCTATGCACATGCACTTTCCCATATCTGGGCTTACAATTCTCAGATAATGGATCTTGGGCAGCCCATTTGGCATATGGCCGGAGCAAATTTTTAAAGGCTGTCAATTCGATCCTGAATCTATCACAACCAAAAAGAATTGAGGTAGTGCTATACCTGCTCAAAATGTATAGAACACAGTGCATACCCACTGTAACATACAGGGCTGATTGTATCATATGAACTTCTTGCTTTTATGCTGTTAGAGAATATGCATTTGGTTTTTGACCACAGTTTAAATTGTGTGGACTCTTAACTATGGGTCTAACAGCCTATTTCCTCCTGCTGCTATTCATGTAAACCTATTTGCACTTTGCATTTTATCATATGATGCTGCTATATAATTTGATATACTCTCGGTTTTTGTGATAATTATAAACTTATGATGATTCATTGTACTGTTTTTACATTGTAAGTCGCTTTTGTATGTTATAACCCAGATGATGTTTTATATGTAATGCTTTTTAGTGCTTTACTCTGTGATATATTGCTTTGTGCTTTTATGGATACTATATCAGAATAAAGATTATTGAATGAATGAAATATTGCATCAGTACGAGGTGATTAAAGGCTTCTAAATATATCCTAGTAGAAGTCCAATCAGATGCTTTGGTTTTGCGTGATTTAGCACTTTAGAGAGCAGCCCAATACCACACATTGAGCTTTGACTTACTATGCACCAGTGCATGTGTTGATGAAGAAAGACCACATAGTGTTGTGCATGACTTCGCACAGGCATAGCTCCCTCCTCCTTTATCCAGTCACACTCCCCCAGAGCACTATTGTGGTACATAATGCTTGATTTGCTGAATACCATGTGTTGTGCTCAGGACCCACTGGCTGTTGCTGAAGTCAGCAGACAGATAGTCATTCTGACGTTAAACTTGTGTGAGGCCTGGCCTGTACCTCCACCTAGAGCAGACATGCTCACTGCCAGAGTTTGAGTCCAGTGAATTGCTGCATGTGTGGAGGTTGATCGTGTTCAGTGATGATATTGATCTCAATGTTGTGATGCTGCTCATGCCATCATTTTGCTGTCATGATCAGTTCATGGGATCGTTACGGTTCTATTGCTCGCCTTAGTTGGTAAAATTATCAGCCCCTCTACATTTAAGCAAAACGAAGATGCGTTCCTCCCCCTCATAATCAGAATGTAATTTTTTTCCTGTTTTTGAGGGTCTCAAGTAGAGGTGCCAGTGGTGGTGTTAATTCAGTGTAGAATTGTGAACGGGGGTGGGGGGGGGCGAAGAGTATGGTTGCATCACACAGAAAACTGATGAATTTAATTGGTGTAGAGGTTCTCATCATAACCTTTCAACATTTAAAGCCAAATAAAAGCAATTTCGTAAATTTTGGTTCCCAATCAGAAGAGTGTGTGAATGATGGTTTTGATCGCGTGGGTGTAATCCAGAAGGCCGGAAATCGTATTCATATGACAACAATGTATATTATCCGAATCTGAAAGAAACGAGTTAGTTAGATTCCTCACCTTAGAATATCCCCAGGCGTCAGACTGGATCCGGAAGATTTTTCGTCAGCAATACCCCTTGCGCGTCGCTAGGCGTTGTCTGCGGCTCCGCGTCCGTCGTCGGCGTCGTGCGCCGGAATGACGTCGTCGGAGTACTTAGACGCCGCCCTCGCGCGCTGACGTCAATTCTTCTTTTTTCCGCGCCAGTAAGCGCAGATCCGGGAGAGCTACCCCTTTAGTCAATTTTTTACTAACTTTTTGACTCTTTTTGGTCAATTCTCGACTCTGGTGCCGGTAGGATGCCTGGTTTCAAGGCCTGCGACGACTGTCACCGACTGATGTCGGTGACAGATCATCACCGCCGGTGCCTGTACTGCTTGGGCCTCGACCACAACGCGGCGTCGTGCTCCGACTGTATGGCCCTGACCTCGAAAGCTAGGCGGGAGCGGTCCCGCAAGCTTCTCGAGCTTCGCCACTTGGCTCCGCGTCGCTCTCGGTCCCGGTCCAGGAGGAGGTCCAAGGATCGGTCGCGGAGCCGCACTCGACATCGTCCCTCGTCTGGCTCGAAGTCTTCGGGTAAGTCGAGGCAGTCCAAGAAGCGACACCGCTCTTCGGACTCCCCTCGCCGGTCGCGCGACTCGGCCGAGGGTCCGGGTGGTTCCACCGCCGCGCAAGTCCCCATACCCGACGGTCCCTGGGACTGACGCGACGCCGGCGGAGGTCAGTGCCTTCCTCTTGGCCATGAGGAACCTGGCCCCGCCGTCGAGGCCCGCTGGTGCGCCTTCGGGCACCGCGGACTCGACTGGGCGACCTCGCATGCCGGCGGCTCCGGCCCCGGCGCTGTTGGAGGCTCCGGCCCCGACACCGCAGGTCCCCGAGGGCCCCGAGCCGGGGCCCCCGTCGACGCCGGTCGACCTCGTTACGCCTCCTCCGCCGACACCGATACCACCCCCGACGCCGGCTCCGGTCGACGTCGATCCCCGGTTCAGCCCCTGTCCGGTCCCGACGCCGATGCGGCGCCGTCCGACGCTGCATCCGACGCCGCTAGAGACACATATTGTCTATCAACCGGCTCCGATCATTCCTCCTGTTTACCAGGAATCGGATGACGGGGGCGACTGGGAGGGGTCTGATGACCCTATGGCCCTTCAGAGCCAACTTGCACAGGACTGGGCAGATGAACTGGGGGAGGCCAGTGGGTTGGATACCTCACCAGACACTGGATTCATCTCTCCTCCGACTGTGGCTTCGGAGGAGGGTGCAGCCTTTTCCGTGGTGCTGCGCAAGGCGGCCGAAGCCCTTGGGCTCGAGCTGCCTGCCGTGGCTGTGAGGACTAACTTCCTCACTGAGGTGCTTCAGTCTGCCGCATGCTCCACTGAGCCTCTGCTGCCATTCAATGAGGCCCTCACTGGCGTTCTGCAGGGCACCTGGTCCAAGCGCTCCACAGTCCCTCCTGTGGATAGGAATGTTGCCAGGCGCCACCGCCCTGCTCCGGGCGACCCCAGTTTTCTGTCCCAACACCCCACCCCCGAGAGTCTGGTTATCCAGGCCTCTACCTCCCAATCCTCCTTCCCGTCCGCTCCTCCGGACCGGTATTCCAAGAGACTGGAACAGTTTGGTAAGAAGCTGTTCTCTTTGCTCAGTTTGGGCCTGCGGTCTTTGAACACCGCCTGTCTCTTGGACCGTTATTCCCACTCTCTGTGGGATGCGGTGGAGGACGTGCTGCCACTGTGCCCGGAGGAGGCCCGGGAGCGGCTTTCCTCGGCCCTGGCCGATGGGAGAGATGCAGCGCGCCATGCAATCCGATGTGGGCTTGACACTATGGACTCGCTGGGTAGGGCGATTTCTACCACGGTGGCGCTTCGACGTCACGCCTGGCTGCGGTCCACGTCCTTTTCAGGGGATGTCCAGAGCACCCTCATGGACATGCCTTTTGATGACGCTCGCCTTTTTGGTGACAAAGCGGACAGTGCGCTGGCTCGCTTCAAGGACTCGCGGCCTACGGCCACGTCCTTGGGCCTCTCGGCCCCGCGGCCACAAACTTCCGCTTTTCGCTCCTTTCGTGGCCAAGGAAGGGGCTCCTCCTCGCGTCCGCCTAGCCGCCGGCCGCAGAACGAACCTGCACGTGGACGTGGTTTCCGCCGAGGCGGTACTTGAGGACGACGCGGTCAGTCCACATCCACCCCGGCAGCATCCGCCTCAAAGCCTTCCTAGTCCGAGCTTTCAGGCCCATTCAACGCCAGTGGGCGGCAGAGTTCGCCATCACCTGCTCCACTGGCGGTCCATCACATCGGACAGGTGGGTGCTGCAAATCGTCCGAAGGGGCTACTCCCTCCCCTTCGAGACGACCCCTCCAGCCATGCCACCGCAGCACCACCGTATCTCGGGGGATCATTTGAATCTTCTCCACGAGGAGGTTTCGGCCCTCTTGGCCAAGGGGGCCGTCGAGTGCGTTCCGAGCCCAGAAGTAGGTCGTGGTTGTTATTCCCACTACTTTCTGGTTCCCAAGAAGGGCAAAGGGGGCCTACGCCCTATCTTGGACCTCCAGAACGTCAATGCCTTCCTCCGGAAGGAAAGGTTCAAAATGTTAACTTTGGCTCAGGTTCTAGCTGCCCTCGATCCTGGAGACTGGATGGTAGCGTTGGACTTGCAGGACGCATATTTCCACATCCCCGTCCTGCTGGCCCACCGGCGTTACCTAGGGTTCACGGTGGGTCAGGAGCACTTTCAGTTCACCGTGCTCCCCTTCGGCCTCACCAGTGCCCCTCGGGTGTTCACGAAAGTGATGGCGGTGGTCGCAGCTCATCCGCGCAGATCAGGGGTTCCAGTCTTCCCCTATCTTGACGACTGGTTGTTGAAGGCGGGCTCGCCCCAGGCAGTCGTCTCCCACCTCCAGACTACGGCGGATCTCCTGCATTTGCTGGGGTTTTCCATCAACGTGCCGAAGTCACACCTGAGCCCCTCTCAGAAGCTCCTTTTCATCGGAGCGGTTCTCGATTCGGCGCAGTTCCGGGTTCATCCACCGGAACAGTGGGTCCGGGATATACAGGCTTTGATTCCCATCTTTCGGCCTCTATCCTGGGTTTCGGTCAGGCTAGTGTTGCGGCTTCTGGGGCTGATGGCCTCCTGCATCCTACTAGTGCATCACGCCAGGCGGCGCATGCGGGCTCTGCAGTGGGACCTGAAGTTTCAGTGGGCCCAGCATCACAGCAACCTGTCCGACCATGTCTTGATCTCGGAGGGCACTGCACAGCAGTTGCAGTGGTGGCTCACGGACCGCGATTGGGTCACGGGCAAGAGCCTCTCCCTACCGGAGCATGTCGTTGTGACGGATGCGTCCCTCCTGGGATGGGGTGGCCATATGGGAGAGGCGGAGATCAGAGGCCTCTGGTCTCCGGCGGAGTCTCGCCTCCACATCAACTTGTTGGAGCTGAGAGCGATCAGACTTGCACTGAAAGCCTTCCTTCCCTCTGTCCGGGGAAGTGTCGTGCAGGTGTTCACGGACAACACCACCGCCATGTGGTATTGCAACAAACAGGGCGGGGTGGGGTCGTGGACCCTTTGTCAGGAGGCTCTGCACCTCTGGACATGGCTGGAACACCAGGGCGTCACCCTGGTGGTTCAACATCTGGCGGACTCTCTGAGCAGACTAACTCAGCCGCCGGTGCATGATGGATCACGAATGGCGTCTGAACTCCGAGGTGGCGCAAGGTCTCTTTCAGCAGTGGGGAGAGCCTTGGTTAGATCTATTCGCCACCGACGAGAACGCGCAATGTCAGCAGTTCTGCGTGTTGGAATTTCCAAGGCGGCACTCGCTCGGCGACGCTTTTCGTCGCGAGTGGAGTTGCGGTCTGTTGTACGCCTTTCCGCCTATACCACTTCTGCCCAGAGTGCTGAAGAAGATCAAGCGCGACCGGGCCCAAGTCATCTTGGTGGCTCCGGATTGGGCACGAAGGTACTGGTATCCCGAGCTACTCAGTATGTTGACCGATCCTCCGATACGTCTGCCCCTTCGGGGGGATCTTCTGTCGCAGCAGCAGGGGACGGTCCTCCACCCGAACCTGTCCAGCCTCCACCTCCATACGTGGAGATTGAGCGGCGGCAGTTGATGCCATTTGACTTGCCTCCTGAAGTCTGTGATATCATTCTGGCAGCCAGGCGTCCCTCCACAAAGACGGTATACGCCTGCCGGTGGAACAAATTTGTGGCATGGTGCACAGCAAAGGCTGTGGATCCCCTTTCCGCCCCTCTTTCTGAGGTTCTCCTCTTTCTTCTTTCTTTGGCCCGGCAGGGCTCTGCCCTGGGCACCTTGAAAGGTTATCTTGCTGCTCTCTCTGCCTTCTTACGGCTTCCAGATCAGCCCTCTCTTTTCAAGACCCCTGTAGTGTCACGCTTTCTTAAAGGCATTACTCAATCGTTCCCTCCTGTCCCTTTGGTAATGCCTCAGTGGGACTTGAATCTTGTCCTGACATTCCTGATGTGCGCTCCCTTTGAGCCTCTTCACAATTGTCCTCTTCGTCTTCTAACTCTTAAGACTGCTTTCCTGGTAGCCATCACCTAGGCTAGACGGGTGAGTGAGCTCCAGGCTCTATCGTCCAAGCCTCCTTTTCTATCTGTTCATCCGGACAAGGTTGTCCTTCGCCCTCGTCCTTCCTTTCTCCCGAAAGTGGTGACCCCCTTTCATCTTGGGCAATCTGTCACCTTGCCCACCTTCTTTCCGCATCCTTCCAAAGAGGAAGAGCGGCTCCACCGTCTGGACCCAAAACGTGCGCTCTCCTTTTATTTGGACCGCACTAAACCGTTCCGGGTGGACGACCAGCTTTTCGTTGGCTACGTGGGTGCAAAGAGGGGAAAAGCTTTACACAAGCGGACCATTTCCCGGTGGGTCGTTTTGTGTATAAAAATCTGTTATTCCTTGGCAAAAAAGGAACCGCCTGTTGGGCTGCGCGCCCATTCTACTCGGGCCACAGCGGCTACTACTGCTTTGGGACATTGGTCCCTTTGCAGGACATCTGTCAGGTGGCAACGTGGGCTTCGCTGCACACGTTTGCCAGGCATTATTGCCTGGACAGCCAAGTCCGGAGGGATGGCTTCTTTGGCCGTTCTGTCCTCCAGGACTTTCTGGTGTGATCTTGGTTCGCAGACCCACCACCGGAGTTGGTATTGCTTGGGTATCTATTCTAAGGTGAGGAATCTAACCAACGTGTTTCTTTCAGATGAACAAGTTACTTACCTTCGGTAACGATGTATCTGTAAGAAGCATTAGTTAGATTCCTCACCGACCCACCCATCCTCCCCGTTCTGCGAACTGACATCTAGGGTTAAGGCTATCCCTTTCAGGGCCCTAGAATTTTTTGGCACCAGTGTCGGTATCTTGCATGGCTCTGCGTTCCTGGCGCAGAAGGCTATGTACAAGAACTGACGTCAGCGCGCAAGGGCTAAGTACTCCGACGACGTCATTCCGGCGCATGACGCCGACGACGGACGCGGAGCCGCAGACGACGCCTAGCGACGCGCAATCTTCCGGATCCAGTTTGACGCCTGGGGATATTCTAAGGTGAGGAATCTAACTAACTAATGTTTCTTACAGATACATCGTTACCGAAGGTAAGTAACTTGTTCATTTGAAGTATTCTTCAAGCTGTTAACTTAAATCGGAAATTATACCTCTGACCACCATTCCCTTTTTCCCCCAGACAATGCCATTTGCAGAATAAACGGTGCATTTAATTGTATTTTTTTTTCCTTTTGCATAGGTAGTGCAGCATTGTGTCAGCTGTCTTGGATCGGTTGTTAACAAAGTTACTCAAAATTACAAGTTTGTTTGGGCCTGTTTTAATAGATATTATGGTAAGTCAAATGCTCATTTCCTACATGTAACGTATTTGCCCATGCTCTTATGCCAGATTTACTACAGTGATGTTTTCTTGTAGGTGCCCTCACAAAATTAAAAAACCAACACCAGGAAGATCCAAATAGTACTGTTCTTGCCGCAAATAAGCCGGCACTCCTTCGGTCTCTCTTTACTGTCGGGGCCCTCTGTCGTCATTTTGACTTCGATCAGGAAGAATTTAAAGGCAACAGCAAGGTAAAATTATTTGTATTGTCTACATGAACAGTATTACCTACGTTTTTCTTTCATGCTATTTCTGAACGGTTCCAATTTTATTGGTAGCGACATCATGTTGTCAAAGTCTTATAGTTGATAGCTTTCGGGGCAGGGGGGAGGGGGGGGGTAGGTTTGTATTACCCTTAAGATGAAACCAAGACGTTAGGATTTAGGGTAAAGTCATATGCATTTATGTGCTATTTGTTGCCCTTAAACCTAACTAAAAGACAGTGTGTTACTTTATAGAGACCGCAGCAAAATACTGAGACTATTAGTGAGTCTTTGTGTTGTGTGTGTTTTAAAATGGTGCATCTCCAGCTTTTTTAAAATTGGAGGAGTATTGTGGCATGGATGAGATTTTGGCCTTGTGTTTTTTCTTTTGCGCTTCTTTGCATCATGTCTGATGGTGTCCTGGCTGCAGGTATGCTGCGGGCCAACTGCAATTTTGAGCTTGTCAACCAGATACTCCAAGGCTCCAGTTTATGAATGAGGAAGTAATCTTTTTGAAGAAAGTACAGGTCGGTAAAGGGAACCTCTGAAGTTAAATTAGTACTCGGGTGATGTGGTCATATTTCTTTAGGCCCTGGAGGAGACATGTTCCTGAAAAATTTGAGGAATTCTGCCTTGATGGCTTCAGCTGTAGGCAGGTAATTGTTATCCAAGACTGGTGGACTGTCTGAAGCAGAGGAGACTCTCGCAGAATTGTCTATTGTTGGTATATTAGTGAATTTTAATACTGTTATCTGTGAGTATAGTAACAAGGGGCACCATGTCGAGGTTAAAGACGACCAAGGACAAGATGGAAATCTCAGGAGCTCTGCAGGTGGAGCAGATCTCCAGGGACAAGGAACAGCAGGCATCCATAGATGTCTACTATACTTAATATTATTTTGCAAGAAACGAACAGTTAACCATCACGTAGGTGTTTAATAATGTTATACATGTTGCTTTTTTTCAGCTTTTTTTGCTACTTCTAACTGCTCTAAATAAAAGTTATTAATATCCATAGTAATGGCGCTCAATTTAACAGCCTCAGTAGAATGAAAGGCAAATTTGGCCTTATCAGAATTCAAATGCGTGCGCTGCACATTGCAGTCTCTAACACGCTGCACCATCCTTCCAGATTGGATGGTAATGAACAGTATTTGAATCTGTACCAATATCAAGTTGCAAGGAAATTACCGTTAAATAACTTGTTTTAAATGAGGCAAAAAGTAAATCTAAAAGTAACCTAGAAATTTATTGTACTAGGCCTTCAAATTTGCAATATTCCATATTTTAACTTTTATGAACGTTTTCTACCAATGTCCTGTAAATGTATCCAAAGAACCCTAAGGGACATCTGGTATCCAGCTCATTGATACACTGGAAGGATCCAGAATGTATATGCCCACATAATCTGGTGCTGGGGTCCCAACCTGCCAACATTTTATGAGAGCTCATATTTTCAATTCAGTGCTTTCTTAAACTCTATCAAATTCCCTCATGGAACATAGCTAAAGTCATCGCATCGCCGTTTTTCTTGTTATTCCTGTTCATCTAACATTTTGGCAATAGACATTGAGAGCTACCAGAGATGCTAACCTGCAGTTGAAAGATTACTGCATTGAATTAAATTTAACAGTTAAAGTAATTGTATATATTAGGATTTAGTATCAGTGCTAGGGTACACATTAAGTTGAAGTGCATTTGTTTAGGATTAATGCCTATGATTCAGAGGTCGAAATTTAATGGAGCAAGTTGCAATGTGCAGATTTATCAAAGTTTCCACTTTGTTACCTTTAGTCCCGTGTTCCCATATTGGTTGCACACAGAGTCCTGTTGTCAAAACATCTTTATAACCTCCTGTGTCTTTGTAGATGTAGCCTTGGGGTTAAGTTATTAAATAGGCTTTGTTTTTGGGGTAGTTTAGGCCAAGGGTTAAGGTAAGATTTATAATTAGTCCTTGTGCAGTTTTAGGATAAGGTATAGATAGGGTCATGATTAGATTTAAGCCTGCATTTTGAGTCAGCATAAAGTTAAGTGTTAGGGTTTGGCAGTTTAAGGTAATCCCTTTTATCCTTGGATGTTGCTCATTCAATATAGGGGTATTCTCAATGGTAAGACTCTCAGTAAAGATACTTTGATGTACTGAATTGTGTTACATGCAGCAACATACAACTCTTCCATAACATATCCAGCCATCAGTTAGCTGTTTAGCTCTCTGTGGACTTCTAGGCTTGCAATATTGTGACAATCGCAATGAAATCTCACAATGTGTGGATGTGTATTAAAAGTTTCAACTCTGAGGGCCCCACATTCAAGAACTTTAATATCCTCTGTAAGGAGATGGCTTTTTTGTATGGTCACTCAAGTTTTTGGGCTGATGGTGCTAGTTTTTCGACTCAAAGTTCACCGATGCCTGCTAACCAGACCTCAGTGCTGGTCCCATTACCCATAAACTGGTATGTCGAATTGGCACATAACTAATTGGCTAAATTAACTTAGCGGTAAGCCCCTGGTAAATGGTACCCAGGGCGTGTGAGTTAGAGAGTCTCTCTAGGGATGGCAGCACTGGTTGTTACACCCCAGGTGTGACACGAGTAAAACAAGACTCCCAGTCCGCCATCTGTAGACTTTGCCATTTATAGTAATGGAAGTCACCCCAATGGCAGGCCTATCGAGTCCTAAGGCATGGTGCAACATCTCACATGCAGAACATGTCATTTTACATGTTCTGATAGTAAAGACGCGAAACTGTCATTTTTACTGTGGAACGGTTTAGTCACCCAATTGGCAAGTACAGAGTTAATCGCTGACCCCTCAGCTGTGCTAACTCTGAAACAGTGCAACCAAAGTGGATCATCCAAGGTATCAAACAACTTTATACATTAAGCCCAACTTGATTCTCAGGGTGAAATTAATGTGGCAAGTTGTAGTGTACAACTTTAGCAAAATTGGCTCTTTGTGTTGCCTTTAGTCACCTATTCCCAATCTGGTTGCACACAGTGTCTTTTTGCCAAGACAGCTTTCTGACCTCCTGTGGATACATGCTAACAACCCCCAGGAAAGGATACAATAGGGTCCTGCTCTGGAAGGAGATGTCACCTCCCTACTGCGGGAAGCCATGCACGTGTAGGTCCAAAAGGCTAGCTTCAAAGGAGAAGCTGCATCTGAAGGGCAAATGGGTAACCCTTGAGAGAGGGGCTGCTCCAGGCAGACAGGATCGCACTTGGGACAAGAGAGGGGAAAGGAGTTGCCAAACCTGTTTTCCAGGGGCTTTCAGGGGGCCCACTTGGTAGCCACACTTCTGAGTTGGGCTAGAGAGCTCCACCTGCCAGGAGAGGGGTCCTTGACACAGTGGAAGAGGCCAGAATGGTGCATTCGGGGATGCTCAGATGACGGACTTCGCAGGAAGTGGTCATCAGGTGGGAGGGACCCTGGTAGCCCATTGGCTCCCAACCTCATCCTCCCCTGAGAGCATTTTTTGAGCATAAGTAGAGCACCCCTGGCACCCCATACTCAGATATCGACTGGACTGGAAGAAGGACCAAAGGAGGACTGCCCTGCTGTATCGTTACCAGCAAAGAGAAGCTGAACCGGAGTGGACTGCACCTGTGGAACCTGGTATCTAGCAAAGAAGAGGGACTGTGCCTGCTGTGTCCTGCTCGGGGAGAAATTGTCTGCAGAGCCCAGCCAAAGACAAGTGTCTTCAAGCATTAGTGGGCTGGTCTCCTTTTCACAGCACAGAAATACAACAGCTGAGAAGCCTGCTGCGGCAATTTTGTAGTCCAGAATCTTAAACCCACTGCCAGCGGCCACCGTGCAGCACCAGGGAACAGGACCAGATGCACAAAGTTGCACCCAAGTTTGCCGAACCCTGGAGTGTCGTCTGAGTGCAACTGGGAACTATAGAGGACGAGTTGTCGACCCAGGAATGGTTGCCCTGTGACCACAACACTGGGTGACTGGTAGTTCAGTGGTGATGGACTTCTGCTAGCACAGAGGGACGACGACCCTGTGACCAGGACAGCATCACTCCATTCATGGACCGAGGAAGCAGGACCCCAGTCAACCACATTGCATCTATAGCATCCTTTAAGAATCCACCATCCCCTGCTTCAGGACTACTTCCATAGGAAAGCCCTGCAAAGGATAAAAGTGCCTGGAACTGAAACTGACTGAAGACTGCTTTACCTGTTGTGGTAAAGGTTTCTGAGGACCTTGCTGGTTCCCCCTGACTAGCTCCCTACTGAAGTTGACCATCTAAAGTTACTCCAAGTAGCCACATTACAACTAGCCCAGACTTTTTAATGAAAAAGTTTTTAAGTGTTAAATTCATTGAATTTGCCAGTGTTTGTGTGTGGTTAAGTAAAAGGTCTAGATTCATTGTTTCTTCCAAAATGTATGTTTCTGAAACCCTTAAGTCCTTAAATTCAAACAAATATACTTTATTTTTATAAATTGGTGTCGTAGTACTGGAGTATAGAGTTTTTTTCTACAATTGTTTTGGTGATGTTTAAATGTTTCACACTTGTTCCTTTGTGTAAGCCTTAGAGCTACAGCTACTCGGGGTTGAGCTGAAGGCTTAACAAACGAAACCTGACTGGTCCTAAAGCGGTTGGGAGTGTATTGCACCGTGAGGTCATATAATACACGCCATTTCCTCACAGCAGTCTTCACCAATCGTTATGCAAAGGGTGTTAAAAGTATTACTACTTCATTCTATGGTTTTAAAGATGAATTTTTTGAGAGAAGTACTCCAGCCTGGTCAAGCGCCTATATAACCTCTATTGCTGTTTAGAGGCACTTATGGATACAGTCTTGATCATTTTGTCAAAGCTGTGTTCAAGATCATCAGTTAATAGGCAGGTTGCTCACCAGCATCATCCAGCAACAGGCAACCCTGATTTTCTTACACAGCATTCTACACTAGAGAGTTGCGTGCTGCAGGCGTCCACTGGTTAAGTAAATCCCAACGCCTTCACCAGCACCTCACCAAATCGAGAGTCCAAGAAAATAGAGACATTTGGCAAATGTATATTTTCCTCAACAGGCCTAGTTGTACGTTCAGTAAATGCCAGCTGTCTCCTAGGCTGCTACTTCCATGCCATATAGGA
This sequence comes from Triturus cristatus, assembly GCF_964204655.1. Lineage (NCBI taxonomy): Eukaryota > Metazoa > Chordata > Amphibia > Caudata > Salamandridae > Triturus > Triturus cristatus. Next base: position 275,128,783 of record NC_140581.1, read on the forward strand.
CACGGCGGCCCAGGAATTACCTGCAGTTCCAATACTACCTCAGGGCATCCCTGACCCAAATTTTCCAGAATAGCTGGCATACAGAAAAGTTTGTAATTTGGCTGGTGTGTTCACGACCAACTCCTTGAGTCAGGCAATGGGTTCCAGTGCGGTACTTCAGCACCTCACCTGGATGCAGTCTACAGGGTTTTCCTGGGATGTCCAGGTATCTTTGTTGGACATGCAGTTTGATGGTTCTTGCCTTTTTGCCAGCAAGGCACATTTAGCCCTTGAGGGGTTTGAGGAAAGCAGGGTTGCAGCATGTTTCTTGTATCTTTCTGCCCCACCAGGCAGTTCCAATAATTTTGCTCCCTCTGTGGCAAGTATTAGCACTATTGCCAGCATCTGGTCCCTCCGCCAGTACAGCAGCTCTTTCATCCTTTATTGTGGCCAAGGCTGTGGCCCACAGTCTGAAATCCCAGGACAGCAGGAACAATGTGCAGCATGGTACCCTGCCTTTCTAGCATCCACAGCCACTAAACTGCTTCAGTATGTCCTTCTTGGCTTACAGCCACCCAGTCGGAGGCAGGATCCAATATTTGTCTCAAGGCTGATGAGGCATCATTTCAGACAAGTGGGTCCTCCAAATTGTACATCGGGTCTAGGCCCTCCCATTTCTTTCCACCACCATTGGAGCAGCTGATGGAGGACCATCTTTCCATCTTGCAAGAGGAAGGGCAAGCCCTTTTGGCCAAAGTGATCATAGACAGCGTTATTCTTTCAAAAGTAGGAGCAGGGTGTTATTCCCTCTAATTCGTTGTGTTGCAGAGATTCAGTGCAAACACAGAACTATGCATAGGATTATGGGACCTTAGTATATAGGGACTGAGTTGTCCTTCCACCTTAGTACCCATGAGCCCAGGCCCGACTAGCTATAGTGTCTCACTTGCCCTCCTACATACAAATGAACAAGTGATTGGACACCTCAGAACTCAACACTCCCGACTCTCTCAGGAATCGCAGTTACAAGACACACCCTTTCACTCACATTCTTGTCCTTGTCCACAATAAGATCTGACAGACACAAACAAGTTTAAAATATTTTTTTTTTTGCTGCATACGTGCCACAATAAGCAGAAAAATTGCATAGCACAAAGACAGTCAGCATAGCGAGTAGTCCTTAAATCATAAAGGGAGCTGTCCTATTGAAAGACAGCTTAGCCTAACCTCCCTCCCCTTGCACATTGGCAGGATGATTATATATTAGATCATCTCTGGGTGTTACCTGCAGACCCCGTACTTCAGTCTATAGATGGTAGTTCCACATCATAGGTGCTGTCATGTTCTTCTCACTGAAAAGGTCCCTCTCCAAGTGTTCGCTACCTATCCGTGAATTCCAATAAGACCAAAGTACCAAAACAGCTGCATCTGTATGTTTTGTCTAGGTGCTAGGGCCTGACCAGAACAGAATAACAAGCGGCATTGTTGTTTGACCTTGTTCACAATGTTCAGACTAAATCCCAGGAACCTGCAAAGTGTGAACTCCGCATTGGTTCTCATGTGAAAATATTAAAAGCAGTATTAGCAAAATAAACGCATGTAGTAACATGTGCAAAGCAGCCGACAATCTGCAGCATGCTCATGCCAGCTTAGGTAAGACGACAATGTCCCCATGGGCCATGTGACACTTGTATCGAAGAAGGACAGAGGCCTTTGTTTTATTTTAGTTCTGCACTCGCAAATTGCCTTCCTGCAGAAGGACAAAGTCAAGATGCTAATGCTAGCACAGGTCCTTTCTGCCCAATGCCCTTAATACTGGATGTGTGGAAAGTGCCTCTTTTGACATGGTTAGCCCCCACATTTTTCTTGTAACATGTAATTTCGAATGAAAGTGCACAGGGTCCCTGCTAACCTGTTCCCCAGTGACAGATCTCTTTCCTAAAACTGTATCACGATTGGCACAACTTCAGCGACCCCTGTAAGTCCCCAATAAATGGTACCTAGAGCATCGGGACTGAAGATGGTCCACTAGGGCTGCAGCAAAAATTGTGCCACCCTATTGACACCTCATCAAAACCACCATTGCTGGCTGTGTGTCTTCGTGCAGAGAAAGCTGAAGTGTCCAGATCGCACACATCCCTGTGTGCCATACCCCCAGGCACTTCATAAGGTATATGTAAGTCACCCCTATGGCAGGCCTTACAGCCATTTAGCAGGGTCACTATATCACGTGTGGGCTAATCTGCCTGAGCAGATATGACCCTACAATATCTTAGTTCATTTTTGGATATTGTAAGTGCACTGGGAAGCAATACAACTCGTAATAATGGTCTGGGCACCCATTATTACGAGTTCTCCAGTACCATGATGGCTTCACTGTACCCAGGGAAGTTTGGCACCAAACATCCTGTCTTAATAAATCCCCACAGTTGCTAGTTTGGGATTTATTAATAAATGCACATGGAGGACTACTTAGAGGTGCCCCTTGAAAACCTACCAAACACTGGTGTGGTCTCTTGACTAGTTTTAGCCAGCCTGCCACCACCAGGCGTGTTTCTGATCTCAAGGGGTGAGAGCCTGTGCTCTCAGATGCCAGGAACACTGCCTGCTCTGGGTAGAGGTGTTTCACACCTCCTCCAGGCCGGACTGGCATTCCAAGGCGGGAAGCTTCAAAGGCGATGCTGAAATTGAACCCAGGCATCTCCGGATAGTGGAGGATGTCAACCCCTCTGTCCTGCTCCACATTTGGTGGGAGGTCAGGTGGGAAAATTAGGCAGATTAAGAGGTTGTCCCACATTCTACCAGCACCACCCTTAAGGTGGAGCAGGAGATGGGGACCCTACTTTTCAGATCCCTCCATCCTGTTTGAGAGGGAATTAGCCGATAAGGGTCAGGGTTGTGCCCATTCCACAAAGGAAGTGGTCACTTTGAGGGCGTAGAAAGCCTAAAGGTAGGTAGCCCATTGGCTACTACCTGCCTCCTTCGGTAACTCCCCTAAATTTTATATTTAGGTGGCACCCCTGGACCCTGAAATTTTGATTCGAGTGACCCAAGAAGAAAGCTAATAATTGCTGCTGACCCTAGAACAGAGTACCTGCTGTAGAATTGTGGCACAAAACCCTGCCTGCTGTCTCCAAGAACTCAACCATCATGGTGTGTTGTCTCGTCCTGCTGCTGTGAGGCCTCCAAGAACCCCGGAGCACCCCCAGTCCTTCGCCAATCGCCAGAGAACTCCCTTGGAGTAGAACTACTCCTCTGCAGCCCACAGGCACTGATCCAGCAGAGTCCAGTTTACCGACTTGCTTCTCCTCGGTGACTTCGACACAGCACCCAAGCAGGAGGAGGTACACCCGCTCCAAAGGGTTAGATCTGTCCCCCACTAAGTGAGAGTACTCCAGCACCTACCTACTTTTTTAGTTATGATTTTTTAAAAAGGTCACGGTTATGCACAATTACGCACAATGGAAATCTATGTAGAAAATGTGAGAACCAGCTGTCCTCCAATGGTCCTGAGGCCCTTGCTACCTGATCCCTCGTTTGAGGTCCCCCAGACTTACCTGTAAGTCTCAATGTGCAGCCTGTTTCAAGGTGGCCCCGTCTATGTAGCACACCAGCTACTAACGACCTTGGCAACATGCTCCTTGTCGAATCTGGGACGCTCTCACCGATCTGATGGTGGGACCTTGGCCTGCTGCTACTTTGAACCTCAAAGGTGAACCCCTAGAACAAACTGTACGATTTTATTTATATTTTAGTTTTTTTCCATAGACTTCTATTGTGCATAATTGCGCACAACGGTGACCTATTTTACGAACTTTGAAAAATCATAATTAAAAAAGTACTTACCTGTTCCACTGCGGAAGCTTACAGACCATATGTGCGAACAATTGGAGGCCCCAATCACTGTAGACGAGCTGACTGGAGCCCTCAATGCACTACATCCAGGGCGGACCCCTGGTCCAAATCGATTCCCTATGGAATTCCTGCGGCCGAATATGCACCTCTTAGGCACCCATCTATTGTCGGCAATACAGGAGGCCCTGGACGAAAACGTGTTGCCCCAGGATTGGCGACATGCGGAAATAGTCCTATTTCTCCAGCCCGGCCGCCCCCCCGGAGGACCCTTCCTCATATCACTCCATTTCCCCCATCAATTTTGAGCCTAAATTATTGGGGAAAGTCCTCGCCGACCGCCTGCGCACATGTCTTAGATCTGATCCATCCCGATCAGTCGGGATTCATGCCCCAAAGAGCCACCCGACATAACATCCGGAGAGTACACAATGCTATGGCAGCAGCCCCAGCGCTGGGTCGACCAGCGGCCATGCTACTAGCCGTTATCGACAAAGCCTTCTACTCCCTTTGTTGGGTATACCTCTTTCAATTGCTCGAGGTGATTAACTTTGGCCCACGCTTCATTGCTTATGTACTCCTGCTATATACAAACTTAACAGCATCTGTACGCATAGCGGGGCGCCGCTCCGATCCCTTCCCTATCCAAAGAGGCACTAGACAGGGCAGCCCCCTGTTGTTCGCCCTCACGGTTGAGCCACTAGCGGCATGGGTCAGGGGCGATCCGGAGCATTGAGTGGTCTCGGTCGAGATCTTACCGTATCGCATTATACGCAGACGTAGTCTTATTTTTTGTGACGGACCCATGGTTCTCGGGGCCCCGCATACTGGAAATCCTCAGAGTTCGGGGAAACTTCAGGTTTACAAACAAACCCCGCTAAATCCGTGCTCTTCCCAGTGTGTGGTAACCAAGGACGCACGTCCTTGGCATCGCGTTTGTCCCACGCGACAGACGGTTTTAAATATCTGGGCATCTTTGTGTCGCCATGCCCTTAAGTCTCGTGGGCCCATGATATCACTCGATTGATGGCAGGCCTGGACAGTGAAAAGACAATATGGTCCTCTCTTCCCCTGTCCCTTTACGGGCGATCGGCTATCTTCAAGATGGTATCGCTACCTTGGATTCTATATCGCCTCCAAAAGTTCCCATATAACATTCCACGCTACTGGTTCGCACAGGTCAACGCCATACAAAACAAATTCCTCTGGAATGGTGGGGTGGTCAGGGTTGCACTCCGCACATGCATCCAATCCACATACTGTGGGGGGATCGCGGCAACAGACATGTATTCTTATTATGCTGCATCCCCTCTACTTGTGGTAAACGAATGGTGGTATAACTCTCCCACGGACCCGGCCTACGCATTCGAGCATGTGGCAATGGAACAAACTCCCCTCCTCCAACTCCTGTATAGTGCCACGCGCCTAGATCTTTTACCTCCAGGAGGTAAAGTCGTAATACAGCTGTGGCGGACTACAGTCCGACAGATGGGTTGGAGCGGGACGCTGACCTGGACGACCCCACTATGGCAGGGTACATACCTCCGTTCATTGGCTGCCCAGGTGGGGGTTCCGGGAGTGGGATCTAGTGGGGCTATCGACCCTTGGCGATGTGATGCGGGTCAGTACACTGAAGTCCTTCCAGAAACTACAAGACGAGTTTACATTACACAAAACACATTTCTACAAATACCTCCAACTCAGTCATGCGTTGACTCCCCTGATCCGCACGCTCGAGTCTCTTCCGGAATTCCACCCATTAGAGGGCCGTCTGCAGATGGGAGATTTGGGCCTGCACAAGATCAAGCAAATATACCAGACCCTGACGACCCACACACAGATAACGCTAGACAAGACAAGGCTTGCGTGGCAAGCCGACATTCCTTACATAACTGACGACGACCGGGCTGAGGCCATTGCTAGCCCACGGGGCGCAGCGGTCTCTACCCGATATCGACTGATACAGTTTAAATATCTCCACCAATATATTATACCCGGACCAGACTTTGGCGGATGGCAGTGATTAATTCCCCTACATGCCTCCTGTGTGATCGAGAAGACAGGACATTCTTTCATACAGTTTGGAGCTGTACGGTGCTAAAACCCTTCTGGCGAAGAATCATGTCTTGAGGTTCAGCATTGTCTGCAGTTTAAGTTGTATCACCTGAATGTTTGGCAGGTGTTTGAAAATGCTCAAAATGTTGGGACTTCAGCGTTATCAATCTGTTTTCTTTGCACCCTGACGGTTTTTGTAGGGCAATTGCTCAATTAACTGTGGAGAAGTGTGGCTCAATGATTAGAGCGGCAGACCCTGATGCAGAGGTCTAGCCCGGGACCAGGGTTCAATTCCCTGCCTCGGCGGGTCTTGGGCTCAAAATTCCACGGACCTGATAATTCTCGCCTCGGTGCCATTCCAATCATGGAGTCCCACTCTGCAACTCTGGGCAATAGCTTGCTTAATCTCCACAACGGCCCCCACAACGCTAAGGATGCCTGGCCTCCACCTTGGGGGTGCCCAGGAGTGGACGCCTCACAGGGAAAGCCAGGATGGGTTCCACAGCGGTATTCGTACAAGCGCCTTGAGACCCTTGCGGGTGAGTAGTGCGCTATACAAGTATCAATTTAGATTTACATTTACGATTTTCAAATGAATAACCAAATTAAATTTGTTTAAAAAAAAAAAAAGGACTTAATTGTGAACAAAGTTCTTGGTCTTAAAATTATATATATATATATGTGTAATTTTAGCTAAGTGGTCTCGGATTTGTTCATGAGTGTGTCTTTTTAATTGCCTCTGTGAGTACAACAAATGCTTAGAACTACCCTCCGATAAGCCTAACTGCTTGCCCAACTTACAGCGGATAGACCTTTAGTATTATCTACTTTTTCCTCTGTATACCGATCTGGATCTCCCTGGACTCTCTGCACAGTGTATTTCGTTTTAGTTCACCATATAAAGCGCCAGCTTCCTGCACCGGATGATGGCATTGGACCTGCAGAGCCCTTTATCTCAATATTCCTGGCCTGCATGCTTACAGGCTTTACCTGCGGTTCACAGTCTGTCAGGCGCATTTTCAGTTTGCAGTGCTCCCTTTTAGCCTAACAAGTGCCCCTCTGGTGTTCATGAAAGTGATGATGGTGGTCGTCTCAGCAACCTTCAGTGGTTGGAGTACCAGTCTTCCCCTACCTTGACTACTGGCTATTGAAGGCACAACCACATTCAGATAATTCGAACTGCCTAACATCATTTGGGTTCACTATCAGCACGCCAAAGTCACACCCTACTGCTTTACGGTTGAGTGAAAATACCTTGATTTACTTGACCTTGTAAATTCTACATCTCAGAAACCCTCAGATGGGTCATTTTTGTTGTGGTGTCTAGAATTCGGTCTATTTTAATAAATTGGTATCAGATTTCTTTGGTGTCTTGTCAATTCTTTCTTGAATTGTTTTGATGCTGTCTGAATTCTTTACATTTGTTTGTTTAAGCCCTGCTGTTAAGAGCCACAGCTACCCAGGTTGAGCTGTAGGTTTGACAAACAGAACTTAAGGACCCTAAACGGGTTGGTAAGTGTATTACATGGTGAGGTCTCACAACCACTCCATATAATAACACCTTTTTCTCACATCTAGGGACTGATCCTGTTTAACATGTGGCACCCCCAAAGGAAGTAAAAACTGCTCTAATTTTGATAGTTTACATCTCAACACAAGGATAGCAGGTCAGTTAGTATGATAGTCTGCCAAATAGATTGATTTAGAGCAGCTAAAGAATGATTCCCAGAAAAATAATCTGGAACTTTCCCTGCAAATCAAAAGCCCTTTTCTGATGGATACAGCTCCATGAAAACTCTTCACCTTTTGAATATTCCCAGCTGCGACATGGTGTGCTTCATGAATAAAGTCAGCTCGCGCACTGGTCCACAGTACGTACAAAAGCTGGTAGCTCCTGATTAGCCCTCCCGCACGCTGCACATGATTCTTCTACATTTTCCCTGAAGTCAATCGTGCGCACATGTGGGATCGTTCCATTTCCTACCTGGGCCCCAAGCTAAGGAACACTGTCCGTGAGAAGCTGTACATCACTTACCATTTTTTTGCTTGAATTTGAAATCTTGTTGGTTTTAATCTGCTTTTAATTGACCCTTCATGCCTTACCTGCTGCTAAAATGCTGGGAAACCCTATTTGGGTTGGTACACACTATACAAGAGATTTAATAATAATCTGTAAAATGTGGCAGCCATTTGGAAACCATGAAAATTGTGATGGTTGCCCTGTTTAGAAGAATAATCTCAGACTGGGAACACTATATAAGATGAGCCCATGATAATATAAAGATTGTATTGGGATTCTCTCAAAAGATGAGAAGCACTTGCACCTCCATATATAGCATGTTTCTCAGGAAAGTAAAGGATTTGAAGGGTGTCCTATGCAGCAGCATCCCCTCCCGCACACACACATTATGTAAGAAATGTTATCTCTCTGCTTTATAATTTTTATGGGTAGCTGTTTTGGAAACGAAGCATAGTAATGTGAGTTGCGACTGTCAAGCAGATAGTCACAGTTTATGTCTGACTCTCTAAAGTAGATTTTGAGATGCTAGTAGCCAGTCAAGATGCAACATTGTTTTGTGCAGCTGTTGGATTTATTATTCTGACTAGTCTCTACTTTATTGTCTTTGATAGGTAAACATAAGAGATAAAGTTCTTGAGCTATTGCTGTATTTTACTAAACATTCGGATGAAGAGGTCCAGACAAAAGCCATTATTGGCTTGGGTAAGTAGTGATGATGTAATATTGTACATGTTGATTGCTTTGTTTTTCTGAAGACAAGTTTAGCAGCGTGAATCCCTTTCTGGATTCTCATGCTGTGCATCATTCCGCCATCTATTGGTTGGGTCCGGATTTGTCTTTTTTTTTTCTTTTCTTTTCTTGGTTTGGTCGCTGTCGACCACCGTTTGGTGCCAGGTGTGATGTCAGACGGTGTCCTGGAGGTTGATTTGCACGGTGGCCATCTTCAGATTCCTTTTCCCACCGTTGGGTTTGTAAGCAAGACGGGAAGCTCTGAAGAAAGTTTGCATTTTCCCGCAAAAAATTTAAGAAAAGATCGGAAGGATCAACGAGAAGAGATGGATCAATGACGCAGAGTAGTAGACTGAAGTAGAGCGGCACTTTTTCAACAACAGAGGACCGCTCCGGGCCACAAATGGCGAGGTAGGGGCCATGGAGAAGACCCCTTTTGAATTCTGCCCAAAGTGCCATCACAAATATGCACAGAGTGATCCACACAACGTGTGCAACCTCTGCCTACCCAAGGATCACCAGGATAAAGACTGAGGCCTGTGCAGCGTTCCTGCCGAAGACTCTCGACGCGCCTAAATCAGAGACAGGCCCACTACACCACGATATCGCAGCCTACTAAGAAACCTTCCATGAGGGAGATGGGTTCTCTAGCGACGAAGAGGAGCATGCAGCTCCTGCAGAATCAACACATGAGGGATCGGACGTCAAAGTTCTAGAAAAGGACGTCGAAAAAATCCGCGCCGAGAAGGAGACGAAGGAGTCGAAGAAGAAGACGGAAAGACCTTAAAATCTGTCGAAACCGAAGGGCCCGACCCCAAACAAAAAGGGGATCGAAGCTCAGCCCCGATCAAAAGAAACCCATGGCACCCACCCAAGGGTTGCCGAAAAGGGGAGATCGTAGAAGACTCCAAAGCCAAGGGTCGACGACAACGAACCTACAAAAAGGCCTCAACGCCTAAAACTAATGTTGGTGCCGAAAAGAAAAGGAAGACCCCGGCATCCGACGCCGAAAGGGTCCTCAAATTCGAAAATAAGGCTCGAGGAAGAAATGGCAGCGCTATTACAAAGAAAAAAGGAATTCAATGAATCATTGAAAGAGTATCGAATCCCTAAAGCACCGGAAGTCGAACCGGAAACAGTCGACGCCGAAGAGGCTGAAGACGCAGAAGAAGAGGAAGATGCTATCCTCCAATCTCCACCGATGCCGGAACCTCGAGGTGAAGATCCAGAGGAATACGGAAACATGCCAGAGGAGGAGGATAACGAAGAAAACTTCGAGGACGAGTGGAACGATCTCGACACCGAGAGTCCAGAGGAGGAAATCTGCAACTTTCCCTTGAAAGCATCTCCTCCAGATGACATTGCTTCCTACAATCAAATCGTTAAAAGGGCTGCCAGACAGTTTGGGGTGCCCCTAGAGGAAGAAAAGGGGGATGCATGTTTCCTGCTGGAAACCCTGGCACCTGCAACAAAGGGAACACAATATCTACCCATGTTGCCAAGTATTCTGGACCAAGGCAAGGAAGCCTTCAAGGAGCCAGCTTCCAACAGAGGAGTATCTCCTAGAGTGGAGAAAAAATACAAACCCTCTTAAAAAGACCCTAAATATATACAGGGAAATGTTACACCAGATTCCATCATCGTAACAACAGCCAGAAGAAGAGCTGACGCAGTCTCCAACACAGGACCTGCACCAGAAATGGAGAGCAAAAGGATGTACTTGGTGGGTAGAAGGATGGAGAAAGAAGCAGCAACGCAGTGGCGCATTGCCAACTCAAATGCCCTGCTGAACAGATATGGCCACCAACAGTGGAATGAAATGGAGGGGTGTATAAACAAACATCTGATAGAGACTACTAGCCACAGATTCCTAAACGTAGAATTATCCCCACGCGTGAGACTGGACCCGGAAAACTTTCTTTGCCCCAGCATCCCTGCGCGCCTGGGGCGGTACCACATGACTTGGCCTTGACGTCGTCCGCGAGCGTGACGTCAGCGAGGTCACATAAGCCCCACCCGGCGCACTGACATCAGTTTTCTTCTTTTCCACGTGCAGCGCAGATCCGGATCGTGTCCCTGCCTGTTTTCAGGCCTTCTTTTTCACACTTTGCCTTGTGGGACAGTGTGCGAATGCCTTCGGGCTTTAAGGCGTGCTCGTCTTGCGCGCGTCAGATGTCGGTGACGGATCTTCATCCTATTTGCATGTGGTGTTTGGGCAAGCACCATGATTCCACGGACTGCGACGCTTGCCAGCATCTGAAGCCTAAGTTCGGGCGGGAGCGCCGGATGAAGCTCCTTTCAGCCTGGTTGTCCAGATCTGTGTCATCTCTGCGTCCGCCCCCTGCGGAAGGGTTCAAGAATCGCCGCTTTCGCTTCCGACATCGCCCGTCACCGAGGCCTCTAGGGCGTTGCTCGCCCATCGGTAAGTCTTACAGCTTGTCCCCGAGACCTGGTCCTCGCACTGCGGAGTGCGTGGGTTCTCCGTGGGACCGGCAGCCTCATTTGTCGCCACCCTACCCGCTGTTTCCCGGCGCCCGGGCGACCAGGGCACAAATGGAGGCCTATGCTGCGGCACTGCAGGCTTCCTTGGCCCCTCCTCCGCCTCTTCCTGGGACGTCCAAGGATCCCTTGCCACGTGCGGGGCCTTCCTTGGCGTCGCTGGCGGCTCCGGCGCCAATGGGTTCGGCTTCAGGTGTTGGAGGTGTGGTGCCGTCGGGGTGCGGCCCTACGGGGGTTCCCCTCTTCAGCCCACGGCGCCTCTGCTTTGCCGCAAACCCCCTAGGGGGTTGCCTGGAGCCGAACTGATGCAGTTCAGGTGCCGCTGGCTGTCGGCCCTGGCGGCGCCGCAGTTGCTGTCTAGGGGACGGGGCGCGTCTCCTGGTCCCTCTCGTCTCTCCATGCAGGTGGCTGCTTCGTCGGAGGTCGAGTTGGCGCCTTTTCGGCGCCGTTTTTTCGCTGCCCCGGAGCTGGCACCACCCCATTTTCCTGGGCCGCAAGTGGTGAGGGAGGTAATCTCGGTGTCCCCTCCGGTGCCGGACGACGACACGCCGGCGCCTGTGGCGGACTCCACCGTGCCGGGTCGTCGACTCTTCTCCTGAGGCCCCCTCCTCTCCGGAAGTTCGTCAACTTTTTGTCTCTTCTCCGGAGACGGTTCGCCGCGTCGTGGACTTTTCCCCAGCGTCTTCCAGGAAGGGCTCCTCGCCGTCCCCGTGGCCACAGCCTTCCCCGGAGGCACCTCAGGTCCCCCACTAGTCTGTGAATCTTCCACCGTTCCGGGGCTGGCCATTTCTTCCTCCGGCTGGACTCTGGGATGGCTGGATTAGTTTACAGCCGTCACCCACGGAGGAATTGCTTCCTCCCCCCCTCGACGCCCTACGGAGGCGAGTGCAGCCTTTTCCTGGACCATTTCCATGGCTGCTGGCATTTTGCACATGGGTGACCCCGCCACCCCATTCCCTACGGACCATTTGCTTGAGTTTCTCCACCAGGGCTCTGGTGGACGGAAGCTGCTTCTTCCCTTCGAAGCTTCGCTCCATAATTCTCTTCTGGGGGCCTGGGGGCGTCCTGCCACCGGGGATCCAGTGCCCCAGTCGCTCCTCCACCGCCACTGTCCTGCTCCGCACGATCCAGTCTGCCTTTCTTTCCACCCTTCTACCCAGGGCACTCTTCTGCAGACTGCTTTCCCTTCCTTGCCTTTGGTGGTGTTTCCTCAGTCACGGGAAGCCCGGTGGTTGGATTCCTGGGTGCGTAACCTCTTTGCTTCCTCTAGTGCTGCTTTGCGAGCGCTCAACACGCTTTGTGTGTTGGCCAGGGCTACTTCCAGCTTGTGGGATTCTGTGGAGTCCCTTCTGTCTTCTGCCTCTCAGGAAGGTGTCTGCGCTGATCTGCGGCGTCATGTGAGAATGGCCGGGAGTTGGCCGCCTTTATTCTTCGTTCGGCCCTGGATGTTTCTGAGGCTCTCGGCCGCACTATGGCTAGTTCAGTGACTCTCCGTCGCCATGCTAGGCTGAGGGACAGCGTTTTCCCTGAGAATGTTAGGGAGCGTCTGGTTGATCTGCCCTTTGATGGAGTGCTTTTGTTTAACACTAATGCGGATGCCACTATTTCAGCGGCTCCTTGCGAGGCTCCGTCGTCCTCCTCCTCCCCGTCTGTAAACTTGGCTGTCGGTCCTCTGCTGCTTTATGGGAGGCGTTATCCCACCCTTTTTTCGGGGGTCTAGTGGTTCGGTTGGACCGTCTGTGTGGGTTGGCGTGCCTTCGGGGTCCTTAGGTTGACCCTTTTGTGCTGTTGGCTGCTGGTACAGCCCCTTTGGCTTTTATGTTTCTTGGGTTGTTCGTACACCTGTATGTGTCCTCAGGTTAGGCCGTCAGTATGTTTTTGTTTGGCGGCTTGGTAAGCCGTCTGTGGTTCTATCTGCAGGTCCTTTATGTTATCCTCTGCTGCGGGTTTTTTTGCCTAAGAGGTGTTCCCATCAATCAATCAATCAATCGCATTTATAAAGCGCGCTACTCACCCATCAAGGGTCTCAAGGCGCTGGGGGGGGGGGGTCGGTGCTCGAAGAGCCAGGTCTTGAGCTGCCTTCTGAAGGAGAGGTGGTCAGGTATGGCGCGAAGGTGGCTGGGCAGAGAGTTCCAGGTCTTCGCTGCTAGAAAAGAGAAGGATCTTCCTCCGGCGGTGGCTTTGCGGGTGCGGGGTACGGCTGCCAGGGCCTGTCCGGTGGAGCGCAGAGTGCGCGGGGGAGTGTAGAAGGAGACGCGGTGGTTGATGAGTTTGGGTCCGAGGTTGTGAAGGGCTTCGTGTGCGTGGGTGAGTAGTCGGAAGGTGATCCGCTTGTTGACGGGTAGCCAATGGAGTTTTTTCAGGTGTCCGGAGATGTGGTGGTGGCGAGGGATGTCCAGGATGAGTCTTGCGGCAGCGTTCTGGATCCGTTGGAGTTTCCTCTGTAGCTTGGTGGTGATGCCGGCGTACAGGGTGTTCCCGTAGTCCAAGCGGCTGGTGACGAGGGCTTGGGTGACGGTCTTCCTGGTGTCGGTGGGGATCCAGCGGAAGATCTTGCGGAGCATGCGGAGGGTGTTGAAACATGCCGAGGTCACCGAGTTCACCTGTCTGGTCATGGTGAGGGAAGAGTCCAGGATGAAGCCGAGGTTGCGCGCGTGGTCGGTGGGTTGGGGAGTGCTGCCTAGGGCGGGGGGTCACCAGGAGTCATTTGATGCGGTGGGAGTGGGGCCGAGGATGAGGACCTCCGTTTTGTCTGTGTTGGGTTTCAGACGGCTGTCTGTCATCCAGTTCGCCACTTCCTTCATTCCTTCATGTAGTCTGGTCCTAGCTGATGTGGGGTTGTTAGTGAGGGATAAGATGAGCTGGGTGTCGTCGGCGTATGATATAAGGTCGAGTCCGTGTTTGCGTGCGATGTTCGCCAGGGGGGTCATGTAGACGTTGAAGAGAGTGGGGCTGAGGGAGGATCCTTGAGGTACGCCGCAGATGATCTCCGTGGCTGTGGATCTGAAGGGGGAAGGCGGACTCTCTGAGTCCTTCCGGAGAGGAAGGAGACGATCAATTCCAGGGCCTTGCTTCTGATGCCGGCGTTGCTGAGGCGGCGTATCAGGGTGCGGTGGCAGACCGTGTCGAAGGCTGCAGAGAGGTCCAGGAGTATGAGGGCCACGGTCTCTCCCTTGTCGGTCAGGGCTCTGATGTCGTCCGTTGCTGCGATCAGGGCGGTTTCGGTGCTGTGGTTGGCCCTGAAACCGAACTGTGTGGGGTCGAGGGAGTCGTTGGTTTCCAGGGCGTTGGTGAGTTGAGCGTTGACGATTTTCTCAATCACTTTGGCGGGGAACGGCAGGAGAGAGATGGGCCGGAAGTATTTGAGTTCGGTGGGGTCTGCTGTAGGTTTCTTTAAGAGGGCGTTGAGCTCTGCGTGTTTCCAGCTCTCCGGGAAGGTGGCGGCGGTGAGGGAGGCGTTGATGACGTCTCGGAGGTGCGGTGCGATGATGTAGTCGGCCTTGTTGTAGATGTGGTGCGGGCAGGGGTCCGATGGGGATCCGGAGTGGATAGAGTTCATTATGCGGGTGGTCTCCTCGGTGGTGGTAGGGTTCCAGGTGAGGATGGTGGTGGTGGTGGTGTCGGTGGCGGGTTCCGGAGGGGGGCTTGTGTCGGCGGTCGGGAAGCTGTTGTATATGTCGGTGATCTTGTGGTGGAAGAAGGTTGCGAGGGAGTCGCAGAGGTCCTGTGAGGGAGGGATGGAGTTATTTTCTGCTTCCGGGTTTGAGAGCTCTTTGACGATGCCAAATAGTTCCTTGCTGTTGTGGGCGTTGTTGTCAAGTCTGTTCCAGTAGGCTGTTTTTCGTGCGGCGCGGAGGTGTTGGTGGTGTTGGCGGGTGGCGTCCTTGAGAGCTGACATGTTCTCTTCGGTCTGGTTAAGGCGCCACGTCTTCTCGCGGGCGCGGCTTTCTTTCTTGGAGTTCTTGAGGTCGGGGGTGAACCAGGAGTTTTTCTTGTGGTTGTTGGTGCTGGCTTGAGTCTTCAGGGGGGCCAGGAGGTTGGCGCAGTCGGAGATCCAGTTTGTGAGGTTGTTGGCGGCTACGTTGGGGTCGGTGGTGCTGGTGGGTTGGTTCTGGGAGAGGGTTGATGCGAGCTGTTCCGTGGTGATACGATTCCAGTGTCTTCTTGGTGGTTGCTGGGTGTGGTGGGGCACGGTGGTCTTCTTGAAGATGAAGTGGACGCAGCTGTGGTCCGACCAGGTGAGTTCGGTGGTGTGGCTGAAGGTGATGTGTTTGCTGGAGGAGAAGATGGGGTCGAGCGTGTGTCCGGTGTCGTGGGTGGGGGTGTTGACTAGCTGATTCAGTCCCAGGTTGGCGAGGTTGTCCAGTAAGGCGGTGGTGTTGTTGTCGGTGAGGTTCTCCAGGTGAAAGTTGAGGTCTCCTAGGAGGATATAGTCGGTGGATGAGAGTGCGTGAGGGTTGACGAAGTCTGCGATGTCTTCGCTGAATTTGGTGCGAGGTCCTGGTGGTCTGTACATGAGGGTGCCTCTGAGGGTGGTTTTGGAGTCGCTGTGGATCATGAAGTGGAGGTGTTCGGCGTCGGGGAGTGAGTTGTCGGTGTCGGTCGAGATGCGGATGGAGTTTTTGTGTGCGATGGCGATGCCTCCTCCGATGCGGTTGGTGCTGTCTTTCCGGATGATTTTGTAGCTGTCGGGGATGGCTATGGCGATGTCGGGTGCCGAGGAGGGGTTCATCCAGGTCTCGGTGAGGAAGGCGATGTCCGGGTTCGTAGAGTTGATGAGGTTCCACAGTTCGATGGCGTGCCTGTGGATGGATCGGGTGTTGACCAGGATGCAGTGGAGGTTGTTTCCGGGGGAGTAGTTCTTGGCGGGAGCGGAGTGGGTTCGGAGGCAGGTGAAGCGGCAGTTGCTGCAGGTGAAGGGTCCGTGGGCGCGTTTCGGGGTGGCGCAGTAGCAGCCCGGCGTGCGGCCGGGGTTGAGGTTGGCGAGGAAGGCGGAGTCGTAGGTCAGGCGGGGGGCGCGGGGGCCAGAGGTTCGGGTGCTGGGCGCGGACGGGCGCAGACGGGCTTGCCTTAGGCGCGCCTTCGGCGCGCCAGCGGCGCGCCCGCTGCGCGCGGCCGCCATATAAGGGGGAGGCGGGGACAGCTGGGAGGTGGGAGGAGGGCAGGTAGGGGGGAAAAAGAGCGGGAAAAGCGGCGAAGGGCCTCGGGGAGGCGAGGAGGCCCGAAAAAGCGGAAAAGTACCTAGAAGGGGTACAAAAGCCGGAAAAGCGAGAAAAAACGACAAAAAGCGGCGGAAGGACGGGGGGGGGACGGCGGGGGCACGAGGGGCAGCAGGCACTCAGGGATACAAAAAGCAAGGGGAGCGCGATCACAACGGGGAAAGCAGGCACTCAGGGATACAGAAGGCAAGGGGAGCGCCATCACACGGGGAAAGCAGGCACTCTGGGATACAAAAAAGCAAAAGGGGACGCGATCATACACAGGGGAAAAAGGCAGACACTCTGGGGGACAGTCGGCACAACAACAGAGCAGAAGGCAGGCACAGAGGATCTGGTGGCGCCGCGAGGGCAGGGGAGCGACCTACCCTGGGGTTGTTCCCATATTTACTTGGGACGTATCATACCCTTTGTGGGGTACTTGTAGCTATTGCATAGCCTTGCCCTGCGCTGGGAAGGTATGGTCGCCCCTTTTTCGGGTTCCCTGCCTTTCCTGGCTTCACTGTATACCGCTGGTGCGGACTCTTGTCTATTCCGGACACAGCTTCCGCTGCTCCAGGTTTTGTCATTCTCTGTGTTCACTCAATCGCTCGTCCAGTCTGGCATGCTGTCTACGGTTTCGTGTTGTGACTTTCACACCTTCTTGTCCGGCGTTTCGGCCTGGTCATCTGTCCGGTGTTCCAGGGGGGCTGGGTTTCTCCTGGCTTTCCTGTGTTCTGGTTGACGGCTGGGTCCGTCCTCTGTGTCTCTCCTTTTCCTCTTCTGGCTGGTCCCACTTCTCTTCATGGGTCGGTGTGTGTCTATTGCACGGTCCTCCTTTGCGGATCATTCTGTATTTCCCTGGCCTCGGCCTGCGCCTGGCTTGTTCTGGGTGCGCTGCTCCATGGTGCTGTTAGCTGTCGGCTGCGCCCGCCTGCTTGTTCTGGTCCACCACCTTGGCCCATGTTGCGTTCCCTTGTGACCCTGCCTCTTGTTCTGCTGGGGCTTTGTGCACCTGTGCCTTTCTTCTTATGCCTGCATTTCTTGGCAGTGGAGCCGTTCCTGCCTTGCCTGCTTCCTTGTGGCTGATGCCTGTTCAGCTGTCCTCTGTCGCTGTGTGTTTTCCTATGGCAGGCTCTGCCTCCGGTTCTACCTCTTCTCCCAGGAGTTGGGGTTGTTCTTTCCTCCTGGGTGCTCTTCTGTGGCTGTCTGTCCCTACGAGGGTTGTGGCCATTGTTCCTTGACTAGGCTTGGGGTCTCCTAGTCTTCCCTTCGCCTTGTTCCCCTCTGGGTATGGCTAGGGTATCTATTCTACGTTAAGGAATATGAGGCTAGTAGTCTCTATCAGATGTACAAGTTACTTGCCTTCGGTAACGATGTATCTGGTAGAGACGATTCTAGACGCAGATTCCTTCACGGCCCGCCCTTCCTCCCCGTTCTGCGAGGACCTTTTGTCTTCTGTGGGTGTCTGCTTCGCTTCTTCCTGGACAGGATGCTTCGTTCTGCTTGATCTTTCCACCCTTCCCTTATGCTACATGGTCGATTGGTTCATGTGTGCTTCTGCATCCCTCCACCCCGGTTTTTCTCCAGTGTAGGGGCCTACTTTTATTCTTCTCCAATTTGCTTGCTTGGGGTTTCTGATTCCTTTGCAGTCCTCTACGTTTTTTTTTTTGTTTTGCCTGTACCTAGGCCTTTTCGCTCCTTTTAGGGGATAGGGCCCTCCTTGGTGGTGTCGTCTGGGGGTGTATTGCTGTTACTCCTCTGTTCCGGGCTTGTTCCCCTTCACTGTTGCGGATTGTGATTGCAGTCTCTCTCTCTTTCCCTCTCTCTCTCCCTCTCTTTTGCTATGGCAATTTTTCCATGCTTTCTGCCTCCGGGGAGGTTGTCGCCTTAGATTGCAAGGGTACTCCTCATAGCGGTGCTCTGCTCTTAACCTGCTATGGCTTTCACCGCTATGGCTTTTTGTGCCTTAGTGCTTGGCACTTTTCCTCCTCCTGGTGCTGTTCTTCACCTTTCGTTTCTCTCTTTTCTGTTTCACTGATTTTTCGCACACTGTTCCCATACTCTCAACAGTTTTGTTTGTGATGGCTCCGTGTTGTGGCGCGGAAAAGTTCTCCGAAGAAAACATGTCAGCGTGCCGGGGCGGGGTTTATGTGACCTCGCTGACGTCACGCCTGTGGACGGCGTCAGGGCAGAGTCGCGTGGTACCGCCCCCCGGTGCGCAGGGATGCTGGGGCAAAGAAAGTTTTCTGGGTCCAGTCTCACGCCTGGGAATAATTCTACATTAAGGAATCTGCGGCTAGAATCGTCTCTACCAGATACATCATTGTCCAAGAGGGAAAAAATGTAGCTAATAAATGCCTATAATCTGCACTAGATGCAGCAGATACCGCAAGCAGGTAAATGTGCATGGGAACCATACTGCGAAGACACGCCTGGCTCAGGATTTCTGGATTCAAACAAGCAGTTCAGACATCAATTATCAACAAGCCCCTTAACGGGCAAGATTTATTTGACAAGGAAGTGGATGAATCCCCTCAACAGATTAATAAGGATAATGAAACAGCAAGGGCAATGGGGTCTCTGCAACAAAGAAGATCTTTCAAAAGAGGATGTTTCTCTAACAGAAAGACCACAGCTTTGGCCAAAACCAGCAGATGCCGCAACAGTCTCAGGGGCAAAACACAAGCCAACAGATGGGTCAACAATCTAGTTACCAGGGCTAGCAGCAACAGAATCAGTCCTTTCGAGGATGAGGTCATGGCAGAGGAAGAGGTAATACCTCTAACTGACTTCCACACAAAAAAGGACCCACAAAAAAAACCAGTGGGGGGGGAAGAATATCCTTTTTCCACAACCGGTGGTAAAGGATCACAACGGACAAATGGATATTAAATTTGGTACAACACAAATATTGCATAGAGCAAACAAAAACACCACCTGCAAATCCACCAAGGATAAGAAAATTATCAAAATCAGAACAAATACTGCTAAACGCAGAGATCAAAGAACTGTATCTAAAACCGACAATAGAAACAGTACCAAAACAGGAATGGCACACAGGAAAATACTCGCCATACTTCCTTGTACCAAAACAAGACCTAACCCTAAGGCCAATTTTGGACTTGTGATTCATAAACAAGTTCATACTCACACAACACTTCAAAATGTGTACCCTTCAGGAAATAATCCCACAAATCCAAAAAGGAGATTTTGTAGCAACAATAGACCTCAAGAATGCCTATTTAAATACTCCAATGAACAAAAAACACAGAAAGTACCTAAGATTCCTACACAACAGAACACATTACCAATTCAAGGTACTCCCGTTCGGAATAAAGTCGGCTCCACAGGTGTTCACAAAGTGTTTGGCCGCATGTGAGAAAGTGGCTCTGTATATACTTTTCCCAAATAGGTACAGGGTGTACAGAGTCCACAGTCCCCAGAGGTTTGGCAGAGGCTAAAGTTAGATATAACCTTACTCTCTAAAGTGGTAGCTTGGTCGAGCAGTAAGGCAGTATCAGAGGACAGTGTAAAGCATTTGTTGTACACACTCAGTCAGCAAATTGTCTCATTCACTCAATAACTGAACTTTAGGCCAATGGTTTATATAAAAAATGTCTGTTTTTTTTAGAACCAACAATAGGTATTAAAATATACTTTCTCAGAATGAGATGCTTTAGGTAAATACTTTAGCAATATGCAATTGACTTTTGTAAACACTGGTTACAGGTTGTTGCAATAGGCAACACAATTTCAAACACAATAATGCATTGAGCTCAATGGAAGATTTAAGTTATTTGCAATAGATTCCTTACAGGATTACTTTTGTAACTCCAGGACTGGATCCTACATTCAGTCCTGGGACAGTTTTTAGAAACAAGTCGACTTAGTTACAGTTGTGATTTGTAGGCAATATTTTGCTATTTTATAAGTTGACAGAAGAAATTTCCTAGAAAAACAGTCAATGATTCCCTATGGAAGAAAATTCAAGTTGCAGGTAAAGTATGTTCTTGTTACTTTTGTAATCCAGTACTGGGCTCATAGACTCAGTACTGGGACCTCTATCTAAAACAGGTAAGTAATAATGTTTTTACAGTTAGCACGATTTTTAAAGAATATTTGAAGTTTGCAAAAATCGACACTTAGAAGAAATTTCACAGAAAAACAGTCAATGATTTCCTATGGAGGAATTGGGTTACTGGTAAGTACGGTTGTGAATATTTTTCAGGGTCAGTGCTGGGCACCAAGATCCAGCACTGGGATCTCTCCTAATAGCAGGTGAGTATTTTCGTTTTCGTTACTCGGCTGATTTTTGGTAAATGTTTTAAGTTTTAGAAACTCCACACTTCGAAGAAATTTCAGAAGAAACCAGTGACCAGCTGTTGCCGAGCCATTCTTGGAATGGTTGCATGTGTAGGCGAGCGTGAGGGATGAGTGGGATGCATGATGCTATCATGCCCATAAGTTTTATTACCTTCTTCACTGTCAGAGACTGCCCCTTCTGGTAGAGGGCTGTTTCTTTCTAGATAGCTTGTATCCTGTTCTGTGTGGGATAAGCCTTAGCATCCTTTGTATTTAGTCTTGCCCCCAGGAAGATCTTTTCCTTTTCTGGGTTCGTTGATGATTTTTTGTGGTTTATTGAAAAACCTAGACCTTGTGTTTGGATTGTCTTTTGAACATGTGTGGCATATTTGTTTTGTGCGTCCATTAGCCAGTCGTCCAGAGAGGTGTATATGTGGATCTTTTCTCTTCTTAGGTATGCGGTGTGAGAAAGTGCCATCCTTCTTGCATGGTACGCCCCCACTTTTTGCTGAATTGCTGAATGTACTTTGACTGAGTGTGCCCTGGACTCCTGCCAATCAGGTGCCCAGGGCCTATGTTCCTTCCCTAAAAACCTCAAACCCAAATTGGCAAACCCTGGCCACATGTCAGCCCCTGGTAAATGGTACCCTAGGTACCAAGGGCCTTGTGACCAGGGAATGCCTCTAAGGGCTGCAGCACTTATTGTGCCACCCTTAGAGGCCCTCTACCCTAACACAAACACACTGCCCTTGCAGGCTGAGTGTCTGGGTACAAGACAAAACAAAGAGTCGACATGGCACACATCCCTGTGTGCCATGCCCACAACCTACAGTGCCCTGGCATACATGAGCCACCCCTCTAGCTGGGTGCCCTATGCTAGTGGTGTGGGCACAGGAGCATGAGCCCTGTGCCCCTACAGTACCCAGGTCCATTCCTGGGCACTGTAAGTGCAGTGCTGCCATTTAAGAATATATGGTGCTGAGAGCTCGTCAAACACTAACTCCACAGCACCATAATGGCAACACTGTTTGGTATCAAACTTCTCCGCACATTAAACCCGCACTAATGCCAGTGTGCGATTTAATGTACAAAGCACTACAGAGGGCATCTTAGAGATGCCCCCTGAAACCTAACCTACAATCCACGTCTGGTCTGGGAGGCTGCCCAGACATGTTGCTGGACCCCTGGGTGGAGAGCCCCTGCTCTTCTGGGCCTGCAACAATGCACATCCTGGGCGAGGTGCTAGGTCTCCTCCCCCGGATGGGCAGGGGGAAGCTTCAAAGGCATGCCGCCTTTGTGAGCTTCTCCAGGCCACTTGCTGTACCCAGTAAACTGGCCCCCACCTGTTCTGACCCCCACTCTGACGGGAAGACTGGCCTAAAACCCCAAATTAGGACAGGGTATGTGCCAGCCTGCCAACTCCACCTCTCAGGTGGGGGAGTCGAGCTGAAGCACATCTCCGGGTGCTCGCCATCTTGAAGATGGGAGGCCCTGCCCAATCAGGACTAGGCTACTGCCCCCTTCCCACAGGAGAGTGGTAGGATAGGGGGTGTACCCACCCCAGGGCAGGAACCCATTCGTCCCTGCCCTTTACCTACCTATAACGCCCCTAAATCTAGTATTTAGAGGCACCCTGAACCTTCCATCTCCAGATTCCGAAAAAGCAAAGAAGAGCAAGAAGAAAGAAGACCTGCCGTGCAGCTGCTAAGAAGAGGAAGACACCAACTGCTTTGGCCCCAGCCCTACCGGCCTGTTGACCCTCGAACCCGCTCCTGCTACATCCCGGCACCTCTTGTGGCCAGCAACCTCACGAACCCCGGAGGACCTGCAACCTTGTGACTCTGAGCATCTGGGACTCCCATGAGCAATGGCTCTGCTCAAATCAAGTTCTAACCCCTGGCATCCGCCCGGAACCGCAAACCCTGCCCACACTGCACCCGCCAAGCCTGGCCTGTGCCGGAGTGAACAAAGACCCTGAGGACGTCCCACTGGTGACTGTGACCCCGAATCCGGCACCCAAGTACTCACCTCGACGCTCCTGATGACGCCTGCAGCCTCAGAACCAGGTACTCCCCCCCCCCCCCCCCCCCCCCCCCTCAACTGCGATCAACAGAGGGTAAGATTTCCCGACATCAAAAGGCACCCGGGCGCCCTGCGGCCCCCTGTGCCCAACTCCTGGGTACCTACCTATCCTCAAACTACCCAACTTACCTCTCGATTTGGTGGTGGCACCTGAAGAATCTTCGCCCCCGAGCTTGCAGCCTTTGTTCATCCTGGAGCTTTCCCATTGAAATCCATTGAGAGTCCGAAGGCTCAAAAGCACCCTGCACCCAGCCGCCCGAGTGGCCCTGGCAGCGTAACCTCTACTCCTACCTACTTCCCCATTTGCCCTGAGCAAGTGACCAGGAGCCCAGCTCCCACAGCCGCGTAGCCTGCTAGTCAGCTGCCACCAACCAAGGCCTCCCATAGGGTAACATTGGGCCTAACTCACTCAGCACCCGGCTGCCCCTGTGCCGCTGAGGGTGTAACAACTGTACTTACCTGACCCTGGGAGACCCCTGCGTCTGTGCCCAGAACCATAACTCTGCCAGTCGAGTACTTACCCAAAAGCCGATAACACAATTTTCGCCATAGGGGAACATTGACTGGTTTCTTCTGAAATTTCTTCGAAGTGTGGAGTTTCTAAAACTTAAAATATTCACCTAAAATCAACCGTGTAACGAAAACGAAAATACTCACCTGCTATTTAGGAGAGATCCCAGTGCTGGATCTTGGTGCCCAGCACTGACCCTGAAAAGTTCTCACAACCGTACTTACCATTAACCCAATTTTCTTCCATAGGACTGTTTTTCTGTGAAATTTCTTCTAAGTGTCGATTTTTGCAAACTACAAATATTCTTTAAAAATCGTACCAACTGTGGAAACGTAATTGCTTACCTGTTTTAGATAGAGGTCCCAGTACTGAGCCTAGGAGCCCAGTACTGGATTACAAGAGTAACGAGAACATACTATACCTGTAACTTGAATTTTCTCCCATAGGGAATCATTGATTGTTTTCTATGAAATTTCTTCTAAGTGTCAACTTTTAAAATCGCTAAATATTGCCTAAAAATCACAACAGTAACTAGGTCGACTTTACTCACTTGTTTCCAAGAACTGTCCCAGGACTGAATCTAGGATTCAGTCCTGGAGTTAGAAAAGTAATCCTGAAAGTAATCTATTGCAAATAACTTAAAACTCCCATTGAGCTCAATGTACTATTGTGTGAAATTGTGTTGCCTATTGCAACAACCTGTAACTATTACCTAAAAAAGTCAATTGCATATTGCAAAAGTATATAACTAAAGCATCTCATTCTGAAAAAGTATATTTTAATACCTATTGTTGGTTATAAAATAAAACAACCGTATATTTTTTATATAAACCATTGGCCTAGAGTTCAGTACTTGAGTGTGTGAGACCATTTGCTGACTGTGTACAACAAATTCTTTACACTGTCTTACTGCTCCACCAAGCTACCACTTTAGAGTGTAAGGTTATATCTAACTTTAACCTCTGCCAAACCTCTGGGGACTGTGGACTCTGTACGCACTGTACCTATATGGCAACAGTATATAAAGAGCCACTTTCTCACATAGGCCACCTATGAAGGCGCTAGTGTTGACCTCCTTCACCTTCTCCGGGATGGTCATGACCATGCCATCCGCTTGGCCTTGAATACTGCTGATTCCTTAGGCCAAGCTATGGCTTGTTCGGTTGCCTTGAGGCACCATGTTTGGTTGCGCGATTCCGTCTTCCCGCAGAATATCGGGGAGCAACTTGTAGATCTACCCTTTGTTGCGGTTCTATTGTTTGATGCCCACGCCAAATCGGCTGTTCAGCACCTCCTTGCGGGCTTTCGCCCTCACCCTTAAGCCTATTTTTCCCAGGTCGTCTTTTTGCATGTTCTGGGGTGGTTACCCTTTCATTTAGCATCCTTTCGATGTATTATGCGTTTAGAGCTGGCAGTAAGCCTACTGGGGCAGTGTTCCACAGGTTGTTGTGTCTGATCCTCTGACTGTGGTTTGCCCTAAGAGGTGTTCCCTGTTGTTTGGTGTGTCCATACTCCAAGTGGGGTACTTGTATGCTATTATATAGCTCTGCATCTGATAGAGACTACTAGCCGCAGATTCCTTCAGGTAGAATTATCCCCAGGCGTGAGACTGGATCCAGAAACTTTTTACCACCGCGTCCCTGCGCGCCGGTGGTGGGGCGACATCACGCGACTCCGCCCAAGCGTCGTCCACGTACGTGATGTCAGCGAGGTCACATAAGACCCGCCCTGGCGCGCCCACGTCAGTTTTTTCCTTTTCCGCGTGCACCGCGGATCTGTTCCTTGTTGCGGGCCAGTTTAAGGCCCCCTTTCTTCCATTCTTTTTTGGTTGGAACAGTGTGCGAATGCCTTGGGCTTTAAAACTTGCACGTTTTGTGGGCGTCTTATGTCGACGACCGACCCTCACCTCATTTGCATGTGGTGTTTGGGGGAGGATCATGGCACCTCAGATTGTACAGCGTGCCAAAAGTTGAAGCCGAAGTCGCGGCGGGAGCGCTGCATGAAACTTCTCTTGGCGCGTCTCTCCAGGTCGAAGTCCTCCCCTCGGTCTGCTTCGGCGGACGGCTTCAGGTCCGGCCGTGGTCATCGTCCTCACCTTTCTCCGGTCACGTGAGCGTCGCTCCCCGGTGGGTAAGTGTCGCAGTTCGTCCCTGGGGGCTGGTTTCCGGCCTACCGGGGGCGTGGAGTCTCCGCGGGTGATGCGGCCCGCGTGTATTCCTATCCACCGTTTCCCGGTGTTAGGGCATCGAGAGTCCAAATGGAGACTTAAGTGGCGGCTTTGCAGGCCTCGCTGGCTGGCGTGCCTGTCCATTCACCCCTCAGCTGCCAGTCCCCTTCTGAGGACTGCTTTTCCCTCCCTGCCGCCCCTGTTGGCTCTGCCGTCCAGAGTGGCCCGCCCGCTGGACACTTGGGGATGCAACATTTTTGCCTCGATCAGCGCGGCCCTGCAGGCCCTTTACACCTTGTGTGTACTGGCTAGGGCCTCCTCCTGTTTGTGGGACTCGGTTGAGTCTCTGGGGTCTGCAGCGTCCCAGGAGTCTGATCAGGTGGATACGCGGCACCATGCATTGGATGGCCGAGAGCTTGCGGCGTTTATTCTCTGCTCTGCTCTGGACGTCTCTGAGGTGCTTGGCCGGGCCATGGCTTCCTCAGTCGCCCTCCGTCGCCATGCTTGGCTTTGGGACGGCATCTTCCCCGAAAATATTCGGGAGAAGCTCATTGATCTCCTATTTGATGGCAGTCTGTTGTTTCATGCTCCGGCCGACTCAGCCATCCAGAGGCTCTTGGCAGGGCTCCGTCGTCCTCCTCTGTCCCCTCCTCAGTGACTTCGGAGGTAGGGTTGCTTTTGGGTCTTCTTAGGCCGGCGGTTATGGTTGTGGAGTATGATTTTTCGGGCCGTTTACGTCCTTCCTTGGGACTTTGGCATTGTTGGCTGCTGGACGGCCCTTTTGTTGTTGTGTGTGAGTTCTGCAGGAGTTGTTGTGCTGACTTGGCCCTGAGATTGGGCCTTCTGCTTGCTTGGGCTGCTGTCCAGCCTGTAGCTGGGGTGCTTTTTTTTCCCTGTGGTTCTTTTGTTTCTTCCTCTGCTGCGGAAGTTCTTCCAAAGAGTGTTCCCATATCTTGGGACTTTACGTGCCCTATGTGGGGTTATGGTAGCTGTTATATGGCTTGCGCTCTGCTGGAAGGTTCTGGTTGCCTTCGGGTACCTGTTCTCCATGGTTTTTACGTAGGTTGCGCCTGCTTCCTGTGGTTGTGCGCGCAGCCACTCGTGGTGGTGGCCCGGGCCTCTCCTCCTCTCCCTGCTCCCGTTCTGCGATCTAGGATGTCCCTGTGTTCTCCCTTGCCAGGCGTTGCCTACTTGGCCTTCCTGGGGCCTCGGGCTGTTCTTCTTGCTTCTGGCCCTGACCGCTGGCATTGTTTTGGCTGGTAGGCTGCTCTCCATCTGGAGTGGGCTTGCCTTCTTCTCCCTACTTTCCTTTGGCTCTCTAGGCTGCTTCTTCTAATTCTTCCGTCTTCCTGTCTTGGCATTCGACGGAAGCTATGTTGCCTTGAGGGGGAATGGAGTGCTTCGGCCTCTCAGCCATTGCCCTTTGTTCCTCTGCTGTGAGTGTATGAGCCGCTTCAGCCTTCTTTCCCTCCTACATCCCCTTGGGGTCGGTGGGGTTCTGCTTGTGGGGTTCCCTTAGCCTGGCAGGGGCGAGGCTCTACCTGGTCCAAGATCTTGTCCCCTGTGGGGCCCTCTGTTCTGCATTGGCTGGTGGGGTCCTTTCGCAGACCCTCCTTCCCAGGGGGGTATTGCTAGGGTATCTATTCTACGTGAAGGAATCTGCGGCTAGTAGTCTCAATCAGATGTACGAGTTACTTACCTTCGGTAACGATGTATCTGGTAGACGATTCTAGCCGCAGATTCCTTCACGGCCCGCCCTTCCTCCCCTGTTCTGCGAGGACCCTTGGGTTGGTCTTCAGTACTCTCCTCCCGGTGGGGGGCTGTGTTTCCTGTGAATGCCTTCCTTGTTCTTGACGGGTGGCTCCATCTGGGGGCGGTTCTTTCCTCCCTTGGTTCTTTGGAGGATAGGTTTTCAGTGCGCTGGTGCCCTGCTGCTCTGGCTGCTCCAGGATTTGGGGGTGGACTGCTTCTATCCTTGTCCTCCCTCCCTCCCTCGCTATCCTCTGGTTTGAGGGTCCTCTGGCCATGTCTTGTCCTTGTGGGTGGTTGCCCTCTAGGTTGGGGTGACTTGGTGGTTTGTTGTCCCTGTCTGTCTTGGGACTGGTCCCCTTCCTTGCTCAAGATGAGGGGGGTGGGCTTCCTACGTGTGCCATGACTTTTATGCCTGTTCTTCCCTTCGGGGTACAGGGATGGGAGGTTGTCTATGTGCAGGCAGGGTGGCTGCGCAGGTTTCTGCTTGATCTTCTTCTCCTGCTGTCTTCCCTCCCTCACGCCTTCTCCATTCACTGGGGGCTCTTGTCTCCTATATAGTCGTCTTCTTTGAAGATCTCTTAAGCTCTGTTTTACACTTCTGTTATTATGAGGGAAGGTATCTTCTTGAAGTACATTGCTGTTCTTTCTTGCTCCGTCCTTGTTGGATGGCACGGTTCTACATGGTAATAAGTCTATTTTTGTCTGTTGAGATCTTCTTCCCTTGTTGCTCGAACTTTGGGAAGGGTTCACGCTTCGCTATGCGGGGTTCTTTCTCACAGCGTTGTTCCACTTTTGCTTTTTCCTTATGTGCAGACAGTGTCTGATACTGTCTTTTATGATGGTGTTTTGCACCAGCCGCCTTATTTGTTATGCAGAATTTTCATCCCTCGCACACTGTTCCCATACTTTCGCAGTTTTGTTGGTGGCTCTGCGTTGTGCCACGGAAACGTTTTTCTGAAGAAAACTGACATCAGCGCACCAGGAGGAACTTGTATGACCTCGCTGACGTAACGTACGTGGACGACGTCAGGGCGGGTTCGTGTGGCGCCGTCCTCTGGCGCGCAGAGGTGCTGCTGCTAATTGTTTTCCAGATCCAGTCTGACGCCTGGGGATATTCTAAGTTAATGAATCTACGGCTAGACAACGTCTCTATCAGATATACCATTACCGAAGGTAAGTAACTCGTATATTAAATCCTCAAGCCTCCTTTTGCATTACTACTCTAAAAACCCTGTACAAGAATCTTATTGTCTATTGGGTTTGAAGTATAATAAATGCCTTTGTACTTTGAAGATAAGAATATTTATCTTAGAGTTCATGCCCAACCAATTTACATTTGACTTGATTCTGAGGAAAACATTGATACAGAGCTCCTGGTGACTTTGCCATCATTATTACTTCTGCATTTCTCAGTGGATGGTCTCTACACATTCTTTACCTTGGCATATTATTGGGCTGTATAGTAGTTTTAGGGAAGCAAAACTTGTACTGATATGTTCATTAGGAGATGCACATTGGGACAATTTAATGTGTGTAGTATGAACATTACTTGATGAAACCATGTATTTGCACTTCATTTGAACACTTAACAAGTCAAGCTCCAATGCTGTGAAAAAATAAGCTTTTTATCTTTTTTAGGGTTTTCTTTCATACAGCACCCAATCCTTATGTTTGAAGTGGATGTAAAAAATCTGTACAACAACATTCTCTCGGATAAGAACTCCTCAGTCAATTTAAAAATACAAGTGTTAAAGAACCTTCAGACTTATCTTCAGGAAGAAGATACTCGCATGCAGGAAGCTGATCGAGAGTGTAAGTACTTCACTATAATGTACACTCAATAGCAATGTGTGGAAAAGGAGTTAAGGGGGAATATGTGAGCAATTAAAACTTTCCTGAAATTTGTGTTAGACTTTCGGTGGGGTAAATGTTATACTTTGGGCATAAGGTATTTTCAAAACCAAGGTTGATGTTCATTTTATGAGTTATGAGGCTATACACTCACCTTACATGACTTTAGCATTGACAGTCTGCATCTCTACCACATGGAACAGTTTATCTCAAGTGGCTGCATCATGAGGTGTAATGCTTTAATGCTATTGCTCAAAGCAATTATTGTGCATAATCATCATACAGCTGTGTAAGCGATTGACTATATTTAGTACTATGATGATCTGTGGGACTGACTAAACTGATCCCAATAGGACAAGTCTTAAGGGGTATTATTCTTTGTCCCTTTTCCTCCATAGATAAGAGGCATGTACGTAAGGGTAGCTCCTGCAACTCAGTTTGCCCCACCGCATTCATCAGGGCCCCACCCGCCCCTGCTTTTAGGGTCACAATGTCAAAGTACTGTTCTGTTCTTGGTGATGGTTCACTCATGCTGGACCTGCACATTGTTGTTGATCCATGGCCTTCTTCATTAACGTGGTCAAGACAACAATTACCCACACAAGAAAAGCTAGGGGCCCAGAGTATACTTTAAGTATGAGATATGAACATTCAAAAAAGGTTCCACATGGACTTGAAAATGTTAATACATTTGTATATATTGTCAGTTGTTAATTTGCTTATACCTTCTAATGAATGCATATAACTGCAGACTCTAAACCTTGTGAATATCCGCAGGTGACAGACTGGATCGGAAAATTTAAAGCACTGCTCCTGCTTGCCGTCAGGTTGCGCCTTACGACTTTGCATTAACGCTGTTTCGCTATGGACGTGATGAACCCATGTGCTCTATGTAAGGAAATGCCTCTTTTTGTATGATCACCATCAAAGTTTTGGACTGATGCTGCTGTTATCTGATAGACATCTAGCAGCAGATTCCTTACTTTAGAATCCTCATCCAGGCGTGAGACTGGATCTGGAATTTGTTTCCTACAGCATGTCTGCACATCGGAAGAGGGTGCTGCATGACTACATTTTGATGTCATCATGCGATGTGAAGTAGACTGAGTCCCTATAACCCCATCGCCAATGCTCTGCCATACGTTCATGTTTTTCCGTGCTTGCAACACAGATCCAAAGCGGTTAGGGGGCTGTTTTTTGGCCCATCTCCACATTTTGTGTGAGAAACTGTATGTTCGAGGCATATGAGCTGCAGATTATACACTGTGCATAGATCGCCATCTGGTGTTGGGCCCGGATGTTTGCAGTTTGTTTTTCTTCTTGGACAGTCTTTGGAAGTCACGAGTTCGGTGACTCCTCCTTCGGTCCGTACTGCGCATGGGCTTCGGCTTCATCCTCAGATTGTTTTTTTCCGCCATCGGGCTCGGATGTAATACTTCGTGCTCCGGCTTCGAACCCTTCCAGTTCGACCTTCGATGAAAAATCCTCGTCCATCGAGATTCTTTAGACGAAATAGACTTCTTCATCTCTCTCTTCGGCACTTCTTCGATTCCAGGCATCGGCAGCGGCCTTCGGGCCTATCTCGACTCCGTTTCGGTCGATGGAAAGGACTCCCTTCAAGAAGTGCCCAAAATGTGGGTCTAAATTTCCCCACACCGACCTCCATCAGGTGTGCAACCTCTGCCTCTCTCCGGAACACGAGGCCCGAGACTGCCCCGCGTGCAAGTCTTTTCGATCGAAAAAGACTATTCGGGATCGACGAGCTCGACGCACCATGGCGCACTCATCTACCTCGGCTCCACCTGACATCTTCGGAGAAGACACCGGAGCTTCGGGAGAGCAGCACACCGAGCAGGAGGACGATGTCGTCCGCGCTCCCGAGGCCGACGACTCCGATGTGGAGGAGATCACACCGGCGCAGAGGGTCGTGAGTACTCTACCCCCTCCCACGCCCATACCGGTTACCCCTTCGCCTCCGGGCCTAGGGAAAGCCAAGCATGCTGCTTCCATCACTCCACCTTTGGGCCCGGTGAAAAAGCATCACAAGTCTCCTGGCAGCTCGGGCTCGAGCCAGCCTCCTAGTGGCGCCGAAAAACATTCTTCGGCACCGAAGAAAACAAGCTCCGTTCCGAAGCCATCGGTGTCGAAACCTGGCCTCTCGGTGCCGACCAAACACAAATCCCTCGGCACCGACGCTTCCGTGTCGAAGCCTGCCTCGGCGCCGACCAAAAAATCGGACACCCCGAGAAAGCATGGCGCGGATAAACCAACGAAGCCTTCGGTTCCGAAAACATCGGCACCGATGGAGGAATCGGTGCCGGAGGAGCTTTTCACACCGGATCCTCTTTTCACACCGGATCCTCTTCAAAAGACTTTAACAAAGGATCCAAGGACTGGACATTTAATTTTGTCTTCCAAGAAAAGACTTTTGGACAAACCAACTCCTCCTCCACCACCAAAACGGAAGGAGTCTGCCACATCGCCGTTCAGAGTACCCTCCCCACCACCTCCACCTCCTCCACTCCCTCAATCTCCGCCCCCACCTTCTCCACCCTTGCCTCATCGCTCTCCAACCCCGTCTCCAGACCCTGATGACCAAGGAGATCCATTCTATGATCCAACAGATGCCCCGCAGGACCCCACTCCTCCGGGAACACCTGACCCACGGGAGGATTATCACAATCCAGATGTCCAAGATGTGCCTCAGGATGATCTCTATCCATCCAGGCCATCTCCACCAGAGGACTCCCTGGGGTTCCACCACCTCTTACAACCGGCGGCACATTATCATGGGGTGGAGTTACACAGTGATCCAGTTGAGGAAGACTTCCTACTTGACACATTTGACATAGCAGATAAATCCACCGCTATATTACCCATGCTTAAAGGGGTCACCAAACATGCCACAGAGGTTTTCAAAGACCCCGTCAGAGCTAGGGTCTTAAACCCCAGAATAGAAAAGAAGTACAAGGCAGCCCCCACGGATCAGGTCTATATTAAAGGACCTGCGCCCCTAGACTCATTAGTGGTTTCCACAGCTAGGAAGCGCTCCAATTCTCAGTCATCTGGTGAGGCTCCACCACCTGATAAGGAGTCCAAGCTCTTAGATGCGTCAGGCAAACGCACTGCCTCGCAAGCTGCCAATATTTGGCGCATCGCCAACACGCAGGCGCTGCTGGCGAGGTACGATAGAAAGCACTATGATGAGCTGGAGGCTCTCATGCAACATCTCCCAGAGAAATATAAGAATAAGGCTCATGAACTGATACAAGAGGGAAAGATTATTACCAACACCTCTATTAAATGTGCACTTGACGCAGCAGACACAGCGTCCAGGGCTATAAACACCAGTGTTCTGCTTCGCCGCCACGCCTGGCTCAGGATCTCAGGCTTTAAACCAGAGGTCCAAGCATCTATACTAAACCACCCTTTTGACCAACAACACTTATTTGGTCCAAAAGTAGACGAAGCCCTGGAAAAAATGAAGAAGGATACAGATACGGCGAAGTCTATGGGAGCACTACAATCACACACCCCTAGACGGTCTTTTTGCCGTTCCTCCTTTCGAGGCTCTGGCAGAGGTTACTCTTCCGATAACGCCTCCACGTCCTATAAGTCCCCTCCTCAGAATACCTTCAAAAAGGGCTACCAAAGAGGTGGATATCGAGGAAACAATAATAAAGGCAGGGGCAAAACCAACACCGCCCGTTCTGCCACACCGCCCACACAATGACTTTCCCCCGCTCCCCCCAGACCATTCCACTCCGGTCGGGGGCAGACTACAAGACTTCCTTCAAACCTGGGAGACCATAACATCAGACATATGGGTGACCCAAATTATTCGGTCAGGGTACTGTCTCAAACTAACTTCTACCCCCCCAAATATTCCACCCAGACACCGTGCGATGTCACAAGAACATACCACACTTCTGAAACAAGAGGTACTCTCCCTCCTGCTAAAACAAGCTATAGAGCAGGTACCCGTCAATCAGCAAAATTTAGGGGTCTACTCTCTGTACTTTCTCATACCGAAGAAAGACGAGACCCTACGGCCCATTCTAGACCTCCGGCCTCTAAATGCATATATCCATTCAGACCATTTTCATATGGTAAGTCTCTTGAGCAAGTTCTCCCACTCCTCTGTCAGGGCGACTTTCTCACTACACTGGACCTGAAAGACGCATACTTTCATATTCCAATACACCCTGCTCACAGAAAGTACCTCCGATTTGTGGTGGACGGCCAACATTATCAGTTCAAGGTTCTCCCCTTCGGGGTCACAACCGCACCACGGGTGTTTACCAAATGCCTGGCAGTAGTGGCAGCACACCTCAGAAGACAAAACATTCACGTCTTCCCCTACCTGGACGACTGGCTCATAAAAGCCGCGTCCTACCACCAGTGTGTGCAGCATACAAACACTACCATCCAACTACTCCACCAGCTAGGCTTTACGGTGAACCACCAAAAGTCCCACTTGATACCGTCTCACACAAAGCAATACCTCGGTGCCACTATAGACACTTCAAAAGCTATAGCCTATCCCAACTCAGCCAGAATCGCAAGCATGCAAGCCCTGCGCCAAAAGTTTCTTCTTCAGCACTTTCTCCCAGCAAGAGTGTTCATGAAACTAATAGGGATGATGGCGTCTTGCATTTTCATAGTGCCCCATGCAAGACTTCACATGCGTCCACTCCAAGAGTGCCTAGCACGCCAGTGGAACCAGGCCCAGGGACAGCTGACGGATCTGGTGTTGGTGGACGGCCGCACCCATCGATCTCTGCAGTGGTGGAACATCACAAACCTTTCCAAAGGGCGACCGTTCCTGGACCCGGTTCCTCAGGTGATTCTAACAACGGACGCATCGCTCTCCGGCTGGGGAGCGCATCTATTACACCTCACGGTGCAAGGTCTATGGACGCTACAACAGAGGTTACTCCACATCAACCATCTGGAGTTATTGGCGATCTTTCTAGCCCTGAAATCGTTTCAGAAACAAATTTCAGCCAAAGCAGTCCTCATTCGCACAGACAATATGACTTCAATGTATTGTATTCAAAAACAGGGGGGACACACTCTCCCCAGCTCTCTCGCTTAGCACAGAGCATATGGAGATGGGCAATTCCACAAAAAATTCTTTCGCCTGGCACAACACGTCCCAGGCATACAAAACACCATGGCAGATCTGCTCAGCAGACAAACGCAGCAAATGCACGAATGGGAACTGTATCCACAAGTTCTTCACCCATTCTTTCACAAGTGGGGGCATCCTCAGATAGACCTCTTCGCCACCCACGAAAACAAAAAATGCCCAAACTTCGCCGCCAGCTATCCACACCCATTGTCCAAAGGCAATGCGATATGGATGAACTGGTCAGGCAGATTTGCATACGCCTTTCCACCTCTCCCACTAATTCCGTTAGTGGTAAGGAAATTACAACAGCACTCCCTCACACTCATTCTGGTAGCCCCAACATGGGCCAGGCAGCCGTGGTACACCACACTACTACAGCTATCGGTGGTACCACATCAAAAACTGCACCTGTCCCTATGCCACCTAACCCAGAACCATGGAGAAATCAGGCACCCGGACCCAGCTCAGCTCAACCTTGCGATCTGGCTCCTGAAATCTTAGAATTTGGATACCTTAACCTTCCCCCCTGATTGCATGAATATTATCAAGGAAGCCAGACGTCCTACCACTCGAGCATGCTATGCTGCAAAGTGGAAGAGATTTGTTGTTTACTGCCGTAACAATACAATCAACCCTTTAGATGTATCCATACAGCACATCATATGCTATCTGCTCCATCTTCAAAGGTGTAACCTGGCGTACTCATCCATCCGTCTACACCTAGCAGCAATTGCTGCTTACCTACAAAACAGACAGCATTTATCACTGTTCAGAGTGCCTGCTATTAAAGCCTTTATGGAAGGCCTTAAAAGAGTAATTCCGCCCAGGGCACCACCCTCACCTGTATGGAATCTAAACGTTCTTACAAGGCTAATTGGTCCGCCTTTCGAACCAATGCATAAATGTGAGCTACAGTTCCTCACTTGGAAAACAGCTTTCCTCGTAGCTATCACTTCCCTTAGAAGGGTTAGCGAGATACAAGCGTTCACTATACAAGAACCCTTTTTACAGGTACATCACAGCAAGGTGATACTTCGCACAAATCCAAAATTTCTGCCCAAGGTCATTTCCTCCTTCCATCTTAATCAATCGGTGGAATTACCGTTTTTTTTCACGCAACCTCAATCTGTTGCGGAAAGGGCTCTACATACACTTGATGTTAAAAGGGCCTTACTGTACTACATACAAAGAACGCAACCTTTCAGAAAGACTAAACAGTTGTTCGTCTCCTTCTCTCCACCGCACAAAGGCAACCCCATTTCAAAATTAGGGATAGCTAGGTGGATTGTAAAGTGTATACAAATTTGCTATCACAAAGCAAAAAGAACATTATCTGTTCCACCTAAAACCCACTCTACCAGAAAGATAGGGGCTTCTATGGCTTTTCTAGGGAACATAACCTTAGATGACATCTGCAAAGCAGCCACATGGTCAACACCGCACACCTTCACAAAACATTACTGTGAAGATGTGCACTCCAAACAACAAGCTAGTGTGGGCCAGGCTGTA
Source organism: Triturus cristatus (assembly GCF_964204655.1). Lineage (NCBI taxonomy): Eukaryota > Metazoa > Chordata > Amphibia > Caudata > Salamandridae > Triturus > Triturus cristatus. The sequence continues at coordinate 275,164,423 of NC_140581.1, forward strand.
CTAAAGACACTGTTTCAAACTACTGCAACGGATACCGGTGGTCGCCGCTAGGGTTGGGTACTGCTATATAATCTATGCACAGTGTATAATCTGCAGCTCGTATGCCTCGAACGGAATATGCTACTTACCAGTATGCATCTGTTCTTGGCATGTAGAGCTGCAGATCTATACACGCCCACCCGCCTCCCCGGCTACCTGTATCCGTTCCAGGCTATCTTATTTAGATACAACACACATGGGTTTCTTCACTATTATCACTATGCTCCATCTTTTCCCTGCTGGCGAAAAACAATCTGAGGATGGAGCCGAAGCCCATGCGCAGTACGGACCGAAGGAGGAGTCACCGAACTCGTGACTTCCAAAGACTGTCCAAGAAGAAAAACAAACTGCAAACATCCGGGCCCAACACCAGATGGCGATCTATGCACAGTGTATATATCTGCAGCTCTACATGCCAAGAACAGATGCATACTGGTAAGTAGCATATTCCTTTTTGTGATCCCATAAGGGTTTAAACCTTGTGGATCTTGTGACAGACTGATGTCGGTCACAGATCCACATACCATCTATTTGTGGTGCCTGGGAGACCACCATGACTCGGAAGAGTGTGGTTCCTGTCAGTGTCTTCGGACGAATGTGTTAAGAGAGCGTTGAATTCAACTTCTGGCGTGCAACTATCTGAGGCACAGCGTCACTGTCAGTCCTTGTCCAAGTCCAGATACCGGTCAAGGAGCCATTTAGGTGAGGGGTCGTCGATGTTGAGAGAAGGCTCCGAATCACCATTGGTCGAAACATAAGTTGTTTCTGATGATTTCTCCCAACCTTCAGTTGGGGGGGGGGGGGGGGCGGAGACTCTATCCAAAATGCAGGATTATTACATTTCCTTGCATAAAGTCTTTGGACCCCAATTCCCCTTTGGCGCGCTCTCTTGCCCGAGGGAGGTGCCCTGACTGGATCCTTACTGGCGGGTTCGCCCTCGGTACCATTCGGGCCCTCTGAATCTGTTTTTGGATTTGAGACGGTATCGTTGCACAGCCCTTCGGGGTCTTCACCATCGGAGTCAGGTCAGCTAATGACATCGGCGGTGCCAAACGACACCCCACCAATTTTTGTTCCCGACGTCAACACATCGCCAGTTGGCCGATGGAGCCATCCGCTTTAAGCAACTGTCTATCTGTCCCTATACAGCCTATTTCTGCTCTACCTATGGAAATGCACAGTTTGGCAGGCAAAGGGGAAAATATAGGGTGTCAAACCCTTTGGGCAACACTGTCAAGCCTCCCTTGGAGGAAAATTGGCCTTCTAAACTGCGTGAGGCTAGTGGACTTAAGCCCTCCCCAGTTTCAGATTTACTGTCTCCACCTGGTATGGCATCAGAGGTGGGTTCCTCTTATGCTGCAGTATTAAGGAGGGCAGCTGGTATTTTAGAGTGCCAGCTTCTGTCATGGAATTATCCACAGACCCTTTGGTGAATGTTCTTCACCAGGGTGACACCGGAGTGGATCCCTTACTCCCTTTATAATGGGTTTTTACACTACATATAGTTAGGGGACTTGGGCAAGGCCAGTAACGGAAATGCCTGTAGACCTGGCTATATCCTATAGGCATCGGCCCGCCCCCAGGGATTCTCATTGTCTCTTTAAACATCCCTCCACAAAAGATCTGGTTGTGCAAGTAGCAACAGCCTCTGTGGACACTATTGTCCCCCCTCTGGTACCACCAAGCACTGAGGCCTGATGCCTGGAAATTTGTGGGAGGAATATTTTCTCTTCTGTTAGTGCAGCATAATGGTCTTTTCCCATGCATTATGAGACTCAGTAGAGAGTTTGCTGCCTTCTCTTCCCAAGGAAGCCAAATGTGAACTCCTACAGTTGGTGCAGGATGGCCTAGAGGCAGCAACATTCACCATTAGGTGTAGTATGGACACTGCTGATTCTGTGGGTAGAGCTATGGCTCAGTCAGTTGCACTGCGCAGGCATGCAGAGCTGCGTCAGTCTGGGTTTTCAGAGCCTGTGCAGAATACCCTGGAAGATATGCTATTTGATGGTGTACATTAATTTGGTGTACATGCTGATTCGGCATTACGGCGATTTAGAGCTGCACGGTGTGGTAACAACACCTAAACATTTCTGACTTGGGTGGACATAGGTGTTAATAAATGTCTTGAGTTGCAATATGTATTCATTTAGTTGCAACCAGTTTGGCATTTCTCTCTTTTGCTGGAGTTTATGGTTGTTTAGCTACCCTTGTGGTTATTTACATGTGTTTGTCTAACCCTTCTAGTCAGTAACAATTATAGTGGTGTATTTATTCTGCCAAATTCTTTACAGTAAAGTTGTACTTTAGAGTATATTTCATGATGCATGGCTTTCTGGGTAACTATTTACTGCTTGGCATAGTAGTTGTGACTTTCTCCTTCAGTTTTTCGGCTGTTTCTCGTTTTCTTGATTACCTTATAGCCAGCTCACACTCAAGAGTTGATAACCTTCATGGTACAGGTACGACGTTCAGTACTCGATGTGGATTATCTTTTGTATGCTTTGGGAGCATTTCTGAATGTGTGTGTGTGTGTGTGTGTGTGTGTGTGTGTGTGTGTGTGTGTGTGTGTGTGTATGTGTGTATGTGTGTATATATATAATATATATATATAGTTATTTAAATGAGTTTGGTTTCTCGGCTTGTGCACTATTGCATACTGACTTGGGTTTCTCGGCTTGTGCACTATTGCAACCTCATTGTGGGTGCAGAATTCCACCCTCTGTGTCAGGTTATTTCTCTGACGTACAATTTCATACATTCATGACGTTTGGTACCCCTTATCTGATGGAGACTACTAACCGCAGATTCCTTCATGTAGAATTATCCCCAGGCGTGAGATAGGATACGGAAACTTTTTGCCACAGCATCCCTGCGCGCCGGGGGCGGGGCGACATCACGCGACTCCGCCCAGGCGTCGTCCGCGTACGTGACGTCAGCAAAGTCACATAAGACCCACCCCGGCGCGCCCAAGTCAGTTTTTTTCCTTTTCCGCGTGCAACGCGGATCCGATCCTTTATCCGGGCCTGTTTGGGCCCTTTTTTTCTTCAATTTTTTAGTGGAACAGTGTGCGAATGCCTCCGGGCTTTAAGACTTGCACGTCTTGTGGGCATCTTATGACGGCGATGGACCCTCACCGCATTTGTATGTGGTGTTTGGGGGAGGATCACAGCACCACAGACTGTACGCAGTGCCAACAGTTGAAGCCGAAGTCGCGGCGGGAGCGCCGTATGAAACTTCTCTCGGCACGTCTCACCAGGTCGACGTCCTCCCCTTGGTCTGCTTCGACGGACGGCTTCAGACTCTGCTGTGGTGGTCGTCCTCGCCTTTCTCCAATGTCACGTGAGCATCGCTCCCCGGTGGGTAAGTGTCGGAGTTTGTCCCCGGGGTCTGGTTTCCGGCCTCCCGGGGGCGTGGACTCTCCGCGGGTGATGCAGCCCCACGTGTCATCCTATCCACCGTTTCCCGGTGTTGGGGCGTCGAGAGTCCAAATGGAGACATACGCGGCAGCTTTGCAGGCCTCGCTGGCGTCTCCTCCTGGGGCGTCGGCGGATCCCTCGCTCTGCGCAGGGCCCTCTGTGGTGCCACCGGTGGCTCCGGCCCCGGCACCGACTGGTTCGGATCCAGGCTTGGAGGATGTGGTACTGTTGGGGTGCGGCTCCTCTGGGGCACCTCCTTCGGGCCACGGCGTCTCTGCCTCGCCGCAAACTCCAGCGGGGGTCCCTGTGGTGTCGCAGGAGGACGCCAGGGCACGGGTCGCATCCCCGAGCCCCTCTTGGTCCTTTGACAGGGTGGTCCTGTCTAAGGCCGAGGTGACGCCGCTACAGCGCCGATAGCAGCTGAACTGTGCGGAGCCACAGGGGTCGATGGACCCTCCTCGTCCCGTTCGGGGTCAAGGCTGAGGGAAGACCCCTCGTCCCTCTCTGGGCCCCTCTCGTCCCCCTCACAGGTGTCTGCCTCGTCGGAGGTTGTATCGTCCCTGGTGCTGCCGCATGGGTTGCCGAGTGATCTTCGCCTCATTCTGGGCCGCGGCTGTCGGAGGGCTTCATGCCACTCCCCAGGCCCGTCTCATTCCCCCACGCAGGTTGCTGCCTCGCCGGTGGTCGGGTCGGCGTCACTCCGGCGCCACCCCGGGGCCGGTGCGGCTCCAGCTCTACTCCAGTCTCCACTCCGGTCCCTGGTGCGGGGTGACTTGGAGGCCCCTTGTCCGGAGACGCCGGCCGGTACCGACGTCCTACCTCAAGCAGCGGATTCTACGGCTCCGCGCAGGGGTCGTACTGCGGATTCATCTTCGGACGCTGATTCTTCTCCGGAGGCATGCATATTGGTGTCATCCTCCCCAGGGACTGGCCGCCGTGTGGTGTCTTTTTCACCGGCGTCGGAGGGCGGCTCCCCGCCCTTCATGGGCAGAGGTGTTCGTCGGAAGAGCGGCAGGTCCCTCATTCTTCGGCTCCTTCTGACTTCCAGGTCTGGCCCTTGCCCGCCCGCTTGGCCTCGGGGACAGCCGCCTTAGTTTGCAGCCATCACCCATGGAGGAGGTGATTTCTCCACCGCGGGGCCCTCCTGAGGCTGGTGCGGCCTTCGCTCACGCAGTGTCCACGTCTGTGGGCATCCTGCGCATGGGTGATCCGGTGGCTCACTTTCCGGCGGACCATCTATTGGAGGTCCTCCACCAGGGCTCTGGTGAGAGGGAAATCTTACTCCCCTTTGAAAGTTCGCTCCTTTCTTCCCTGACGGGGGCTTGGAAGCGTCCTGCCTCATGGGACCCAGTGCCTCAGCATCTTCTGCACCGGCGCCGCGTCACCTAGCATGTCTTTCCCTTCACCCCTCAACTGCCAGCCCCCTTTTGAGGACTGCTTTTCCCTCCCTGCCGCCGCTGTTGACTCCGCCGTCCCGAGAGGCCTGCTGGCTGGACTCTTGGGGACACATGTTCTCCTCGACCAGCGCGTCCCTGCGGGCCCTTAACACCTTGTGTGTGCTGGCTAGGCCCTCCTCCTGTTTGTGGGACTCGGCGGAGTCTCTGGGATCTGCAGCGTCCCAGAAGTCTGGCCTGGTGGACTTACGGCATCATGCATTGGATGGCCGGGAGCTTGCAGCGTTTATTCTCCGCTCCGCTCTGGACATCTCGGAGGTGCTGGGCCGGGCCATGGCTTCCTTAGTCGCTCTCCGTCGCCATGCTTGGCTTCGGGACGGATGATTCCCTGAGAATATTTGGAAGCGACTCACCGACCTTCCGTTTGATGGCAACCTGTTGTTCCATGCCCCGGCTGACACTGCCTTCCAAAAGCTCTTGGCAGGGCTCCGTCCCCCTCCTCCGCCTTATCCTCCTCCGTCCCTTTCTCAGTGACTTCTGAGTTGGGTTGATTCTGGGCCTTCTTAGGCCGGCTGTTCTGGCTGTGCAGTGTGTTGCCTAGCCGTTTACGCCCTTCCTTGGGTCTTTGGCATTGTTGGCTGCTGGACGGCCCTTGTGTTGATTGTGTTAGGTACTGCAGGAGTTGTTGCGCAGACTTGGTTCTAAGATTGGGTCTTCTTCTTTGTTTGGGCTGCTTGTCAAGCCTTCAGCGGGGGTGTTTCTTTCCCCGTGGCTTTTTTGTTTTTTCCTCTGCGGCGGAAGTTCTTCCAAAGAGGGTTCCCATATCTTGGGACTTAATGTACCCTATGAGGGATAGTGGTAGCTGTCATATGGCTTGCGCTCTGCTAGAGGGTTCTGGTCGCCTTCAGGTGCCTGTACTCCATGGCGTTTAGGTAGGTTGCTTTTGCTTCCTGAGGTTTTGTGCATGGCCACTCGTAGTGGTGGCCTGGCATCTCCTCCTCTCCCTGCTCCTGTCCCAAGGTCTGGGATGATCCTGTGTTATCCCTTGCTAGGAGTCGCCTACTCAGCCTTCCTGGGGCCTCGGGCTGTTCTTTTTGCTTCTGACTTTGACTGCCGGCGCTGTTCTGGCTGGCAGGCTGCTTTCCATCTGGAGTAGGTTCGCCGCCTTTTAACTAGTTTCCTTGGGTCCTCTAGACTTCTTCTTCTGCCTTCCTGTCTTGGCATTGGGCGGAAACTATGTTGCCTTGTGAGGGGAGTGGGGTGCTTCGTCCTCTCAGTCCTTGCCCTTGGTTCCTCTGCTGTGAGTGTATGGGCCTCTTCAGCCTTCTTTCCCTCCTACATCCCCTTGGGGTCGGTGGGGTTCTGCTTGTGGGGGTTCCCTTGGCCTGGCAGGGGCGAGGTTCTACCTGGTCCACAGCTCTGGTCCCCTGTGGGGCCCTCTGTTCTGCTTTGGCTGGTGGGGTCCTTTCGCAGACCCTCCTTCTCGGGGGTATTTCTAGGGTATCGATTCTACGTGAAGGAATCTGCGGCTAGTAGTCTCTATCAGATGTACGTGTTGCTTACCTTCGGTAACTATGTATTATGGGGTAACCCTGAACCTTGCCTCCTATGATTAGAGTAAGAAAGAAGGAACGAAGAGCCGTGCTGACCCAGAAAGGAGAAGGGGAGAGGATGTTGGTCTAACGGCTGGGGCAGTCGACCTCCAATCTGGAGAACCAGGTTCCTCGGCAGTGATGCTCAACATCCTGTGATTCTAGGCAAATCTTTTAATTTCCCCGTGCCTATCAAAAATAAATGAATGTGTCCTGGTGTAATTCAACTGGTGCTCTTGTAAAATGCTCTGATACTTGATACCTTCAGTTCAAGTACCGTTCTATATAAAACTCTGAAAAAAGGAAGAAAAGGACACCAACTGCTTTGGCCCCAGCCCTACTGGCCCTGCCTACAGCAAAAACCCTAGCATGTCCATCAGCCAGCAACCCCCAGAGCCCGGAGGACCTTCCCTGCGACCTTCCTACAAACTCTGATTGGGCAAATCCAGTGCTCATGGGAGACAGACTCCTCTCCAGAATCTGGAATCCGGTGACTCCATGATTCTGCACCTGATTTCCAGGGCCCAAGTTCGGGTGGGCCAACACCACAAGGAGGTCTCCCCAGTGATCCTGACCTGGGATCTGGTGATCCCCAACCTCCCACAAGCTTCACGATGACGCCTGGGGCCTCAACCTGAAGTGTCCCAGCGACCGGAGCTGTAAGAAAACCAGACACCCCACGGCCTTTGGTGGCATAACCGGTGTTCAGGCACTCCCCAAGTTTCCAGCTCATCTCCCCAGCCTGTGGTCTCCTACAGGAAGTCTCCCTGCCAAGCCTGCAGCCACTTTTCAAAACCGAAGGTCTCCATTGAGAAACACAGGGTCCCCGACGTGCGTTATGCACCCTGCTGACCCAGTGCCGCTGGTGGTGCAACTCCTGGGCTGTTCGTTGACCCCTGCAGTGCTGACCTTAACCCTAGGTTCTTTGCTCCCTCACCAGAGTGGCCTGCTGTGAGAAAGTGCCCTCTTTCTTGCATGGTATGGCCCCACGTTTTGCTGATGTTCTGTGAGTGTTCCCTGGGCTCCTGCTTATCAGGTGCCCAGGGCCTATGTTACTTCCCTAAAATTGCATTGAAACCTAAACCCAATTGGAATCTCTGGCCACATGTCAGCCCCTGGTAAATGGTACCATAGGTACCCAGGGCACAGTGACCAGAGAAGGCCTCTAAGGACTGCAGCACTTTTTGAGATGACTCTCACACACTGCCTTTGCAGGCTGCGTGTCTTGGTGCAGAACAAAGTGAAGAGTCGACATGGCACACATCCCTGTGTGCCATGCCCACAAACCACTTTCCTGGCATACATCAGTCACCCCTCTAGCTGGGTGCCCTATGCCAGTAGGTGAGGGTACAGGTGCATAAGGCCTGTACCCCTACAGTGCCCAAGTCCATTACTGGGCACTGTAAGTGCAGTGCTGCAAGTGCAGTGCTGCTATTAAGAGTATATGGCGCTGGGGGTTTGTCATTACGAACTCCACAACACCATAATGGCTAAACTAAAAGCTGGGAAGTTTGGTATCAAACTTATCAGCACATTAAACCCACACTGATGCCAGTGTGGGATTTAATGTAAAATGCACAACAGAGGGCATCTTAGAGATGCACCCTGAAACTCTACCAACTCCTACTGATCGGACTGAGTGGCTGCTTCGGCTGCCACCAACAGACATGTTTCTGGACCCCTGGGTCGAGAGCCTGCTGCTCTCGGGGGCCTGAAACAATGCACATCCTGGGACAAGGTGCCAAGCCTCCTCCCCCAGGATGAGCAGGTTTCACAAAGGGGAAGCTTCATAGGCATGCCGCCTTTGTGAGCCTCCCCAGACCATTTTCTGCTTTCAGCAACTGGTCCCCACTGGTTCTACCCCCACTTTGGGCGGGAGAGCCGGCGGGGAAAAACAAGTGAGGGAAAGAGGTGTGCCCACCTCTGCCAACTCCACCCCTCAGGTGGGGGAGGAGAGGTAAAGCACAACTGAGTCCTCGCCATCTTGAGGATGGGGGGACCTAGCCAACCAGAGACAGGCTCCTGCCCTCCTCCCACTGGAGGGTGGCACAATAGGGGGTGTACCCACCCTAGGGAAGGGACCCATTGGTCCCTGCCCTTACCTACCTGTAACACCCCTAAATCTAGTATTTAGGGGGCACCCTGAACCTTGCTTCCTCAGATCCACCCTGACAACAAGAACAGAAGGACCGAACAGCCGTGCAGCCAGCTAACAAGAGGAAGACGCCCACTGACTTGGCCCCAGCCCTACCGGCCTTTCTCCCCTCGAACCTGCTCCTGATAAATTACGGTGTGTCCTGCAGCCAGCAACCTCAAAAACCCCAGAGGACCTGCCTGCCTTTCACTTCCAAAGACTGCTTCTCCCGTTAACACCGAATTTGTTCAACTGCAACCTCTGGCAGCAGCCAGAGGCTGCAATTCCATCCCACTCTGCACCCGCTGAACCCAGCCCGATCTAGAGTTGAAAAACACCAGTAGGAGGTCACCCCGGCGAGCCTGACCCGAGATCCGGCGAACCCTGCCCTGGCTCAATCCTCCTGCCGACGCCTGCAGCCTAAATCCAGAAGGCTCCCCTAACCGCGACCCGTAGCTGGTAAGAAGATCCGACCCCAAAAGGCACCCCTGCACCCGATGCCCCACGGCCTTGTGTGCCCAAACCAACGGTGCCTAACCAACCCTTAACTTCCCAACTTACCTCTCCAAGTGGTGGTCGCACCCAGAAGTCCTTCGTCTCCCTACCTGCAGTGCTTTTGCAAACGGAGGTTCTCCATTGAAAACAGGGCGCCTGACGTCGAAACAGCACTCTGCACCCAGCCGCCCCAGTGCCGCTGAACGTGCACCTTTTGTGCTACATTGTTTCCCCATTTGCCCTGACCTTAACCCTAGGAGCTTTGCTCCCACAACCCAGTGGCCTGCTTGCCAGCAGCCACCAACCGGAGGCCCCCTATCGGATAACAGTCGATTACTTACCTGTAAACCGATAACCTGTTTTTCCTCCTTAGGCTAACATTCAATTATCTTCCAAAAATTGTGGAGTTTTGAAATCTAAAAATATTCTTTAAAAATTGCACTAATAATCAAAACGTATTTACTTACCTGTTTACAGGAAATGTCCCAGTGCTGAATCTTGGTATCCAGCCCTGAGTTAGAAAACGTAAAAGTAACCTGTAATTTAATGAAAAAGCCTATTCATTTCGATGTACTGTATTTGCTAAATGTTGCAACCTACTGCATCCCCTGTAAATCAAACAAAGTACAATTTCTATTGCATTTTCAAACTGTTCTATATCCAGTAACTTATTACTCTAAAGTATTTAAGGCTTACCTGTGCCAGGCTTGCTTGGTTCTAAAAATAAACAGTATATTTTCATAGAAAGACAATTGGCCTAGAGGTCAGTTATTGAGTGTGTGAATTTGTTTGCTGACTGAGTGTGTACATCAAATGCTTAACACGGTCCTCTGATACTGCATACTGCTCGACCACTCTACCACAAATAGAGAGTAATGTTCTATCTAACTTTAACCTCTGCCTACCTCTGGGGTCACTTGGTCTCTATACACACTATACCTCATTTTGGTGTAGTATATATAGAGCCAGTTTCCTACACCTGCTCATCAGCAGTCCCAAACCAAAGGCCCCCCCTTAGCCCCATTGGCTAACACCGGGACAGTGCACATTGCACCTGGCCGCCCCAGTGCTCCTTAGGGAACCTTGGTCCTAACCCCCAGAGCTCACCCTTGTAAATCATGTACTTTCCTGTAAAACTTCTTAACAGTTTTTCCCCAATAGGAACCCATGTAAAGAGATTTTGGGCCTAAAAAAATGTTTTTGTTGAACTGTGTTGTATAAAGAGAAATGTAATTCTATTGCAAAGTATAACCAGCATTGGCATAGCCAATAGGTCTCGCTTTTGGGACCTTATAAGTATTTAGTTATGGATCACAATATCCTTGGTGCAACAACATCAACCGTTATATGGCTAAACACTTATAAGGTCCCAAAGGCGAGACCTATTGGCCATGCTAATGCTTGTTTTATGTTTGTGCTTGGATTAAGACTTGGACTCACCGCTTGAGTTGGAGCGCAAAGTTAACTGTTCACAGGAACTACCTCAGGAGTAGGACTTGAGTTTCCACCTACTAACTGGAGAGGAAGCGTGAATTACACAAGTTGCAACTTCTACTTGTCTTTGGCAACATACAGCTTTGTCTCCCTCTCTCGCATTGCCTTCAAATGCACTATCACGCAGTCTTGGCTAAAGCCCTGACAGCAAAGGGACACCCTGAGTAGATCTGTTACTGACATTTTGTTTCTGTATTCACTGCATGTAGTTTTAGGTGCGTACTTCATTCCCTAGCGCACTGGAATTCGATGAGAGGACATCGAAGAACTGTCAAAATTGGGAGGGGAGCTCCAGATCCACTTTAGAAAGTAGGAAAAAAAAATATTTGATGTCAGAGGAAAGGTGTCATGCTTATACGCTGCTCTTCTATTTTGGGATGGTACAGAGCTAATTTCGGAGCCGCATGGCGCCACCTCGAGGTGTGCAGGAGCACTGCTGAAGAAAGGTTTCCGGATACAGTGTACCATCTGGAGAGTATTCTAAGGTCTCAAATCTGCAATCAGAAGTATCCATCAGAAACTGCATTATACCTATCAAACTCAGTTGATGGTTTGATGAAGCACAAGGCCTGAATTAAGCTTACCCTGCAGAGAAACATAATGGCTGCTAAAATTAGATGAATCAATGACCTGCTGTAAAGGAGACTTTGTGCATGTGTTCAAAGAGCAGGGCCATTAGTGTGAATAAAATATTAACCTCCCAGTTAAACAAGCGCAAAGAGAAAGTGAAAGGAAAGGGAGAAAAAAGATAAGAGGCGAGAGAATGGAAGAGGAAAAAGACAGATGCGCGAAAGGAGTGAAAATGAAGCTGACGAAGAGGGAGTTGGAGAAGGGAGGGGATTCACGCACTGTAAGGCTTAATGAGCCATTACAAAAAGCCAGACGGCCTGTGCACGTTCACGCTCACATGCACGCAGGCTTTAGGCCAGCAAAAGCCTCTCTGGTAGCACTTTGAAAACCCACTTACTAAAGGTCTCGCCTGTACTAGCGCATGCGCTAGAGCTCAGGCGAGACCTAAAAAGTTGTGCTTCCCTTGTATTTAGCAATCGTAAGTTGTGGTATCTAGGCATACCACCCTCAGTTCTCAAAGTAACAAAAAGTAATTACTGTGTAATTTGAACTGATTTCAAAGTATTTACAAACCTGTAACAATTGTGATTTCAAGCACAGCTGCGTTTCCTTGAACAGTCTTGCATTTGAAAGTTTATTTTACTTACCTGTGCCAAGTCCTGCTTGGTTCTAAAATAAAACAGAAGTATACCTTTTTTATACTTACCTAATTGGTCTGGATTCTGTCTCCGAGTGTGTCTATCAGTGTGAGAAAGTGCCATCTTTCTTGCATGGTATGCCCCCTCTTGTTGCTGAATTGCTGATGTGCTTTGACTGAGTGTGCCCTAGGCTCCTGCCAATCAGGTGCCCAGGACCGGTGTTCCTTCCCTAAAACTGCATTGAAGCCTAAACCCAATTGGCATCTCTGGCCACATGTCATCCCCTGGTAAATGGTTCCATAGGTACCCAGTTCGCTGTGACCAGAGAAGGCCCCTAAGGGCTGCAGCACTTATTGTGCCACCCTTAGAGGCCCTGTACCCTGACACACACACACACACACACACACTGCCTTTGCAGGCTGAGTGTCTTGGTGCAGAATAAAACAGAGAGTCGACATGGTACATATCCCTGTGTGCCATGCCCACAAACACACTGCCCTGGCATACCTCAGTCACCCCTCTAACTGGGTGCACTATGCCAGTGGTGAGGGTACAGGTGCGTGAGCCCTGTACTCCTACAGTACCCAGGTCCATTCCTGGGCACTGTAAGTGCGGTGCTGTCATTAAGAGTATATGGTGCTGGGAGGTCGTTAACACGAACTTCACAGCATCATGATGGCAACACTGAAGACTGAGAAGTTTGATATCAAACTTCTCAGCACATTAAACCCACACTGATGCCAGAGTGGGATTTAATGTAAGATGGACGACAGAGGGCAACTTGGAGTTGCCCCCTGAACCTAACCCATAATCCACGTCCTGCCTGAGAGGCTGCCTAGGCTGCCACCCAGCAGACATGTTGCTGGACCCCTGGGTGAGAGCCATCCGCTCTCCTGGGCCTGCAACAATGCATGTCCTGGGCGAGGTGCTAGGTCTCCTCCCCCAGGATGGGCAGGTGGAAGCTTCAAAGGCCTGCTGCCTTTGTGAGCCTCTCCAGACCACTTGCTATACTCCGCAACTAGTCCCCACCGGTTCTAGCCCCCACTCTGGCGGGAAACCCCAAGGGACGAAAGGGGGTGTGCCAGCCTCTGCCAACCCCACCCCTCAGGTGGAGGAGGCGAGGTAAAGCACATCTCCGGGCTTTCACCATCTTGAAGATGGGGAGCCCTGCCCAATCAGGACTAGGCTCCTGCCCCCCTCCCACTGGAGAATGGCAGGATAGGGGGTGTACCCACCCCAGGGAAGGGACCCATTGGTCCCTGCCCTTTACCTACCTGTAACACCCCTAAATTTAGTATTTAGGGGCACCCTGAACCTTCCTTACTCAGATCCCGAATCCGAAACAAGCAAGAAGAACAAGAAGAAAGAAGACCTGCCGTGCAGCTGCTAACAAGAGGAAGACACCAACTGATTTGGCCCCAGCCCTACAGGCCTGTCGACTCTCGAATCTGCTCCTGCTGAAACCCGGCTTCTCCAGTGGTCAGCAACCTCAAAAACCCTGGAGGACCTGACTGCTTTGTGACTCTAAAAGACTGGGCTCCCATGAGCAGTGGTTCTGCTCAAAGCAAGTACCAACCAGGAACCGCGACTCCTGCACACTCTGCACCTGCCAAGCCTGGCCTGTGCCGGAGTGGACGAAGACCACGAGGATGTCCCCCCGGCGACTGCGACCCAGAATCCAGCACCCAAGGACCCACCTCGACGCTCCTGATGATGCCTGCAGCCTCAGAACCAGGGACCCCTCCAATTGCGACCAGCTGAGGGTAAGATTTTCCGACGCGAAAAGACACCCCTGCGGCCCCCTGTGCCAAGCTCCAGGGTGCCTACCTAACCTACAGCTTCCCAACTTACCTTTCGAAGCGGTGGTCGCGCCTGAAGAATCTTCGTCCCCGAGCTTGCAGCCTTTGTTCGTCACTGAGCTTCACCATTGATATCCAGTGAGCGCCCGACGGCTCAAAAGCATCCTGCACCCAGCCGCCCGGGTGCCCCTGGGACTGCAACCTCTTTCCTATTTTTCTTCCCCACTTGCCCTGAGTAAGTGACCAGGAGCCCAGCTCCCAAAGCCGTGTGACCTGATTGCCAGCAGCCACCAACCCAAGGCCCCCTGCCCGCCCTAGGATAACATTGTGCCTAACTCCCTATGCCGCTGAGGGTGTAACAACTGTACTTGCCTGACCCTGGGAGACCCCTGAGTCTATGTCCAGAACCTTAACTCTGCCAGTCAAGAACGTACCCAAAAGCCGATTACTCACTTTTCTTCCATAGGGTAACATTGACTGGTTTCACTTGGAAATTCTTCTAAGTGTCGAGTTTTGAAACTTTAAAATATTCACCTCAAATCAGCCGAATAACGAAAACGAAAATACTTACCTGTTATCAGGAGAGATCCTAGTGCTGGATCTTGGTGCCCAGCACTGACCCTGAAAAGTAATTACAACCGTACTTACCAATACTTGATTTTCCTCCATAGGATAACATTGCCTGGTTTTTGCCAGAAATTCTTCTAAGTGTCGATTTTTGAAACTTACAAATATTCCTCTCTGTGCTCACTGTACCTATTTGGGAACAGTATATACAGAGCCACTTTCTTACAATCAGTCCTTGATTGAGTGAATACAATAAATGCTTAACTCATCCTCTGGATAAGCTTAACTGCTTGCCCACACTACCACAAAGAGAGCAGTTAGTAATTATCTAATTTAGCCTCTGCTATACCTCTGGCGACTCCCTGGACTCTGTGCACCGTATATCTAATTTTAGTATAGTATATACAGAGCCAGGTCCCTTCCGCAGTGCTTATGCGGTGAGCATGCATGGTTTCAGTTTATCTTAAGGGTGCAAAAAGTTTTCTATTCGTCTTGTTGGTTGACTTCTACCACAGTGGTCATGCTAAGATTGATATTTTTATTCTCATGCTTTTTTATTGTCTTGCAACTTTACTTATCTATGGTTCTTCCATAGGTTTTTTAAAAGAGTATAGCATGTTATTGCTCACCTACATTGTTAGGGAGGTCCAGTCTTTTTCTCTGGCTCTAGACCGTTTTTGTTCTAAATTAGAGGCTTTTAGCGTTTTCAGTTGGCAGGCCCACCTCCAGGGATGGTATGCTTTGGTATTTTATTCTAGAGTAAGGAATGTGCGGGTAGACATCTCTATCAGATGGACAAGTTACTTACCTTCAGTAATGCCTTATCTGGTAAAAACAAGATCTAGCTGCAGATTCCTTACGCCCCTCCCATCTTCCCCACTCTGCGAACTGAGACCTCTTTGGTCTCATTTATTTAGTTATGAGACTTCACATATTGAATTAGGACCTTGTCATTGCTGGTCTCTATGATTTCGTTTAAAAAGATTCACATATTTAATTAGGAATAGAGGCTTATTCGGCACAAAGGTGTTCATTTTAGCACACTGTTTCAATAGGCAGTTGCTATAGGTGCCTCCCCTTTTTGACTGCGGAAAATAGTTACGGAAGAAACTGATGTCAGCATGTCGACATCACATAGCGTCATGACCTCGATACTGAGTCGTGTGGTCTCCTCGTCCAATGCACTGACATGCTGTGGGAAACAATTTCTGGATCCAGTCTCGTACCTGGGGGGAAATTCAAAAGTAAGGAATCAGCGGCTAGATCCTGTCTCTACCAGATAAGGCGTTACCTAAGGTAAGTAACTTGTCCATTAAGACTATGCTAACGTGACCTCATTGCCACTGCCCTAACCCTTAAGCGTGGATGTTTGATTGCCTTATACCAAATTACACAAGCTAACTTCTTTCTTAGTCCCTAGTATATGGTTCTAAGGGTGACCAGGGCCTGTAGGTTAGTGTCCCCTAAGGGACTGTAGCACTTAAAATGGTGAAAAGTAAAATATGACTCAGTCTGCCATGGCAGACTGCAAGGGCAGTTTAAAACTGCTAACTAGACTTTGGCATTTTCTGGCAGGGAATGCTCTATGGGAGGTTGAAGCGGTACAAAAGGGGGTGGTGATGGACGGAGCATCAGAACCAATCAAACAGTCACATCCAGTCAACAGATCTGGGTTTAATCCATCACCGTTCTTTAGCCCACTCTGCCACCCCAGTTCAGACATGGCCATATGCAAATCAGTCTGACCCTGTGCCTCATGGGAACAGTCCAGCCCAAACTGCCAAGCCATGCCTTCCCTGGACCGGAAACAAGCTTCCTAGGACCGGTTTCTGCCATTTCAGCCGTCTTCAGCCAGACTTGCTTGAATCCAGTGGCAAAGTGAGCAAGGGACTCACGTCTGAGCATACCCTGCCAACTTATGGCGAACAAAGCGGTACAAAAGGGGGTGGTGATGGACGGAGCATCAGAACCAATCAAACACTCACACCCAGTCAAGGATCTGGGTTTAATCCATCAGTGTAAGAAGGAGGAGAACCAGCGTAGGACCACCTCATTGGCACCTACCGTTTCTTGTAGAGCCTTGATGAGTAGTTGGTTTTCAACCATGCTAAAGGCTGCCGATAGGTCCAGGAGACTAAGTAGGCAGCATTGATCGGTATCGAGGAATTTGTGGATATCGTCTGTGATGTTGAGGATCGCGGTCTCGGTGCTATAGCCTTTTCTGAACCCCGATTGGTGGGGGTCCAGAAGGTTGATGTTGTCCATGTGCTGAGTCAGTTGCAAGAGGACGCATTTTTCAAGGATTTTGGATAGGAGGGGGAGATTTGAGACAGGTCTGAAGTTATTCAGGTAATTGGAGTCTAGGCCTGGTGGTTTTAGTAGTGGCGTGACTTGTCCAACTTTGAGGCATTCATGTATGATGCCGGATTCCAGGGAGCTGTTGGATTCTGCACCAGAAAGGTGGAGAGTTTCCATTTTTTGGTCAGTTGGGTGGGTATAGGGTCAAGTACTTGGGAGGCAGGTTTGGAGGTGGAAATCAGCTTAAGGATCTCGGCTACCAGGGTGGGGTCGAAGGACTTCTATGTTTTCATGGGGTGCATGCACGTGCTGTCTTTTGTCACTGGGGGCAAGCTTTTGCAGGCGAGGTTGGCGTTGATGTCTAGTGATAGCTCAATCTTGGTGATTTTTTCTTCGAAGAAGACAGTGAAGTTTTCGCACAATTCTTTGGAGGCCTGCATTGAGGATTCGAGGGGCTTGGAGGTTTGTTGCTTGATGATTTTAAACAGTTTGTTGGGCCTATTTTTTGCGTTGTCCAGGGCAGAGCAGAAAAAGGTGGATTTCACGCTGCTGATGTGTTATTTATACTTCATTCGGGCTGCTTTGAGTTGTTCGAGTAGGCTTGCGGAGGGGTTGCTCCTCCATAGTCTTTCTGTTGCTCTAAGTTGTCTCCTTTCGTTATTAATGTCCGTGTTGAACCAGGATCTAGATGGGATGTTCCTGTTTTTTTTTAGTTTCAGTGGGGCTACTTGATCTAGAATGGAGGTCAAGGTTGTGTTGTAATGGGCAGTGAGTTCAGTGGAGGAGAGACCGTCGGCGGAGGTGATGAGAGAGTTAACCCTTTCTTCAAGGTCAGGCATGTTGATCTGAGTGAGGCTTCTGGTCCATTTGGCAGGGTCTTGGGTGTGGGTTAGAGAGTGATCGGTTGAGTGAGGTGGAAGAGAATTAAGTGATGATCTGACCAATCCACGGGCTGGGTGTGGTTTATTGTGATTGTGTCACTTTTGACAATAATGGCATCTAGGATTGCTCCTTTGTTGTGAGTTTCCTCTATGCAGTGTCGGGTAAGGTGGTTGTTGTGTATCAGCTCGTTCAAGTTCTGAATTAGCAGGTTGTTTTCTTCATTCCAGTGTAGCTTGAGGTTGCCCACAATTAAATTGTTTGCATCTCGGAGAGAGCAGTGGGAAATTAGGTCAGACAGGTGTTCACTGAATGTGGTGGTGTTGCTTGGGGGGTGGGGGGGCGCGGGGGTAGATAAGGTGACAGATTGGTGTTTTGTTGTTGCTAGTGTTAATGTTGATGGTTAGGTATTCAAAGGTGTTGTAGTTGAAGAAGTCTGTTACCATCACGGAAAAAGTGTTTCTGTGGATGATTGCTTTGCCGCCTCCTCTTTGGTCTTTTCTATCTTTGTTGGTGATTGTAAAGCCTGGGGGGGACAAGAGTATCCAGAAAAGGTAGGGAGGAATCAGACCATAGCCAGGTTTCAGTGATGAATGCTATGTCTGTCGTGAGTGGGGATGGATTCTGCTAGTACTGTGGCGTGCTTGGTGGCTAATCTGCAGTTTGAGCATGCAATTGGTGGGGGTCGTCTGTTTTTGGTTTCTTCGCATTGTGGGCCGTGGTATGATAGTGCGGGTGGCCGTGGGTCTGGGGGATTTCGGAAGGGCCTGGTCTCTGCCTAGTCCAGTGGTCACCTGGATTTTGGATTGGAGGGTGACAGTAATGGGGTTGTCGTACGAGGAGGTGAGGTCTGCCGCTTCACTCTGACATTGCATCTCTGGATATTTTGGGTCTCTGTGTCTGCTTGGAGAGGGGGGTAGGGATCCATCTCTGCTGGGGAGCCTTTGAGGGCCTTTGTTGAGTATAGGTGGGGAGGACGGGGCTACGCAGAGGTTTTATAGAGCGCCGCGAGGTTGGATAGGATTTCGCTAAAACCCTGGATTATAGTTGCTATCTGGGTTTCAAGAAGGGTGAGTCGCTGCCCAGTCTCTAAGTCGGTGTGGGAGTTCTGGGCGGGTATGGGGGTCTTACGTTGTTGGGTTGCTTTTTTGTGGGTGTGTTGACCGTGTGGGTTCTGGGCGGGGCTGTGAATGCAGGGTGGTGGGGGTCATGTTGTGGTGTCGATGTTTTGTTGCATGTGGGTTTGGGGAGGTGGTTGGGAGTCAGAGATTGCGTGTTGAAGTCGTTCGAGGTGGGCTAAGAGGGCTGGAGGACAGGTGGCGGGTGGTGGTGAATTCTGGGCAGGGGGGGGGGGGAGTCGTGGGGTCTTGTTCTCTCTATTAGTGGTGAGGGTGAGGTCGCGTGGCGAAGGGCGGATGTAGTTATTAGGGAGCACCGGGTGGTGGGTGAGTTCTGGTGGCAGGTCCGGTTCTTCTGGGGGAGGAGTAGGGGCGTGAGAGGAGGGATGGGAAGAGGGCGTCGAAGGACTCTAGATTGTCATTGTTGGCTTGTATCAGTACTGTGCCATTGGAGTAGATGGTCACAGTGGGGTTACCAGTACACCTAGTGTGGTTAGGAGCTGATAGTGTCAGTTTGAAGCTATGTGAAGTGTTGGTTGTTTTGGAGAATGAGGTCCATTTTTACCTGTCCATTGGAGGAGCAGTGGTAGATGTCCGTGAATAGTGATTCAGAATGTTGTCTGATCAGTTTTTGCTTAAAGTTTTTTTTCGCTTTGGGTGAGAGGTTAGGCGGGAAACTGATCGAGAAGGAGTACAGGCCATGTGGTTTTAAGTGCTTCGCAGATAGGGGGAGGGTATGGACTGACGTGGCGGAAGGCATTGTGTCTAGATAGAACGGGGGGTGAGCTCCCTTAGGAAATGTGGGAAAGTGTTTCCAGAGCCGGTCTTAATCAGAGATATGTGCTCTATTTTCTTGGGCTAGTAGTAGAGAGCAGACTCTGGAGTGCTGGCGGATTGAGGAGTAGGGCGGTGGAGATTGTTGGGACATATATATCTTGCGCAAACACCAGCAGCTACGTAAAAAACAACAAAAAACCAAACAACAAAAAATGGAAGCGCAAGTGAAAGGACAATCCAATGCGCAGTCAGTAATCAACTTAACGGACTGTTTGCTTAGTGAGAGCGATCTGAATATACTCGCACTTGGATTATCCTTCAGTCCTCCCAGCAATTTTGATTACGCGCAGACTAGAATAGATGTCTATAAATTCGTTCGCAAACTGAAATTGCGGAAATATCATCTTGTCCAAGGCACCCAGAACAAATCAAAAGAGATCAACCCACAAGTGCAGGGTAGTGGTGCTGCATTAACAGCAGGGGACGCAGACTTCTTTTCAGCCATGCAAGAACTCCAAGAGGAATGCAATGGGGATGACAATGAAATAAGCCTTGAGATGTTTCAATCAGGTGGGGGCTCACAAACCAACTTCAAAACTAAATCAACATTTTGCCCTATGATGCTGCGAGACAATGTGGACATTTTTCATGACAATATAACGTCTGAATTGAAAAAACTACAGTGTTCTGTCTCCCATGCCCCCAAGAAGTATACAAAACAGGACAATGCATACTTCCAATTGATGAAGAAATTGCAAGGGGATGACAAGATTATCATTAGACAGTCTGATAAAGGGGGCAATGTTGTTTTGTGGCCACGGTCTCTGCATATGGAGGAGGCTCTCTCACACCTCAATGACAGAGATTGTTAGAAACGCAGTGACATGCAAGCAGTTAGAACCTCATGGAGCTCGTTCTACACGAAATTGGTAGCCTGGAAATCGGCTGGTTTACTGACTTTGAATGAATTTAAATTTCTAAAAATTGAACACCCCATCATTCCAGTTATCTACTTTATAGCCAAAATCCACAAGCATGCGTGTAAACCCCCAGGTAGACCAATAATCTCCGCCCAGGGTAGCATCATGGAGAACGCCTCAAAATTTGTTGATTATTTTCTACAAGAACATGTCAAGAAATTACCTTCATACATACAGGATACGGGGGTTTTTCTTAGCAAAATTGAACATGTGAAATGGGACCCCGGATATGTATTAATCTCCTTAGATGTGGCATTGTTGTATATGAGCATTCACCACAAGGATGGATTAAAAGCTGTTGAACACTTTCTGAACACACGTCCCCTAAACAGACTTTCACACAATAGAATGATTTTGAACATGATTACCGATTGTCTGGAAAATAATTTTTTCTTGTTTCATAATCAAGTATATCAACAGGTTAGGGGTGTTGCCATGGGGGCTTGCTTCTCTCCGAGCTATGCTTGCTTGCATATGGGGCTCTGGGAGGAGCAGGTCCTCATGGCAAACCATGGTGACATTGTAAGAAATCAGATTGTTTGTTGGTACAGGTATATTGATGACTTGTTTTTAATTTGGAATGGCACAGAACAGGCAGCACATGAGTTTATTGTGAACTTAAACATCAATAATTTAAATCTCAAGTTCACGGCTGAGATGAGCAAGAGTAGTATATTCTACCTAGATGTTGAGGTCTTTGTGTTCAATAATAGACTGGAAACACGACTTCATAGAAAACCCACTTCAGGCAATACAGTCCTGCATGCGTGCAGTCATCATCCGCCACATTTAATCAGCAGCATCCCCTTCGGGGAAATGTTGAGGATTCGCAGGATTTGTAGCACAGATAAGGAATGTACACTAGCTCAGCGGGAATGCAAAGGGAGGTTCCTTGACAGGGGATACTCAGAGAAGGTCTTGGATCAAGCCATGACCAAGGCAAATAAAATACAAAGATCAGACACATTGAGACGTAAATCCACTTTAAATGTCGATCTGGTTCAGCCTACTCGTCTCATAATGACATACAACGCACAACACAAATCAATACGTAGAATTGTCAATAAAAGCTGGCCCCTAGTCTGCAATGATCCTGTTTTGGGCAAGGAAATGAACAAATCCCCTAGTATTGCTTTCAGAAGAGCTCGCTCTATGAGTAATTTCTTGGTTAAGAGCAGCCCAGAGGTCAGGCTTACAAACACTTGGCTCGGAAAAAGAAAGGCATTTATTAAATGTGCTATCTGTAAGGCATGCAATTATGGTATTAATACACAAACATACCAAGTGCCATTTCAGCCTAGCCCCGTGAAAATCAACAAAGCCTTAAACTGTAAAACAGAGTATGCAATATATGTGCTGGAGTGCTCGTGTGGCCTGCGGTACGTCGGCAGTACGAAACTACAGGTTCACAAACGGGTGCTCCAGCACATTAGAGCCATCAATAACTGTGATGCGGCATACCCAGTGGCTAGGCACTTCAAGGAGTGCCATGAAAATAACTTGGCACACCTCAAATACTATGTCATTGACTCGGTGTTGCCACTAAGAAGAAAGGGTTACCGAGAACGGTTATTACGACAGATGGAAACCAGGTATATACTCAAATTGGACAGTAAGGCACCACAGGGTTTAAATGCAAGTGAAGACTTTTTTACCTGTCTATAAAAATGAATATTTATTGGCTGATATCAATATTGAAAATCACTGCTGCTTCTTGATTGTAGATAACTTTCTTTTAATGAAACTGATGATTTTAATTCTGTGTATAAGTTGCGGGATAATTAAATCAAATTCTCATTTCCTTTTTGTATTTGTTTACATACCTCAATCACGGCTGTGATAGGATGTAATTTGGTATACTTTGCACAGCACATTTTTGCACTTTATTTTTCCCACGTTTGAAGATCTAGGCCCACTGGGGCAGACATCTGGACATTCTTTGTATGCAATGAGCTCACAATGCTGTAAGACGGAGACTATTGTTCCCTAATTGTTGGTATTCACAAGGGGCATTCAGGCCTAATAATTGTTTCCTTGATAAATGAATATGATGTTTATGTTTAACTGTGCACCCCAGATAGAGATAGGATTGGGCATTATGCTGCCAAACTCTACAAGGTGTAATGGTTTTAACGAGAATAACATTTTAGCAGTGGATCATTTTTAGCATTTTTATGATATTTTATCAATGCTATGATTTTATCCATGAGTATTCATATATATATATTTATTTGTATATATTTACTATGTTCAGCGTCATTTTGCACTTTGGTATTTTATCATGGTACTGTATTACGCTGCTTTATTTGCACAATCCTGGGAACACACTGCATACGTGGGGACGATCTGTTCTCTATGTCTATGAATCTATGTGGGAGTGTTTAAACACACGTTTTTGCGCACTGGCACTTTAAAAATAGAAAAAAACTCTCTATCAGCGTACCATGTGATCAAGGCCTCCGTGAGGCTGAAACGCGTAATGGCGATGGTGCAGGGTCTTTGGAAAATAAATCTCTGAATGAGCACACAAACCTGGGTCTATCTTCGTCTTTTTGGAATGGATGTCGACGGAGTAATGGATATATATATATATATTACCTACTGGCGGTCGCCAGTAGGTAGTTATAGTTAGGACCACGTTTCCATAGGAAATCCGCAACATTCTATTTTGAATAACTTTGGCGCCGGTCGACGAATCCTCGCGAGTTTTCAAAATAGGTGGGGCGCTACGCTCCGCTCCTACCCTGAAAGTCTCGGGGGGATTCGTCAAGCGGGGGCTGAGATAAAAGGGGGGTCCCAAAACGCGTTTTTCCCATGCATTTTTCCATAGGACCTTTAGACAGGGCTACAGCCCGAACGGCTGAACAGAATTACTAGAAATTTGGCAGAGAGGTAGTCCTCAGGTCAAGGAAGTGCCTTTTGTAGGTTTGGTGTAAATCTGTTCAGTAGATTCTGAGAAAATAGCCTTTAAATCAATATATATATCTGAGCCAGCTTACGGTGCGCTTACGGTACGCTTACCGTACGCGTACGGTGGCATGCGCGAACGCGATTCTGATTGGCTCTTAGATCTTAGTAAACATTCGAATCGGCCGAAACCAGGAAGCGGCGGCCGCCATTTTCTCTCTCGCACTGAGAGAGATGTTTAACATATAAAGCACAAAAACATGTAAAGGGCTGTTTAGACAGCTCCCACACACATAGCCATGTTGAGGGAGTCCCCAAAGATCCCCCAAGGCCAAAAACGGAATTTTTATTTTTTCGCTAATTTTGCCGATTACGCTTACCGTACGCGTACGGTAAAAAATTATAAAAAAAAAAAAAATTATCCACACTCTCCCCACCCCGTGTGCAATTGGTGGCCGAAGGCCACCAATTGTGCATTGCTTATTACACCTGAGATAAACTATAATATTAAAATAAAAAATAATTTAAAAAAAAAATTATCCACACTCTCTCCACCCCGTGTGCAAATGGTGCCCGAAGGGCACCATTTGTGCATGGCTTATAAAAATTACGAAAAATTTAAATATTACCTTTCAAAACGAAGTGCATCATATGTCCTCCATGTGCGCACGGTGCGCGAAGCGCATCGTGCGTACATGGCCCATCTAGTGTAACGTGGGCACGCGGTGCGCGTAGCGCACCGCGTGCCCACCGTGCGTGCACGGCACTAACTGCGTAAAGTGGGCGCGCGGTGCGCGAAGCGCACCGCGTGCTTACTGTGCGCGCACGGTGCGTGAAGCGCACCGTGCGCGCACGGAACGAACTGCGTTAAGTGGGCGCGCACGCCACGAATGGCGTAAAGTAACTTAGCATTTAAAAAACCGTACAAATTCACTGAAAAAACCATAGGTTTCACACACGTTATAGTTAGGAATTAGCATTTAAAAAACCTTGCAAATTCACTGAAAAAAACATAGGTTTCACAAATGTTATAGTTAGCGGAAATTTTACTGATAAAAAACCAATGAAATTCCCCCGTTATAGTTAGTGCAGGCAACTATAACTCACGCGACCGCAATCTTCTGCTGATGACATATGTGTCTTTATGAAAAAAAAAATATTTGTAATATATGTATAGCTAAAAATGTATGGAAGAAGACATGGGCAAATAAGTGTCTAAATACAGTATTAGCATCAGCAGAGGATTGCGGTCGCGTGAGTTATAGTTGCCTGCACTAACTATAACGGGGGAATTTCATTGGTTTTTTATCAGTAAAATTTCCGCTAACTATAACATGTGTGAAACCTATGGTTTTTTCAGTGAATCTATATATATATCTATATATATATATATATATATATATATATATATATATATATATTATGTTATATTTTGCTGGGAATTTAAGTGAAACAGACATCACAGGTAGTACCTTTATAGAGGGGTGTCTGCATTTCTGTGGCCCATGTAGATTGAATCAAACATTGCTATTGCACCAGATGCCTCCCGAACAGTATGGCAGAACAATTTTCTGGATTCTTTTTGCGGTATGGAACCTTTCTATAGATGAGTAATCTTCAGGAAGGCGGAGTAGCCATCAGAAAAAGTATTAATAAATGCAAGTAATTCCTATCTTTTTCCTGTCATAGAACAAACTTAATCTTGCATGTGCGCTTTAAATATTAGATCACAAGACTCCATGACAGCTGTTTAAGCTACAGTCTGTTATTTCATCTGTCAAGATGTTAATAATACCTGTATTTCTTTTATAGGGAAAAAATTATCAAAACAAGAAGACCTTAAAGAAATGGGAGATATCTCCTCAGGAATGAGCAGTTCGATCATGCAGCTTTACCTTAAACAGGTCCTCGATGCCTTTTTCCATACTCAGTCTGCTGTCCGCCACTTTGCTCTTAATGTAATTGCTTTGACGTTAAACCAGGGTCTAATCCATCCAGTTCAGGTATGTGAGCTTGTTTTCAATGTTTTATTACTTATGTCGAATTCTTCTTTAATGTACCATGTATACAGGCACGGTACAGGCAATTTAAAAGTATCAGTGCCATGCAAAGTGCACATGAACCAGCCTAGCCGTCTTTCATAAATGAAGGAACTGTTAGCCATTTGATAAAAAATAATTTTGTAAACTTAATTTAAATGATTTCATTCAAGAGTTTTAGCCAAGTTGTTTTAATTGATTCGATGTGTTGGATATATTGTTTACATTTTCAACTTAGATATTCAACAGCATTAGGCAGGTGAGGATCTCGCTTAGAGCAGCTTTAATTATTGATTGCCCTTGTGCATTTACTCTCTGCAGTCCGTGCCTGCAGTGTGGCTTCTTACCCTGTCCTCATAAGGGAGCATTGAAGTCTGTTAACCCAAACTTCCAAAATCATTTTGTATTTGTATTTGTGCCAAACTTCCAAAATCATCTCAGTGCATAGAGTAGGAGTCTCTCAAAAGTGTATTGAAGGAGATGGGAGGGAGAAGGAAAAGTACAGAAGTTGTAGCCGCATTCAAAGATTGACTTGTGTAAGCAATTAATATGCAGCACTGACATGAAAAGGAACCAAGTAGAAGAGAATAGTAATTACTGGAAGATGCATGGGAGGCTGAGACAACAAGACTAAAGGGTGGGAGGGAGCTACACACGTCTAAGGCCCTCCTAGTCTCTTGGCAGTTTGATTGTCCACATTTACAAATACTCGCCCCTTTCTTATGCACACAGACTTTCTTGTCACCTCATCTCTTGCTACTACGGCAGTCCCAGGGACTCCTTCCTACTTTATTTTACACACTCCTCATCTCCTTAATGTACCTTTTTTCATTGTTCCTATTAACCCATCCACTTCCTAATAAATATAGTTGGTTACGACAATCCTGCAGGAAGTCTGAAGTAACCCATATGGCCGTCATCCATCATCTACTGCTCCACAGGGAACATTAACATGGACTTAGAACTACAAAATTAGAGCAGTTAATTAGCTTGTTTTTCTCTGATATATGATTACACAAATGGTGTTGGTATACTTTATTTTTGCTGTGTTGAATTTGCTTGTGTTACAGTAGTTTGTTTGGGATACTCCACAAGAAAACTAGGCACTGTGGCACTGCTGATTGCCTGAATTCATGAGGGTTTCGCTCTACTTGCTATAACTCTAAGTAAAGACGTAGTTGTGAGAAGACCTTAAAGTTTCAATAAAGCAGCAGACTGACCCTCGATGTCAGAAGAATATTAAGAAGGCACTCCGTCCAAAAGAAGGGCCTCTGCTCCCTCCAAAAAATCCCAAAAAGAGAGATTGAGATGTTTTCAAGACATTCCTAAATGTCATTCAATCCTGAGGTACTTTTATACTTCGTGGGGAGGTATTCCATCAGTCTGCTTGCCATTAACAACTGGTGCATCATAAAACGGCATAGAAAAAGTTTAGGTTGACCTAGGGTGTTCTTCGAAGTCCAAGTAATATGCCTACCCATACATCAAGTATTAACACAAGAATTTCATGAGATATTGACCTTGACCATCAGACTCCAAATATTGCACCTTATTCACCAACCAGAACTGCCAACACTGTAATATTTATTTGTCTAATGCCTCTCTAATCTCTGGCTCTTAGACAGTGTGCCCCTAAATCTATTCCGAAAGGAACTAACATGCAACTATCTCAAGCAACAGTTTGGGCTAAGGCACTTGTGAAAGGGATATCTTTAACCCGGAAAAAAAATTAAGGAACCTCCAAAATGAGATTGAATACAGCTGAAAAATCCAAAAGTCAATGAAAGGAGCTTTCACGTGCATACCTTCCCACACATTGCGAATAGTGTGCCCCTCCTAATGCGCCAGTTCATCAGGAAGTACCATGCGTACCCTGATTCTACTCCTTTGATAGCCCTCTTTAGACAGTATTAATGCCCTTCATGAATTCTTGGCTACAGGAACAATACAACTCAACATTACAATGCCAATTTCACTAGTCAGACTTTGCCTCACAGATACTAACTAGTCACATCCTATAATTCCACACATACTGTATCTTCTGAAACTTACCATGGAGCTTTTCCATGCTTCAGCATCCTTTAAGACCACTATGCTATATTGTCTGGAAAAAATGCAGATCACCTGATTAAGATTCGATTCTTCAACAGATCCAAAACCACATTCAGTTAATTTGTGGTTCCTGAAAAGCACATATCCTAGCTCTAACATACCTAGTCCCTAGCCTCTCTACATTAGTTACACCGTAAAAGGATAGTTTTATTTGGTATCAAAGTGTGATACTTCTGTGAAGTCTTCCATCACAACCGCACTATTGGAAAGCCATAATTGTTCACTTAGGAGATTCATCAAAACCTTGGTAATGATTTGCCTTGTGAGGAAGACTTCCAAGATTAATTAGTTTGTGGTTTGCAACCAAATCATGAGATCTCACTGGTCTGAATCTGGACCCCAAGCAGAGTATTTTGAATCTTCCTTTAAAATGCACTGTTTGGAATGACACCCAGGTGACTTATACCACACAGTACAGTACTTTCTCAAAGCAGTAGGCCTCAAAAAAGAAGAGTTTAGGAAATATCATTAAAAGTCTGAAGACCCACATTACCACCAACAAATGGTTCAAACCACTCAGTGGCATCAACATGATTCACAGTGCAGACAGTCATACCAAGGTAAACTGGCAAGAGACGGAGATAGTCAACAATAATCTGCAGTTTCTGTAAAGTCTTCTTCCTCCCAACACTGCAGTAGTGGGAGCTGCAAGAGTTGCAGAAAATCAGACAGATTCTGAATATATTTCAAATAACTGCACCTTGGGCAGCGAGTCAAAGCAGAAGTAGACCACTTTCTGGAAAAACAATTAGGAGCTCTTCTTTTCCCCACAAGGGAAGTTAATTTATTCAAATTATTTTGTGGCTTGCAAGAAAGGGCTCATCCTTTGATGCCCATCTTTACTTGAAGACTGCAAACAAGTGGGTACAAAATGAAAGATTCAGAATGTTAACTTTTCAACCACAATTATTAAAAGCCATTGAAAATTAACTCTGTAGTGAAAATAATCTGTTTGAGGCTAAACAAAGTCTTTCCGTTGAGGCAGAAAGCAGCAGTCATCTGTACTGACCTCCAGATGCATGGCAGTCGTGACAGTGCACCTTTGAAAGAAAATCATTTTTGTGTAGCCCTAGACCTAGACAGTTGACTTATCAAATCTTCCAATCTGCAGGATGTGTTCAAAGATTTCAAAAGGATGGTCTTACTTTTATATTGTTTGGTACTTTGCATCCACTAATCCACATAACCTCAAGTTTTGTTCCATATCATTCACTGTCTGGGATCGGTCTTGGACACTCAAAGTAAAAATGCTTCTTTAACCCAAGAGCC
The DNA here is from genome assembly GCF_964204655.1 of Triturus cristatus. Lineage (NCBI taxonomy): Eukaryota > Metazoa > Chordata > Amphibia > Caudata > Salamandridae > Triturus > Triturus cristatus. The sequence continues at coordinate 275,192,940 of NC_140581.1, forward strand.
TGCATACTTTCTAGCTGAAAAGTTCATGTTCATATGGCTGGCCATCCAACAGGCCATCTGATATCATACAGTGTAGGCTCCATGGCTTCTGGCAAAATTATAGTATTAAGTGCATGTCTCAACAAGAGACAAGTGAAGCAGTGTCTAGAATATCAATAAAACCATTACTTGTGCGGATGAGAGGCAGACATAATCTAACTCCAGCAACTTTGCAGTCCTTGCTTCTGTGGAGTCAATGGAAGATTAATTCATAAGGAGTTTGATGCATGAGGGTAACTTAACACAGTCTATCATCACAAATGCTCTCTTGGGGCTCTGGAGTACACAAGTTACATTCAAATAAACTTTCATGCACTAGAATATGGTCTCAGGAGACCCCTTATCACAAACATTCCTGGAGGCCAGAGTGGTTCATCTAGCTCTGATGTTTTCCCTAACAGCTTTCAAACCCAGTTTCCTCACTGATTCAGACATAAAACAAAAGTACAATGTTTCTCTGAACAAGGTGTCCCTTGCTATAGGTTGACATTTGTTGGAGATGGCTACGAGCCAGACAGTAGTAAACCACAGCAATGCATTATTATGAGGGAGAAAATGCACAAGCCACTGCTGTCAGTAGCATGTTTCAAGAACATGAATGCGTTTTAAAAAGAGGTGTTGTAAAGCACTAACTGCCACTGAGCTTCCCCGAAATAAATCTGGTTGCCATGGCTTAAAACAGAAAATGACCAATCTTCCCCTCCAAACAGTAGTACCCCAGGAGAAGGGGGATGCTATTTTGAACAATTGGTTACATTTCCCGCTGCTTTTCCACTTTTCTTAACAGTGCTCATGAAATTGAGTCACTCCAAAATTAGAATAATCTTGATGGGTCTGAATTGCTACAAAGCTCTTAGGTCTACCTATGACCCCCAGCCGAGTCAGCTTTTATTTGGTAGCCACCACCTCTGCCTACAGAGTAAGTGAATTTCCAGCACTGCGTTCTCTTGAGCCTTAAACGGTGTCTCATAGGAGTAAGATAGTCACGAGAAGGCATTTGTATCTGTACTTTTCTCAAAGCTTTTGTTGCAATGTAATCTCCCAATGCAATGTAAGTTAGAGGCCCAAACGTTGTTTTGGGTAAAACCAAAGAACTTACAAGAACTAAACTATTATTAATTTAGTTTCCAATAATATGGGTTTACAGGCATTTAAACAGCCTGTCTCTGGCTGAGTAGCCTTTTATATCGTTCTTTGTTACCAGTAAGACAGTAAATCTGTACTTGGTAAACCAAACACATGTTCCACGCAGGGAAAAATCCCACTTTTTTCAATGTTCACTTCTACATGCAGATTTTGAACTTTTTGAATATCCCTTGTGCCAAACTGTATCTGGAAACTTTCATTAGTACTACCATGTGAGGAGGGGCACTGGCTCCATATTGGCACTTGAAATGACAACTCGGAGACATCTCTGGATTCTTAAAGTGACCACCCTTGCAACCCAAATTCTGTTCCTTTTTTTTTTCTAATCAACGCAGATCCGGAGCGCACTCTTTTCGTTCTGTATGAGTTTCTCTTAACAAAAATGTTGTGTTTTGGTGCAGGGCTAGGCTTGTTTTTCCCCAAACAGATTGTGATGGTCAAATGTCTATCACAAACCTTATTGCCCAGGCCAGCAGGTTTCTCAGACCTTTCACAGCCGGGGGTCCTGGGTCCCACAGAGGATTTGGAAACCACACCCAGTGTACTGTACAGTCCCTTTCCCCTCCATCTGCTGCAGCCTTTAAACCTCTTCAAAGCGACCTCAGTATACAGCATGCTCATCCTATTACCACCTGTACTAATGGCAAGCAATAACCCTCTACAAGTGGATGCTCCAAATCATGCAGTGGAGTTATTCACTTCCATTTCTGGAAACGCTGCCTACTTTGCCAGTGTCCTAAGAACAGCTGTCGGAGGACTCTCTTCTTGCTCCTTTAGGAAGTTCAGACTCTGCAGGCCAAAGGAGCCATTGAGAGGGAGTGCCACCATCAGAAGTAGGGTATGGTGGTTGTTACTGCTACTTTCTGGTGACGAGAGAGGACAGAGGCCTCCGTCCTATCTTAGATCTTCGCCTTCTCATCGCCTTCTTGCGATAAGAGAAATTCAGGATGCTCACAAACGCTCGGGTTCGGTCTGCCCTGCACCCTGGAGATTGGATGGTAGTGTTGGACCTCCAGGACATTTATTTCCACATTCCTGTCTTGCCAGCCAAAGGCATTACCTGCGGTTTACAGTAGACCAGCAGCATTTCGCGCTGTTCCTCTTTGGCCTCACAACAACCCCTTGCTGGTAAGAAAATTGATGGCAGTGGTTTTCCGCACACCTGTAGAAGGCAGGTGTTCCAGTCTTCACCTACCTTGACGACTAGCTGTTGAAGTAGGGCTTGCCACAGGCAGTCGTCACCTACCTCCAGACTACAGCTAAACTTCTGCACTCTCTGGGGTCCACTATCAAGATGCCGAAGTCACACCTGACTCCTTCTCAGATGCACACTTTCATCTGAGCCATTCTGGACACTGTGCAGTTGCACACCTACCCTCTTGAGTGGAGAGTCAAGGACATTCAGGCTTTGATGCCCATGTTTCATCCTCAGACCTTGATTTTATGAGACTGACTCTGATGCTGCTGGGTCGGATGACCTCCAGGAGGACCCTTTCCCTGGAGGCCCTGTACTGTGGGCATGGCTGGGACGTCGGGACATCGTCCTGGTCCTGTAACGCCTGGCGGGATCTCTGAATGCCAGGCCAGACTGACTCCGCTGTCGATGACTTGCGAATCACGAATGGCATCTACATCAAGAGGTGACGCAGAGTCTCTTCCGAAAATGGGGAAAACGTAGGCTCAATCTATTCATACTCTGGAAAAGCTCAGTGTCACCGCTTCTGCACGTTTGAGTTTCCAAAGCGGCTCTTGTTCGAAGACAGGTTCAGCTTAGTTTTGAACAAGCAACTTCTAAATGCCTTTCCACCAATAATACTCCTGCCCCGAGTTCTGAAGAAATATGAGGGCCAACCGGACCCAAGTCATTTTAGTGGGTCTGGACTGGGCATGGAGAGTTTGGTATCCCGAACACCTCAATCCTCTGATCAGGCTACACTTTTGGGAGGACCTTGTTTCTCAGCAAATGCTGTGTACACCTGCTGTTGTGACAAATTCATGGCTTGGTGTTCTTCATGAAATGTTGATCCACTTTCTGCCTACATATCGAAGATATTGTTTTTGCTGCTCTTAGCCCAGCAAGGCCTTTCCTTGGGCACCGTCAAAAATAATGTTCGTCAACCCTGCTTTTTCAGTTTGCTGTATCAGCGTAATTGTTTAACTCACCTGTTAAAATACTTTTCCTTAAGGGCTTGCAACATTTGTTCCCTCCTACCCCTTTCATCACGCCCCAATGGAATCTTAATTTGGTCCTAACTTTCCTTATGGGCTCTCCATTCATGCCCCTACACAGCTGACAGCTGAAACTTCTTAGTGGTCATTAAATCAGCCAAAAGTGCCAGTGAACTTAAAGCTCTTTCAGTTAATCCTCCATACACCAACTTCAAGACAAACCAGTTCTTTAGACCCGTGCCTCCTTACTGGAGGTTGTGACTACTTTCTATGTGGGCCAAAACATAACGTTGCTGACATTTTTCACTCCACCTCATCCTTCTAAAGAAGAAGAGAGGCTCCACCGTCTGGATTGGAAAAGAGCTCTGTCTTTTTACATTGATCGCACTAAAGACCACCGGGTGGACATTCAGCTCTTTATCAGATTCACAGGATCTTAAAAAAAAAAAAATTAAAGAAAAGGCAGAGCTGTTTAGAAGAAACCCATCTCTCTGTAGATTGTACTTTGCATTAAGATCTGCTACATACTAACTTGAAAGCAGCCTCCTGCGGCTTGCAGGCCCATTTCACCAGCCCAAGGTCGCTACTACCGCATTAGCATGTGAAGTACCTGATCTGAAAGAAACATTTAGTTCTAGATTCCTTACCTTAGAATTACCCCCAGACTGGATGCGGGAAGTTTTTTCATCCGCAGTACCTCTGCGCGTTGGAAGGTGGCACCTGTCGGCTCCACATCCGTCGTTGGCGTCGTGTTCGCCTGAAAGACGTCACGGTAGCTACTTAAATGCCGCCCTCCTGTCCTGATGTCAGGTCTTTCATTTTTCGCGCCGGCCAGCGCAGATCCAGAGATAGCAGTACCTCCAGTCACTTTTCGACGACTTTTGTTGACAAATTTTTGAGTCCTCACTACTGATGTCGGTGACGGATCTGCACCGCGTGTGCCTCCTTTGCCTGTAGCGCGACTACGACCCCAAGTCGTGCTCCGACTGCCGGTCCATGGCTCCGAAGACTTTGCGGAGTGATCCCGAAAGCTTCTTGTGCGCCGGCAGTCAGCTCCACTCGTCTTCGAAGTCCTATCACTCAGGGTCATGTAAGTGGAAGCACAAGAAGAAGTCGAAGAAGCATCGTTGCTCTTCGACTTCTCCCCGCCGGTCGGCTGACGTGACGAGGCATACGGGCGGAGACTGAAGAGCCAACTTAGAGTTTCCCTCCCTTCCCAGGACCCGTAGCAACTCCTGCCCAGCTTCGTAAGTTCTACGAGGCCATGCACGGCATCTTTGGGCAGCCTGAACCCCCCGGCGCCGCTGCCCACCCCCCACCCCCCTCCCTCCCTTGGATCCAGATTGACACCGGTTGACCTCATTACGCCTCCACCGGCGTCGCTTCCTCCGGCAACGCTCCCACATTCGAAACCGGTCGGCCCCGGCCTCCATCCTGACATGGACACCGCACCGGACCGATGTCGCCCGGCGCCGAGCAGGCTTTTTGTGCCCCTGTTCACTCCTGGGGTCCCTATCTGTTAGAGACTACTAGCCGCAGATTCCTTAACGTAGAATTATCCCCAGGCATGAGACTGGACCCGGAAAACTTTCTTGCCCAGCATCCCTGCGCGCCGGGGGGCGGCACCTCACGACTCTGCCCGACATCCTCCGTGGGTGTGACGTCAGCGAGGTCACATAAGCCCCACCCCGGCGTGCTGACATCTTCCTTTCTGCGTGCAACGCAGACCCGGATTGTCTACTCCTTCTCTTCCTGGGACGTCTGCAGATCCCTTGCCCGGTGCGGGGACTCCTGCGGCGTCGCTGGCGGCTCCAGCTCTGGCGCCGACGGGTTCGGAGGATATGGTGCTGTCGGGGTGCAGCCCTTTGGGTTTGTCTCCTTCGGACCACGGCGCCTCTGCCACGCCGCAAAACCCCACGGGGGGTCCCTGTGGTGTTGCGGGAGGTTGGCGGGGCTTGGGGCGTGTCCTCGAGTCCCCCTCGGTCCTCTGTGCAGGTGGCGGCCTTGTCCGAGGCCGATGTGATGCCGCTCAGGCGCCGGCTGCTGCTGGCCCTGGTGGCGGTGCAGTGGTCGGCTAGGGGTTGGGCGTGTCCCCGGGCCCCCCTCGTCGCTCCACGTAGGTGGATACCTCGTCGGAGGTCGGGTCGACGGCTTTTCGGGGCCGTTCCTTAGCCGCCCCGGCTCCGACCCAGCCCCGGTCTCCCGCGCCACGCGTTGTGGCAGAGGTCGTTCCGGCGTCTCCTTCGGCGCCGGTCGACGTTGACCTGCCGGAGGTGGCGGACTCTACGGCACTGGGCCGAGGTCGGGTCGTTGATTAGTCTTCGGACACCCTCTCTTCTCCAGAGGTTCGGCAGCTGTTTGTTTCATCTTCTCCGGAGACAGGTCGCCGCGTCGTGGCTTTTTCCCCGGCGTCTTCTAAGGACGGCTCTTCGCCGTGTCCGCGCCCGCAGTCTTCACCGGAGTCGCCTCAGGTTCCCCATTTGTCGTCCCCCTCCTCCTTTTCGAGCTTGGGCTTTCCTTCCTCTGGTTGGGCTAGGGGACGGCCGTTTTAGCTTGTAGCCGTCGCCCACGGAGGAACTGCTTTCCCCGCCGCGGGCCCTACGGAGGCCAGTGCTGCCTTCGCTCGGGCTGTTTCCACAGCTGCAGGAATCTTGCGCATGGGCGATCCAGCTGCCCATTTCCCCACGGATCATCTGCTGGAGGTTCTCCATCAGGGCTCTGGTGGTCGGGAGCTGCTTCTTCCCTTTGAGGCTTCGCTCCGCAATTCTATTTTGGGGGCCTGGGGGGCGTCCTGCCACGGGGGACCTGGTGCCCCAGCCACTTCTGCACCACCACCGCCCTGCTCCGCATGATCCTGTCTGTCTTTCCCTCCACTCTTCTACCAGGGGCCCTCTTTTACAGACTGCCTTTCCCTCCTTGCCATCGATGTTGTCTCCCCCGTCGCGGGAGGCCCGCTGGTTAGATTCCTAGGGGCGCAACATCTTCGCCTCCTCCCGTGCTGCTTTGCAGGCCCTTAATACTCTTTGTGTGTAGGCCAGAGCCACTTCCGCTTCTCAAGAGGGTGCCTGCGTTGATCAGCGGCACCATGTGTTGGATGGCCGGGAGCTGGCGGCGTTTATTCTTCGCTCTGCTCTGGAATTTTTCGGATGTGCTTGGTCGACCATGGCTACTTCGGTGGCCCTTCGTCGCCATGCCTGGCTGTGGGACAGTGTTTTCCCTGAAAACGTTAGAGAGCAAATTGTTGACATACCCTTTGATGACGCTCTGTTGTTCCACGCCCCTGCGGATTCTGCCATTCAGAGGTTTCTTGTGAGGCTTCGTCCTCCTCCTCTTCCTCCTCCTCCTCCTCCTCCTCCTCCTCCTCCTCCTCAGTGACCTGACTGTTGGTCTGTGTTTTGGGAGGTGTTCTCCTGTTGTTTTACTGGGGCCTTGTAACGGGTGGCCCAGGTTGTGTGTTCTGTCTGGTTGATATGCCTCTGGGTCCTTTTGTTGGGCCCTTGGCGCTGTCGGCTGCTGGTCCAGCCCTTTGTTAACTTGTGGTTTTGGCTGTTGGTAAGCCTGGTAGGCCCTGAGATTAGACCTTCTTTCTCTTGTTTATTGGCTGCTTGGTAAGCCGTCTGCGGGTTTTTTCTGCAGGTATTTCTGTTTTGTCCTCTGCTGTGGAAATATTTTCCTAAAAGGGACGTAACCTACCCTATGTTGGGTACTTGTAGCTATTACATAGCTCTGTCATGTGCTGGGGAGGTGTGGTCACCCTTTTCGGTTCCTTGCTCTCCGTGGTGTCACAGTATGTCTCGGGTGGGATCTTCTTGCCACTTGTCTTGGAGCAGCTTGCGCTAGGGTCGTCCTTCTCCTTGTCGCCACGTCGCTCGGCCCGCTCTTTTGTCCTGTGTTCTTGCTTGGTCCTCTGCCTGATGTTCCAGAGGGTTTGGCTTTCCTTGGCCTCTGGGCTCTGGTTGCCGGCTTGGGCCCATTTTCTCTCTCTCTCTCTCTCTCTCTCTCTCTCTCTCTCTCTCTCTCTCTCTCTCTCTCTCTCTCTCTCTCTCTCTCTCTCTCTCTCTCTCTCTCTCCCTCTCTCTCCATCTCCCTCTCTCTCTCTCTTTCTCTCCATCTCCCTCTCTCTTTCTCTCCATCTCCCTCTCTCTTTCTCTCCATCTCCATCTCTCCATCTCCCTCTCGCCATCTCTCCATCTCCCTCTCGCCATCTCTCCATCTCTCCATCTCCCTCTCTCTCCCTCTCTCTCCATGCCCACGCAGGACTGTTTGTTCTCCTCCATCGTTGTGATCTTGCTGTGTTTCCTTGCGCCCCTGCCTCTGGTTCCGCCCTGGACTTACATTTGGCTGTTGCTCATAAGTATATTTTTATTTATGTCCATTGGATTTGTGGTGGTATTTTTTCCTCTTGTAAATGGACACTATCTCACCGAAAGATCTACAATTAGATTAATTGATGGAACTTTGGCCCCCCATTCCTCATCGCACATCATGAAAAGGGACCAGACATTTATGAACATTACTGCCTGGCCAGTGTTAGATGGGATTGTATGGGATGCTGTTAAATTTCAAATTCATGGTCCCATAGAGGTTATTAATGTCCCCAATGTACTTTGTGTTTCTATGGGAGATGTTTTGAAACAAAACATCCGCTCTGATGATTGGGATGTCCAGGCCATAGAGGCACTCTTTTCTGATTTGAAGTATTGTGCTGCTTTTGATGCTGAAGATTTGTATTTAGACACAGCTAATTATGGGGAGTTGTTTTGCGATCAACACTATGGCAATCACTTCCTACATAAGGCAAATACTTTTAGAAATGTTGTTAATTATACGCAATGGGAACATTGTCCGGCACCCATTGAAGGCAGCTCTAAAACTCTACTGAACAAATTTACATATTTTACTGATTTCAGCGTTTCTGACCCTGAATCTTTTTATTTTAAAGTGGCGGCGGAGCCAGCTTCCAAAGTTAGACTGACCCACACTAAACTGTTGTATTCCAAATCCTTTATGGATGAATTGGCTATAGGGGACTATAAGCTGTGGAAAGATACGATTGATCTTAAATCTGTTTAGGGTTCTAAAACATGGCAGGTACAACCACATGTTATTTTTTAATTCTAGCATTTTTCAAACCACCTGCTTTGGATTGGCTACTTCTAAAAAAAAAAGAAAAAATTCTCCCTCTATTCCTAATCTGGGTGCTTATCAACAATGGAATAATCACACAGATCTGTCCCTTGATGCATTGCAGTCCTATATTAATAATATATCCTTCAACATATCCGAATTAGATTATGAAGGATGGTTGATATGGCAGAGAAGCTCAGATTCCTGTCAACATCGTTTTCTGGGTCTATACCCTGGATATACACAGGTTAGAGTGGACCCCCATTTGAAACTTCCCATTCAGTTACTACCTATTCTGTGCGGAAGTTACATCAGAACTGGCTGCAACATTCCACCTTGGCATCTGTCAAGCTTCATTTATCAAAATTACATGACTAAATAGATTTGAATGGTTTTGTTAAGGGTCCCGTGGGTGGAAGGTCCAGAAGATGGGTGTATGCTATTTATAATGAGGTTTGGAAACTATCTCAAATTGAAGCGGCTTCCAGATTAAGAGCTATTGATCAAGCAAATATGGAAAAAGTTTTTGCTGTCATCGATAATAGCTTTAACACCCTCTCTTCCAGAATTTACACATTAGATAATATTGTTTCATCTATTGTGGATATTGTACAGGACGATATGTCAACTTTATATCATGGACAAAATCAATTGCGTTCCATAATGCAGGTTGCATGGACTTTACAGACATTGAAGGCTGGGAAAGTTCCATGGGATTACATGAATACATCATCTTTATTTCTGCCATTTAATCTGACTGCGAAGCAACAGTTTGTGTGAGAGATGCGACATACTCATTATTGCATATTGAAAAGTTGGAACCTTTGCCTTTCTCTGTGGCCGAATTGAACTCAACTGTGTGGCTTATCCATTGGTTAATCACCTTGCCATTTCCTTTGTTTAAGTTCAGTTCATGTATGAAACATTATGCCCTAGGCAGATATGAACCGTTGGGTAGTGCTTTCCTGCATGAAGTTTGGTCACTCCCATTTACATACAGATGCATTAGAGAGGGTAAGAAAGTTTATTTGAAAGGTGAGGAATGCTATTCCACACCTGATCACTATGTAGTCTGTAGACACTTTCAATTGCATGGTGCATGCAAGGTTCAGGCACCGAATTTAGCTTGCGTTCTAAAGGGGATTCCTGTGCCTGCAATTACGCCCACTTTTACATTATTGGCTAATGGTAGTTATTTTCTTTTGAATAATGAGGCTTGCTGCTGGATGCTAGTGGGAATTCCCTACATCGTAACTGTCTCACAACGAGTAGTCTGCTGTAAAAATGTCCTTTTCCCACCCCCGAATGGGAGACTGGATGTCTCCATCTGGCCTTCCATTCCAACCTTGAAAGCAGAGTTCAACAAGATGAGCAGAATAAGGGCTCTATTGTCTCAAAAAGAAGTCGCATTGACTTCCTCCCGTGAAACATTCGTCCTTCACGTTGCTAACACCCGCACCGAGGTGCATGCGCTTTTGAATACTGATCTCCCCCTTCATTTCGGGGCTCTGATTCATGCTATATTCAATGCCTCGTCAACAACTGGCTTGGTGCATTTTTTCAAAGTTGTGGGCTCCTGCCTCGTGACCTCCTTCCAAACAATCTTTGGTGTGATACCGGCATTTTTTCATTCTATTTTTTCCAGCGTCTTCGGTGGGCTCCCGTTGATTCTCGCCCTCACGGCTGGTGTGCTCCTGTTGGTCTGCTTGCTGCGCAATGGCTGCACGATTTGTATCACAAGACAGCCTACCCCGGCTGCTCCAACTTCATAACCGGATGCTAGAAAACTATGGAACATTACCACTGGCCACTTTAAGCGTAGCCTATGGATTGTCCTTCCGTTTTTCATACTTCCCTTGCGGGCAACCTGTTTTTCATTGCCTAGATTGTCCATTCAAATGGGCTCTGGATTTGTGCCTGTCGAACCTGGTGTCTCCTGCCCTGGATTATGATCGACTGATGAGTCCCTTAGAGGCTCATGTGTTGGACTGTTCTGGTATCGAGATTATGGCCTGTGGAGCGGCACATGGAGTTCTAGGGAATTGGGATATCTATATGTCAGCGTATGACTTCTTGGTGAGAAGTTATCTTGAAGAACACGCAAGTTGTCCTCTGATTGTACTAGAGGCTCCAGTTATCGAAGAACATGTATGTTCCTTTACTTTGCTAGACTGGATGGCGGGATCTTTTACAGAACATGATAATGATGTCCTTTTGGAGGCTGTTGCTACTTATTGTGCTTACACGTTGATGGATTGACTCTGTCGCTGACTCTGTGAGACTTTCCAAAAGTTTTGAAGTTTTTTTTTCTTTTTTTTCTCTCTCTCCCCCCTTTAAATGTTTTCTTTTCCCCCTATTAACTCAACGACGGGGCTCTGTCGAGCCTTTGTGTGCTGTTACATATTTTTTCTTATTCAAGAGGGTTTTTCGAACTTTCACTACCAATCATATGGATGACCAATACATGCACTTGGTTCTGTCTCTGTCGAACTTGAACTCTGCGTTCCTAATTTGTATCCCTATTTGTTCATGGTCCGATCAAAGGAGGGTGTAGTGGAGGCGGAACTACAGGTACACACATTGCTATGTTAGCATAAGCGACTTAGACAGTAAAACGCCATCTTGCCACTTTTGCTGCTTTTGCACACGACACGGTAGATAGATGTTATTATATGAAAACTGCTTGCTTTCTTTTTTTTCACATGAGAACGGTCTGTTGTTCACATCCCTAGACGTTCACCGCGACCTTGGTCTGAACATTGTGTGTAGAAACAGTCGGGGCCAACAAACAATGTATACTTTTGAATTCAGGTTGATCGGCCCACGCTCTAGCCATAACACGCACACAGCTGCAAATATCTGAAAGTCGAGCGCCTTTAATATTACAGTTTGCATGCATGAGATACACATTCTGGAGAAGATCTTTTCCAGACACACAGCAACGCTGAGGCTTCACACAACGGTGCTTTTCTTCTTCTGCCTGTGCTGTTGGCGGTGGCGCCATTCCGGCCTTGCCTGCTGTGGCGGCCATGGTTTCTGCTCTTTCCTATCTCTGTGCATGTGTTTCTCCCGGTGGGCCCCGCCTCTGGCTCTACCACTTCTCACTTGGTTCGAGGTGGCCCTTGTGTTCCTTGAGGCTTTTGGGGTGCTGTCTGCCCCTGCGGGGTGTTGGGCGCTCTCCCTTGGTTGGGCTTAGGATATCCTGGCCTTTTCCTTCTTGTTCTTATGCCTTGCCTCCTGGGTATGGCTAGGGTATCTATTCTACATTAAGGAATCTGCTGCTAGTAGTCTCTATCAGATGTACAAGTTACTTACCTTTGGTAACGATGTATCTGGTAGAGACGATTCTAGCCGCAGATTCCTTCACGGCCCGCCCTTTCTCCCCGTTCTGTGAGGACCCTCGGCTTGGTTTTCTCCGCTCGCCTCCCTCTGGGTGGCTTGTCTTCTGTGGGGGTCCTTTTCGTTTTCTGCCCTTCGGGGTTCCCTCCAGCTGGGTTCTCTCCAGTGTAGGGGCCCGCTTTTCCTCCATTTTCCCTTTGTTGTTACAATTTCTGATCCCCCTGCGGTCTTCTACGCTGGGGGGTTCTTTTGCCTGTCCTTGGCCTTCTGCTCCTTTCGGAGGCTCTGGCCTTCCTTGACTGTGTAGTCTGGGGGTGGATTGCTATTGCTCCTCTGTTCTAGGCTTGTGGCCCTTTGCTGTGTGGTCTATGGTTGCTGTCTCTCTCTTTATCTTTCTCTTCCTCTTGCAGCACTTTCCATTGCTAGTGCCTCCAGCTGGCTCTCGCCTCGGCTTGCACGGTGGTTCCACGGAGGGGTGCCTAACGCTTTCCCTGCTGTGGTTTTACTGATGTGAACTTCTGGTATTTTTGTGCTGCCTGGTGCTACCCCCTGGCTTGCACGGTTGTTCCTCCCTTTAGAGGTCGTCTGCTCTCTTCCTGCTTTGGCTTTCCTTTTGTAGCCTCCTGGCAACTCGGTGCCACCTGGTGCAGTTAATCGCTTTTTTGTCTCTCTCTCTTTTTGTTTCTCTTGTTTTTTTGCACACTGTTCTAATGCTCTGCTCAGTTTTGTTGCGATGGCTCCGCATTGTGGCGCGGAAAGGTTCTCCATAGCAAACTGATGTCACCGTGCCGGGGTGGGGCTTATGTGACCTCGCTGACGTTACGCCCGCTGAGGACGTCGGGCAGAGTCGCAATGTGACACGCCTCAAGGAGCGCAGGGATGCTGGGCAAAGAAGTTTTCCGGGTCCAGTCTCACGCCTGGGGATAATTCTACGTTAAGGAATCTGCGGCTAGAATCGTCTTTACCAGATACATCGTTACCGAAGGTAAGTAACTTGTACTTTAGGCCAGATTGGCACCCAGAGGACGAGGACTGGGAGGGGTCAGGTGACCCGCTGACCGACCAGTTGGAGTATGACCCGGACTGGAGAGACGACCTAGGGGATGCCAGTGGTCTTGATACATATCCTGACCTTGGCATGTGGTCTCCTCCTACCGTGGCTAAGGAGGAGGGAGCGTCATACTCAGTGGTGTTGGGTAGGGAGACTGATGCTCTCAACCTCGAGCTTCCTACCGTGGCAGTCAGGACTAACCTCCTGACAGAGGTGCTTCAACCGCAAGCGAGCTCTTCGGAGCCCCTGCTTCTGTTAAATGAGGCCCTCACCGACATCCTTTTGGGCACCTGGTCCAGGCCCAAAACGGGGGCTCCCATGGATAGGATAATCGCCCGACGCCACTGCCCGGTCCTGGGCAACCCCACTTTCCTCTCCCAACACCCCACCTCTGAGAGCTTGGTGGTCCAAGCCTCTACTTCCAAGGGCGCATTCCCTAACGCTCCACCAGATAGGGAATTCAAGAAGCTGGATCACCTTGGAAAGAAGATTATTTTTCTTCCGCCAGCTTGGGACTGCGTTCGGTAAACACTGCATGTCTATTGGGACGTTATTCCCATCCTGTGTGGGACACGGTTGCGCAAGTGCTGCCTCAGTGCTCAGAGGAGGCCCGGACACTACTCTCCCAAGCTGTCGCAGCCGGCAGGGACGCAGCAAAGTTTACTATCTGTTGTGGGCTGGATACCGGCAACTCTCTGGGCAGGACGATTTCTACGTCGGTAGCTCTTCGACGCTACGACTGGATGAGATCAACTGGCTTTTCTGGGGATGTCCAGAATGCCATCATAGACATGCCTTTTGATGGGCGTTGCCTTTTTGTCGACAAAGAGGACAACGCTCTAGAGCGTTTCAAGGACTCACGGGCTACTGCCAAGTCCTTGGGCCTCTCCAGCCGCCCTGCGCAGTCTGATTTTTGCCCCTTTTCGTGGCTACGGAAGGGGTGCCCCACTACGTCCTGCCCAGAGCCACAAGCCGGCGCAAGCTGCACAACCTTTGCAATGCCGGGGACGCGGGAACCACCACCGTGGTTCAGGGGGCCAGCGGGCGGATCAGATCACCGACCCCCCCCCTCTGCAGCAGCCTTTAAACCTTCTTAATCTGACATTTCAGGCCCATCAAACGCCATTGGGCGGCAGGATCCACCATCACCTCACCCACTAGCGCCACCATCACGTCAGACAGGTGGGTTTTGCAGATAGTCTGAAAGGGCTACTCCCTCCCCTTCGAGACTACCCCTCCAGCCATGCCTCCTCAGTACCATTGTATGTCGGAGTATCATTTTGGCCTTTTCCAACAGGAAGTTACGGCTCTCTTGGCCAAGGGAGCGATCAAGCGCGTTCCTGCCATAGAAGTAGCTTGTGGTTGTTACTCCCACTACTTTCTGGTACCCAAGAAGGACAATGACCATCTTGGATGCCAGGAACGTCAACCGCTTCCTCCGGAAGGAGAAATTCAAGATGTTGAAGCTCGCTCAGGTCTTGTCTGCCCACCACCTTGGAGACTGGTTGGTAGCGCAGGACGCTTACTTTCACATCCCCGTCCTACTGGCATTACCTGTGGTTCACGGTAGGCCACGAGCACTTTCAGTTTACCGTGCTCCCCTTCGGCCTTACTAGCGCCCCTCGGTTGTTCACGAAAGTGATGGCGGTGGTCGCAGCTGACCTGCGCAGATCAGGGGTTCCAGACTTCCCCTTTCTCGACGACTGGCTGTTGAAGGTGGGCTTGCCCCAGGCTGTCCTCCAGATTACGGCCGACCTCCTGCATTCGCTATGGTTCTCCATCAACGTGCCGAAGTCGAATCTGATACCCTCTCAGAAGTTCCTGTTCATCGGAGCGGTTCTGGACATGGCGCAGTTTTGGGGTTATCCTCCCGAGCAGCGAGTCCAGGATATTCGGGCTATGATTCCGATCTTTCAGCCTCTATCCTGGGTTTCGGTCAGAATGACCCTGAGGCTGCTGGGCCTTATGGCCTCCTGCATCCTGCTGGTCAATCATGCCAGGTGGCATATGCGGGCTCTGCAGTGGAACCTGAAGTTCCAGTGGGCACAGCATCAGGGGAATCTGTCAGATTGCGTCCAGATCTCGGAGGGCACTGCACGACAATTGCATTGGTGGCTTAAGAACCAGGATTGGGTCAGCGGCAGATCTCTCTCCCTTTCCCAACCAGAGCACACAGTGGTGACGGACGCATCCCATCTCTGATGGGGCGGCCACATGGGTGAGGCGGAGATCAGAGGCCTCTGGTCTCAGGCGGATTCCGGGCTCCACATCAACCTTCTGGAGCTTTGGGCGATTCGTCTTGCACTCAAGGCATTCCTTCCCTCTGTCCGGGGAAGAGTAGTGTAGGTGTTCACGGACAATACCACCACCATGTGGTATTCCAACAAACAAGGCGGGGTGGGGTTGTGGTCCATATGTCAGGAGGCCCTTCACTTCTGGATATGGCTGAAACATCAGGGCATATTCCTGGTGGTTTAACACCTGGCAGGTTCACTGAACGCCAGGGCGGACAAACTCATCCGCAGGTGCATGATGGATCACAAATGGATTCTTCACTCAGAGGTGGTGCAAAGTCTCTTTCAGCAGTGCTGAGAGCCTTGGTTAGATCTATTCTCCACCGAAGAGAATGCGCAATGTCAGCAATTCTGCGCGTTGCAATTTCCAAGGCGGCACTTGCTAGGTGGCTCCTTTCGTCGCAAGTGGAGTTGCGGTCTGTTATACACCTTTCCGCCTATACCACTTCTGCCCAGAGTGCTGAAGATCAAGCGCGACCAGGCACAGGTCATTTTTGTTGCTCCGGATTGGGCACGAAGAGTCTGGTACTGTAAGAAACTGGTTCTATAAATACTGGACCAAAGTGAGGCAGAGTGTGTATAAAGTCCAAGGGTCTCCAGAGGTAGGCAGAGGTTAAAGTTAGATAGAACCTTACTCTCTAAAGTGGTAGCTTGGTCGAGCAGTAAGGCAGTATTCGAGGACAGTGTTAAGCATTTGATGTGCCCACTCAATCAGCAAATGGATTCACACACTAAAGAACTGAACTATAGGCCAATTGTTTTTGTATCAAAATTATTATGTTGGTTATTTTTAGAGCCAAGCAAGCCTGGAACTGGTAAGCATTAAATACTTTTCAATAATAAGTTACTGGATATAGAACTGTTTGAAAATGCAATAGGAATAGTACTTTGTTTGATTTACAGGGGAGCAGTAGTATGCAATACTTAGTAAATACAGTACATTAGAATGAATAGGCTTTTTCAATAAATTGCAGGTAAGTTACTTTTCGGATTACTTTTTCTAACACAGTACTTGATCCTAGATTCAGCACTGGGACATTTCCTGAAAACAGTTGAGAAAATGTGTTTTAGGGCTCGACAAATCCACTCAACCGCTCGCATTTGCGAGGGAGAATTGATGAGGGCGAGCTATTTTTAGGTCCTATTCGCCCTTTCTGGCGAGTAGGAAGACAAACTAACTTTTGTCCTCTGTCTTTAAAAACGGAGCAAAAGTGACAAGATAACAAGATTTAAAGGCATTTTTATTGCTCACAAAGGGAATGAGCAATAAAGATGCCTTTAAATCTTGTTATCTTGTCACTTTTGCTCCGTTTTCAGAGACGGAGGTCAAGTAGGTTGTAGTGAGGTCGAGGGGATTTTCCAAGGGAATAGACCTGCAGGACTAGTACCATTTTTCGGATTTTTCGAGCCCTGCGTTTTAGTTATCTGTGAGTCTTTTAAAGAATATTCTTAAAAAGTCGACACTTAGAAACTTTTTGGGAGGAAAAGTGTCAATGTTATCCTATGAGGAAAAACAAGTTATCGGTTTCGAGGTAAGTACTCGGTCTTTGGAGTTGGGTTTCCGGGGTTAGACTCGGGGGTCTCCCAGGGTCAGTGATGTACTGTTCTACCTTCAGCGGTACTAGGGCGGCCGGGTTCAGAGTGTTGAGGCGGAATGTTATCCTATGGAGGATAGGGGGGTTCCGGTTGGTGGCTGCTGGCAAGCAGGCCACTGGGTTGTGGGAGCAAAGCTCCTAGGGTTTAGCTCAGGGCAAGCTGGGAACCAAGGTAGCACCAAAGGTGCACCCTCAGCGGCACTAGGGTGGCCGGGTGCTGTTTTGAGGTCGGGTGCCCTGTTGATTTCAACAGAGATTCTCCGGTACAAAGAAACACTGCAGGCTCGGGGACGAGGATCTTCCAGGAGCGACAACCCCTTCGAGGGGCTAGTTGGGATGTTGAGGGTTGATTAGGCACCGTTGGTTTGGGCACGCAAGGCCGTGGGGCGTCGGGTCCAGGGGTGTCTTGGGACGTCGGATTTTCTTACCCAATCTGGTCGCGGTACGGGGGGGAATCCTCTGGATTGAGGCTGCAGGCGTCGTCAGGAGGCTTGAGGCAGGTCAGGGGTTTGCCGGATCTCTGGTCAGGATCGCCGGGGGGGACCTCCTCATGGTGTTTTTCCACTCGAGCTCGGTCCGGGTTCGGCGGGTGCAGAGTGGGCTGGATTTGCGGTTCCTGGCTGGCAACAGAAGCTGCAGTTTAAACATGTCTGGTTTTCACGGGAGAAATAGTCTAGAAAGTGAAGGCAGGCAGGTCCTCCGGGGTTTCTGAGGTTGCTGGCTGCTGGACACGCCGGGATTTCGCAGGAGCAGGTTTGAGGGGAGACAGGCCTGTAGGGCTGGGTCCAAGTCAGTGGGTGTCGTCCTCTTGTAAGCTCTGCACGGCTCTACGTCCTTCTTCTTATCTTCTTTTCTTGTTGTTGCTGGATCTGAGGAAGGAAGGTTCAGGGTGTCCACTAAATTTAGGGGCGTTACAGGTAGGTAAAGGGCAGTCCCTTCCCTGGGGTGGGTACACCTCCTATTCTGCCACACTCCACTGGGAGGGGGGCAGGAGCATGTCCCTGGTTGGCTGAGTTCCCCCCCCCCATCCTCAAGATGGCAGGGATTCGAGGTTGCTCTTCACCTCGCCTCCCCCACCTGAGGGGTGGAGTTCGCAGAGGTGGGCACCCCTCTTTTCCTCACTTGTTTTTCCCGTCGGTTTTCCCGCCCAAAGTGGGGGGTAGAACCAGTGGGGATCAGTTGCTGAAAGCAGCAAATGGTCTTGAGAGGCTCACAAAGCCGGCATGCCTTTTGGAGCTCGCTCTTCGTGAACCCTGCCCATCCTGGAGGAGGAGGCTTGGCACCTCGTCCCAGGATGTGCATTGTTTTAGGTTCCTGAGAGTAGCAAGCTCTCAACCCAGGGTCCAGAAACATGTCTGTTGGTGGCAGCGTAAGCAGCCACTCAGCCAGGTCACTAGTAGTTTGTTGAATTTCAGGGGGCATCTCTGTTGTGCATTTTACATTAAATCCCACACTGGCATCAGTGTGGGTTTAATGTGCTGAGAAGTTTGATAACAAACTAACCAGTCTCTTGTGTAGCCATTATGGTGCTGTGGTGTTCGCAATTACAAACTCCCAGCACCATATACTCTTAATGGCAGCACTGCATTTACAGTGCCCAGGAATGGACTTGGGCACTGTAGGGGTACAGGGCTCATGTACCTGTACCCTCACCACTGGCATTGGGCACCCAGCTAGAGGGGCGACTGATGTATGCCAGGGCAGTGGTTTGTGGGCATGGCACACAGGGATGTGTGCCATGTCGACTCTTCACTTTGTTCTGCACCAAGACATGCAGCCTGCAAAGGCAGGGTGAGTGTGTCAGGGTGCAGGACCTCTAAGGGTGGCATAACAAGTGCTGCAGCCCTTAGAGGGCTTCTCTGGTCACAGTGCCCTGGGTACCTGTGGTACCATTTACCAGGGGCTGACATGTGGCCAGAGATGCCAATTGGGTTTATTTTGGGGTAAGAACACAGGCCCTGGGAACCTGAATGGCAGGGACCCAGGGCACACCAAGAAAAAGTGCATCAGTAGCCAGGTAAAAAAGTGAGGGGGTTACTGCAACAGAAACCCACTTTCCTACATGTGTCCCGAGATGCTCAACATGGCCATCGATCCTCCGATCAGACTGCCTCTACAGGAGGATCTTCTGTCGCAGCAGCAGGGGACGGTCCTCCACCCGAACCTGTCCAGCTCCACCTCCTTGCGTGGAGATTGAGCGGCGGCAGTTGTCGTCATTCGACTTGCCTCCAAAATATGTGATGTAATCTTGGCAGCGAGGCGTCCCTCCACTAAGACGGTATACGCCTGCCGATGGAACAAATTTGTGGCATGGTGCTCAGCAAAGGCTGTGAATCCCCTTTCTGCCCCTCTTTCTGAGGTTCTCTTGTTCCTCCTTTCTTTGGCCCAGCAGGGCTCTGCTATGGGCACTATCTGATAGACTAGTAGCCGCAGATTCCTTCATGTAGAATTATCCCCAGGTGTGAGACTGGATCCGGAAACTTTTTGCCACGGCATCACTGCGCACCAGGGGCGGGGCGACATCACGCGACTCCGCCCAGGCGTCGTCCGCGTACGTGACGTCGGCGAGGTCACATGAGACCTGCCCCGGCACGCCCATGTCAGTTTTTTTCCTTTTCCGCGTGCAACGTGGATCCATTCCTTGCTGCGGGCCTGTTTAGAACCCTCTTTCTTCAATTCTGTTTTGGTAGGAACAGTGTGCGAATGCCTTCAGGCTTTAAAACTTGCACGTTTTGTGGGCGTCTTATGTCGGCGACGGACCCTCACCTCATTTGCATGTCGTGTTTGGGGGAGGATCAAGGCTCCTCAGATTG
The DNA here is from genome assembly GCF_964204655.1 of Triturus cristatus. Lineage (NCBI taxonomy): Eukaryota > Metazoa > Chordata > Amphibia > Caudata > Salamandridae > Triturus > Triturus cristatus. The sequence goes on from NC_140581.1 coordinate 275,212,513, forward strand.
TGAGGTGTGCCAACAGTTGAAGCCGAAGTCACGGCGGGAGCGCTGAATGAAACTTCTCTCGGCGTGTCTCTCCAGGTCGACGTCCTCCCCTCGGTCTGCTACGGCGGACGGCTTCAGGTCTGGCCGTGGTCTTCGCCTTTCTCCGATGTCGCGTGAGCGTCACTCCCTGGTGGGTAAGTGTCGCAGTTCGTCCCCGGGGGCTGGTTTCCGGCCTACCGGGGGCGCGGACTCTCTGCGGGTGATGCGGCCCGCGTGTTGTCCTATCCCCCGTTTCCTGGTGTTGGGGCATCGAGTGTCCAGATGGAGACTTACGCGGCGGCTTTGCAGGCCTCGCTGGCGTCTCCTCCTCCTTCCCCTCTTGGGGCGTAGACGGATCCCTCGCCTTGCGGAGGGCCCTCCGTGGCGCCGTCGGTGGCTCCGTCCCCGGCGCCGACTGTGTCGGATCCAGGCTTGGAGGATGTGGTGCTGTTGGGGTGTGGCTCCTCTGGGGCACCTCCTTCAGGCCACCGCGTGTCTGCCTCGCCGCAAACCCCCGTGGGGGTCCCTGTGGTGTCGCAGGAGGTCACCGGGGCTCGGGTTGCATCCCCGAAGCCCCTCTCGGTCCCTTGGCAGGGTGGTCCTGTCTAAGGCCAAGGTGATGCCGCTACGGCAGCAGCTGGACCGTGCGGAGCCACAGGGGTCAGTGGACTCTTCTCGTCCCGCTCCGGGTCGAGGTCCAGGGCCGACCCCTTGTCCCTCTCTGGGCCCCTCTCGTACCTCCTCACAGGCGGCTGCCTCATTGGAGGGCGAGTCGGAGGTTGCATCGTCCCTGGCGCTGCTACCGAGGTTGCTGGGCGACCTTCGCCTCCTTCTGGGCCGCGGAGGGCTGCAGGTCCATCCCGTTCCCCCACGCAAGTGGTTGCCTTGGCGGGGGTCGGGCCGGGCCTGATGCGGCTCCAGCTCTACTCCGGTCCCTGCTCCGGTCTTCGGTGTGGGGTGACTTGGAGGTCCCTTGCCCGGCGACGCCGGTGGCCTGCCTCAAGCAGCGGACTCTACGGCTCCGCGCAGGAGTCGTATCGCGAATTCGTCTTCGGACGCTCCTATTACTCTGGAGGCAGGCTGCATATTGGTATCATCCTCCCCGGAGACTGGTCGCCGTGTGGCGTCCATTTCACCGGCGTCGAAGGATGGCTCCCCGCCCTTCCTGAGGCAGGGGTGTTCATCAGAAGAGCGGCAGGTCCCTCATTCTTCGGCTCCACCTGACTTCCAGGTCTCACCCTTGCCTACCCCGCTTGGCCTCGAGGACGGCCGCCTTAGTTTGCAGCCGTCTCCCACAGAGGAGCTGCTTTCTCCACCGCGGGGCCCTACGGATGCGGGTGTGACCTTCCCTCATGCTGTGTCCACGGCTGTGGGCATCCTACCCATGGGTGACCCGGTGGCTCACTTTCCGGCGGACCATCTGTTGGAGATCCTCCACCAGGGCTCTGGTGGGAGGGAAATCTTAATTCCCTTTCAAGGTTCGCTCCTTTCTGCCTTGACGGGGGCTTGGAGGCGTCCTGCCTCCGGGGACCTGCTGCCTCTGCATCGGCACCTTCCGACACCGCGTGACCCGGCATGCCTGTCCATTCACCCCTCAGCCGCCTGTCCCCTTCTGCGGACTGCTTTTCCCTCCCTGCCGCCCCTGTTGGCTCCACTGTCCAGAGAGGCCGCTGGCTGGATACTTGGGGACGCAACATTTTCGCCTCGACCAGCGCGGCCCTGTGGGCCCTTTACAACTTGTGTGTGCTGGCTAGGGCCTCCTCCTGTTTGTGGGACTCTGCTGAGTCTCTGGGGTCTGCAGCGTCCCAGGAGTCTGTCAGGTGGATTTGCGGCACCATGCATTGGATGGCCGGGAGCTTGCGGCATTTATTCTCCGCTCCACTCTAGACATCTCTGAGGTGCTGGGCCGGGCCATGGCTTCCTCAGTCGCTCTCCGTCACCATGCTTGGCTTCGGGATGGCATCATCCCTGAAAATATTCGGGAGAGGCTCATTGATCTCCCATTTGATGGCAGTCTGTTGTTTCATGCCCCGGCCGACTCCGCCATCCAGAGGCTCTTGGCAGGGCTCCGTCCTCCTCCTCCTCCGTCCCCTCCTCAGTGACTTCTGAGTTAGGGTTGCTTCTGGGCCTTCTTAGGCCGGCGATTATGGTTGTGGAGTATGTTTTTCTGGCCGTTTACGTCCTTCCTTGGGACTTTTTCCATTGTTGGCTACTGGACGGCCCCTTTGTTGTCGTGTGTGAGTTCTGCAGGAGTTGTTGCGCAGACTTGGCCCTGAGATTGGGCCTTCTGCTTTGCTTTGGCTGTTGTCAAGCCTGTAGCGGGGGTGCTTTTTTTCCCTGTGGTTCTTTTGTTTCTTCCTCTGCTGCAGAAGTTCTTCCAAAGAGGGTTCCCATATATTGGGACTTCATGTGCCCTATGTGGGGTTATGGTAGCTGTCATATGGCTTGCGCTCTGCTGGAGGGTTCTGGTCGCCTTCGGGTACCTGTTCTCCATGGTGTTTACGTAGGTTGCTTTTGCTTCCTGGGGTCGTGTGCGCGGCTACTCGTGGTGGTGGCCCAGGCCTCTCCTCCTCTCCCTGCTCCTGTTCTGCTATGTCCCTGTGTTCTCCCTTGCCAGGCGTTGCCTACTTGGTCTTCCTGGGACCTCGGGCTGTTCTTCTTGCTTCTGGCCTTGACTGCCGGGATTGTTCTGGCTGGTAGGCTGCTCTCCATCTGGAATGGGCTTGCCTTCTTCTCCTTGGTTTCCTTGGGCCCTCTAGGCTTCTTCTTCTGGTCTTAGCATTCGGTGGAAGCTATGTTGCCTTGTGGGGGAGTGGGGTGCTTCTCCCTCTCCGTCCTTGCCCTTGGTTCCTCTGCTGTGAGCGTATGAGCCTCTTCAGCCTTCTTTCCCTCCCACGTCCCCTTGGGGTCGGTGGGGTTCTGCTTGTGGGGGTTCCCTTGGCCTGGCAGGGGCACGGTTCTACCTGTTCCACAGATCTGGTCCCCTGTGGGGCCCTCTGTTCTGCTTTGGCTGGTGGGGTCATTTCGCAGACCCTCCTTCCCATGGGGTATTGCTAGGGGATCTATTCTTCGTTAAGGCGTCTGCGGCTAGTAGTCTCTATCAGATGTACGAGTTACTTACCTTCGGCAACGATGTATCTGGTAGAGACGATTCTAGCCACAGATTCCGAACGGGCCCGCCCTTCCTCCCCTATTCTGCGAGGACCCTTGGGTTGGTTTTCTGTACTCGCCTCCCGGTGGGGAGCTGTGTCTCCTGTGAGTGCCTTCCTTGTTCTTGACGGGTGGCTCTGTGTGGGGGTGGTTCATTCCTCCCTTGGTTCTTTGGAGGATGGGGTTTTGGTGCGCCGGTGCCCTGCAGCTCTGGCTGCTCCAGGTTTGGGGGGGATTGCTTCTATCCTTGTCCTCCCTCCCCTCCCTTCTTTTCATTGCTATCCTCTGGTTTGAGCGTCCTCTGGCCATGTCTTGTCCTTGTGGGTGGTTGCCCTCTAGGTTCGGGCAGGTTGGTCGTTTGTTGTCCCTATCTGTCTTGGGACTGGTCCCATTCCTTGCTCAGGATGAGGGGGGTGGGCTTCCTACTTGTGCCATGACTTTTATGCCTGTTCTTCCCTTCGGGGCACCGGGATGGGAGGTTGTCATATGTGCGGGCAGGGTGGCTGCGCAGGTTTCTGCTTGTTCTTCTTCTTTTCCAGCCCTTGGGGTCTGTGTTGTTGGCACTACCCTGGTGGTGGTGTTAGTCACCGTTTCTTTCTAATTTTTCTGCTCTTCGCACACTATTTCCATGCTCCCACAGTTTTTTATCCAGTGGTTCCGCATTGTGGTGCGGAAAAGTTCTCCGAAGAAATCTGACGTGGCCTCGCCGGGGCGGGTCTTATGTGACCTTTTCGACATCACTTAAGCTGAGTTAGTTCCTGCTTCACCGACAACTCTTCGACTGCTACCGACCATACTCTGATCTCACATTGGGGGAACCTCCCACTCACCCCGTTCTCCACACAATCTTGCGAATGGGACCGGGTCGCCATCTCACCACATGGCTATACAAATTGATCAGACCCCCACTACTGGGATCTCTACGGGCCCTGTGGGAGGAGGAAGCGGGGCGACCGTTTCATGATAGCGAGTGGGACAGAGCGATAGAGTTCCCCAAAAAAGTTTCCAGGAACGCTCGGTTTAAGAACATACAATTTCACATCCTACATAGGGCCTACCTAACGCCAGCGCGCCTTCAACGCTTCTACCCCAACACGACCTTCCTCTGCTCTCGTTGTCAGGCAGGGGATGCAGCCTTTTCCCACATGTTCTGGACCTGCATTCAGACCTATTGGTCATTTATCCACTCGACGCTCAGGGATCTCACCGGGCTGTCCCATCTGACTACTTGGGAGGGCTGTGCACTCGGCATTCTGGGACGGAGGAAACGACGCAAAATACCAATGCGCTTTGTTTTCCTAGCCCACCTACTGGCCAAACGCTGTATAGACATGCACTGGCGGGCCCCATCAGGTCCTCCGATCGCGGCATGGGTGGGGGCGGTTCTCAAATGGGCGGCGGCCGAGGAAGATGCAATCAGGGAGGAAGAAGCCAAAGGTATTCGTAAGTTCCCAATCTCCCTAGAATGGGCGCTCCTGCTGCACCATTTTAGACAGTCCCAGATTCCGGAGATCCCGGCCATCGACTTAAATACCCCCGGCACCACACAACCTCACACTGCACAGGCTCCCTGGATAGGAGGTTCCCCTCCGCGCTACCCTTGGATCCATCGGGTCCATCTTCCCCCGACAGGAACGCTCAACAGCACTCCATATCAGCCCGCATACCCACTTCCTCCTAGGTGAATAGTAGCTGCATTATGGAGTAGGCAATAACGGACTCATAGTATACTCCTAACCCAAACACTAAGAACCCCATGGCACTCCCCAGTTCAGTTCTCCCCCTGGTTTTTTTTTTAACTGGCACAGACCTGCTACACCACAGACCACATTCACACCGACCAAGATGTAAAACGTAATCTCGATACCAACGATGGTCTACCTTGCTACTTATATGTTACAGTCATTTATGCGAAACATGATAAATGTGCGTTTATATTACTAAATGCCAATAAAAAGAATTTTCAAAAAAAAAAAATCACTTACGCGGAGTTGCGTGATGTCGCCCCGACCCAGGCTCGCAGGGATTTCCTGATCCGGTCTCACGCCTGGGGATAATTCTACGTGTTGGAATCTGCGGCTAGAATCGTCTCTACCAGATACATTGTTACCGAAGGTAAGTAACTCGTACATCAAGGGCTATCTTTCGGCCATTTCTGCCTTTCTAAGGCTTCCTGACCAGCCTTTTCTCTTCAAGTCCCCGGTTGTAAATAGTTTCTTACAAGGCATAACTCATCTCCTTCCTCCTATTCCCTTTGTTATACCTCAGTGGGACTTGAATCTGGTCTTGACCTATTTGATGTGCGCTCCCTTTGAGCTGCTTCCCAACTGTCCTCTAAGACTTGTAACTCTTAAAACTGCATTCCTGGTAGCCGTCACATTTACCAGAAGAGTGAGAGAGATCCAGGCTCTTTCATCCAAACATCCTTTTCTGGCTGTACATCCGGACAAGGTTGCCCTACGAACTCGTGCATCCTTTCTTCCCAAGGTGGTTACTTCTTTTCATATTGGCAAACCATCACTTTGTCCACCTTCTTTCCACATCCTTCCCCAAAAACGTGCTCTCTCCTTCGATCTGGATTGCTCAAAACAGTTTTGGGTGGATGTCCAACTCTTTGTTAGCTACATGGGCGCCAATATAGGTCGGGCCGTACACAAGCGGACCATCTCTAGATGTTTTGTGTTTTAAAGCCTACTATTCTTTAGCTAACAAGGAGCCTCCAGTGGGGCTAGGCGCCCATTCCACCAGGGCGACTGCAGCCACTATTGCTTTGGGACGTGGAGTCTCCCTTAATGAGATCTGTCAGGCAGCTACGTAGGCATTGCTGCACACGTTCACCAAACACTACTGCCTAGACAGTCAAGTCCGGAGAGACTGCTTCTTTGGCCGTTCTGTTCTCCAGGACTTTTTGGTGTGATCTTGGTTCGCAGACCCACCTCCTGGGTTGGTATTGCTGGGGTCTCTATTCTAAAGTAAGGAATCTATAACTAACTGTTTGTTTCAGATGAACAAGTTACTTGCCTTCGGTAACAATATATCTGTAAAAAAACAGGTTAGTTATAGATTGCTTGGCACCCCACTCATCCTCCCCGTTCTGCGAACTGATTTCTAGGGTTAAGGACATCCTTTCATTGCCCTAGTTTAGGGCACCAGTTGTCAGTGTCTTGCATGGCTCTGCATTTCTGGCACGGAAAGTCATGTACAGAACTGACGTCAGCGCGGCTTCCAAGTAGCTACCGTGACGTCATTCCGGCAAACACGACGGACGTGGAGCTGACCAACCACCAACACCACCTTCCGACGCGCAGCGGTACTGCTGACGAAAAAAACTTTCCAGATCCAGTCTGACGCTTGAGGGAAATTCTAAGGTAAGGAATCTATAACTAACCTATGTTTCTTACAGATATATCTTTACTAATGGTAAGTAACTTGTTCTTTTGAACATACACCAATCTGCTTCAATGGCGTCACTCCATGTTCACTAAAGACTACTGATTGGACAGTCACGTCCGTTAAGACTGGCATTTTGGTTTTTCTGATTTGAGCCAGGTCACAGACTCACCTTCAGGGTGATATTGTTTGGGTATTTATTCTAAGGTGAGGAATCTGCGGTTAGAGGTCTCTATCTGAAGAACACATTACTTAAGTTAGCGAAGCTTTGTCTGAAAAAGGCTTCTAACTGCAGATTCCTTACTTTAGAATTATCCCAGGTGACAGACTGGAGCCAGAAATTGTTAGTGAGTAGTACCCCTGCACGTGCCGGTATGTGGCGATCTTCAGCCCTGCGTGGTGTAGTCTGTGCCAGACATGATGTGCCTGGTGCTTATGTAGTCACCACTCCAGCGCGCTGACCTAAATTCTTCTCTTTCTGTGCTTCTCAGCGCTGATCTGGAGAGAGCTGATGACAATCATTTTTTGACTGACCGTTTTTTAACTTTAGTGGAAGAGAAAAAAGATCTTCGTTGTAGTCGAAGTCACCCCACTCCGGTAAGTCACACAAAAAGAAAAAGGGCAAGAAGTCGAAGAGGTCTTCGACTTCACCCCATTCGTCGAAGTCATCCGGCGAGATGAGGGAACAGTATCACTTGAGTCCTGGCTCTGCGGTTGAGTCTGTGACTGGGACGTATCTGCGCCTCCCTGAATTCCCTGAAGCGAACCCTGCCCAACTCTGAGAATTCTGTGAAGCCGTGCACCTTGTATTTGGGCATACTTTCCCTGCTTGAACGACTTAAGGCCCCGTGGGTTTGGGAGGGGGCCTACTGCATCGCCCTCAGCAGCAGTCGGCCCCTTGGATCCACAGATGGATCGGAACCGGCACTGGTTGCACCACCTCGACTTCCCCTGATGCCGTTCCCACTGGCAGCGCCATCCCCATTCTTATCCCAAACTCCGACATGGCGCCTGAGAAGCATCATCCTACGCTAACTGGAGCCATACTCTCCAGGCCGAAGCCTGTGCCCTATTCTTATGGGCCAGGACTTGAGGAAGATTAGGAGGGGCCATTGGACCCTGAAGAATACTGACTGCTAGACCAGACTGTGGACTGTCGTGAGGATTTGGCGACTTGGTGTGTCGTCTCCTACCGTGGCTACGAAGGAAGGTGCCACATTTGCTATTGTGGTGTGAAGGGCTGCCAAGGTCCGCTACCTTCAGTTAACCTCTGTGGCTGTAAAGACTAACGCCTTGATGGAGATGCTTAAAACTGGAGGCACCCCTTGAGACCTGATGCTCCCATTTATGAAGCCCTAATGGATGTCCTACTTAGGGCCTCAAAGCCCTTCACAGTGGCTTCTGTTGACAGAACAATTGCCAGCTGCCATCGCCCCACCCCAGGGGACTCCTCTTTCCTTACACAACACCCTATCCCAGAGAGCTTGGTGGTCCAAGCCTCCACTTCCCAAGTAAATCCTGTCGCATTCTCTAACGCCCACCAGATAGGGAATGCAAAAGACTGTGGACACCTTGGGAAATAAAATATTTTCTTCCAGCAGCCTGGCATTGCAGTCTGTGAAAACCGCATGCCTTCTGGGCCATTACTCCCAATCCCTTTGAGATTCGGTGGTGCAGGTGCTGCCTGTGGTCCTGGAGGAGGACCAGGCCATACTCGCCCAAGCTAGGGCTGATGGGAGAGACACAGCAACGTTCACAATCCGATGTGGGCAGTACATGACCGACTCACTAGGTAGATGTGTTTCTTATCTGTAGCCTGGCTGAAGATTGCAGGCTTTTATGTGGATTTCCAAGCTTCGCTTATGGACATGCCCTATGATGGCTCCTGTCTCTTCAGAGGCAAGGTGGACTCAGCGCTTCAAGGACAGCAAAGCTACAAACATGTTTTTGCCTTTCCATGGTCCCCTGCCAACTCCAGTCCGTCTTTCGCTCCGCTCGTGGCCACGGAAGGGGCTTCCAGCCACATTCCTACCCAACCAGCCACTATAGCCCACAAGCTTCGTAGCGACTGCATGGCCGAGGACACAGCACCCATGGACCCTGTGGGTCAGGCACCCAGAGACCGCCTCAATTACCCTGACAACCTCCCACACCCCTAGCAGCTGCTGCTTCCAAGCCCCCATAGTTTGCCCTCCAACCATCTTGGGCTACCAGTGGGCGGCAGAATGTTATCACCTGCTCCCCTGGAGGTCAGTAAAATCAGATTGCTGGGTTCTCCAAATTGTCTGAAGGAGCTACTCTCTCCCCTTCATTACTACCCCTGCACTCATGCCACCCACTTATGACAGGCTGACTGAGGATCATCTATCTTTGCACCGCCATGAAGTAGCGACTCTCTTGATCAAGGGAGCCATAGAGAGGGTGCCTGCATCAGAAGTAGGTTGTGGTGGTTATTCCTGTTACTGGCACAGAAGGACGGAGGAGTTCATCCTGTCCTAGACCTGCGCCTAGTCAACGTTTTGAAAAAGGGGAAGTGCAAGATGCTCACGTTTGCCCAAGTTCTGTTCACTGGACCCTGGAGACTGGATGGTAGCGTTGGATTTGCAAGACACATATTTCCACATCCCCATCCTGCCTGTCCACAGACGTTACCTGTGGTTCACGATGGGCCAATAGCACTTTCAGTTTGCTGTGCTCCTCTTCAACCTTACAAGCGCTCCTTGGGTATTGCTGTGATGGCAGTGGTTGTAGCTATCTGTGGAGGTCAAGGGTCATGTGGAGTCCTGCAGGGCTCCTCCCTGAGCCCGACCCTTTTGAATATGTGTCGCCCCGCTGGCAAGGGTTATAAGATCATTTGGATTGGAGGTACTGTTCTATGCCGACAACAAGCAAATCTTGGTGTCTATTACTCAAAGCATTAGGGAATCTGCTACTAATTTTAAAAACTGCATGCAGGCAGTCTCTTCTTGGATGGTTGAGAATTACCTCAAACTTAATGGGGAAAAAACTGAGGTTCTGATCTTTGGAAACCAGCAGAATATCTGGTCTAGCAACTAGTGGCCATATTCGCTTGGTTGCTGTCCATGCCCTGTATCCCATGATACAAATCTAGGGGTTATAGTTGACAACTCTCTGTCTTTGATTCTGCAGATAAATAGAATGGTTCCCATATGCTTTGGGATCATCAGGATTCTTAGGAAAATCTCCCATTATCTTTCTTTTGCCTCCCTGAAAGCAGGCAGTGATTGCCTTAGTGTTGTCCAGATTGGGCTATTGTAATGCCCTCTATCTGGGCATTAACAAGGGCCTTGTTCGTTGGCTGCAGCTGGTGCAGAATGCAGTGGCCAGGCTGGTGATGGATCTTCCGAAATTCCATTCTGTCTCAGCCTCCCTCAACAAGCTGCTTTGGCTTCCTTTAAATCGAATAATTTTCTTTAAGGCCCTATGTCTTACTCGCAAGGCTTTTTATGGCCTAGGCCCGGATTCTATTAAAGGGCAGTTCCGGCGCTATGCCCCAACCAAGCAGCTTAGTTCAGCTAGTAAAAATCTGCTGGTAGTTCCAAGGTTCAAGAAGACTCTATGGGGAGCCAGGATGTTCTCCGTTGCCACTGCCAGGCTGTGGAATTACCTCCCGGATGATCTTTCTGGACAAACGTCTCACTCTCTCTTCCGCAGGGCTCTTAAGACCTGGCTCTTTACAGAGGCATCAGCTTGAACTCTTCTTCCTCTCCGGTATGACAGTCCCTACTTTACCGCCTTGGTGCCCCTTGGCTATGTTTGCACTTTAGAAGTCTAATAAGCAATCATTCATTCATTCATTCGAGGGTTGCACTCTTCCTCTACCTCAACGATTGGCAGTTGAAGGCATGCTCGTCCCAGTCAGTTGTCTCTCAGCTTGAGACTGCGGCAAACCTCTTGCATTCGTTGGGGTTTACTAGCAGCATGCTCAAATCGCACCAGACTCTTTCTCGGACTCATCCTTTCATCTGAGCTGTTCTGAACACAGTGCAGTTTTGGGCCTATCCTCCCGATCGGTGAGTCCAGGAAATTTAGGCTATTATTCCGATGTTTCCGCCTCTATCCGGACTTTCTGACTGATGCGGTTAGGCCTCATGGCCTCCTGCATCCTGCTTGTTACCCATGTCCATTAGCATATGCAGGCTCTGTAGTGGGACCTGATCAACTGGTCGCAGCATCAAGGAAATCTCTTTGACATGGTCCAGATATTGGGTGGTTCGGACTGCAACAGATCTGCAGTGGTAGCTAGCGAACTGCAGTTGGGTCAGTGGCAGACCCTTTTTCCTTATCCACCCAGAGCTGACTGGTTACAGATGCGTCACTCCTGAGATGGGATGGCCATCTGAGAAAAGTGGAGATCAGAGGTCTCTGATAGGGTCTGAGCTCCACATCAACCTGCTTGGCATTGAAAGCCTTTCTTCCTTCGTTCAGGGGAACGCCTGTGCATGTGTTCCCAGCACCACTGCCATGTGGTACTGCAACAAACAGGGTGGGTGGGGTCGTGTATCCTCTGTCAAGAGGCCCTACAACTCTGGACATGGCTGGAACGCCAGGCCATTTCGAAGGCAGTTCAACACCTGGTGGGCTCTCCGAACACCAGAGCGGACAAACTCAGACGAATATGCCTAGCAAATCACTAATGGTATCTCCATCCTGAGATTGTGCTAGATCTTTTTCAGCAATGGGGAGATCCTTGGCTAGATCTGCTCCCCACCACCGAAAATGTGCGATGTCAGCAGTTTTGCACACTGAAGTTTCCCTGGCGACTCTTGCTTGGCAACAGTTGCTCTGTATACCTAACCACCAATATCACTACTGCCCAGAGTTCTCCAGAAGATCAGGAATGGCCGGGACCAAAATATTCTTGTGACTCCGGAATGGGCATGGAGACTCTGTTATCCAGAGCTTTTAAGCATCCTCCAATTGCGTTGCCTCTTCGAGAGGATCTTCTGTCACAGCAGGAGGGGAGGATTTTGCACCTGAAACTTCATGTGTGGAACTAGAGCAATGACACTTGCCAGCTTTCGACCTTCCGCCCTAAGTCTGTGATGTTATTCTTGCAGCCAGGTGTATAAGAAAGTGGCGCTTTTTGACTTGGTCACCCCCACTTTTTGCTCACTAGTACTGATGTTGATTGGTAATGCACTGCGTCCCTGCTAATTAGACCCCAGTGCCAGTGCTCTTTCCTTAAACACAAGACAATTGTTCAATTTTAACCCAATTGGCAAGGACTATAGCATCCCTGTAGGTTCCTAGTGAATGGTACTCCTGGTACCTAGGTCATGGGTACTAAAGAAGGTCCCTAGGGGCTGAAGCATGTATTATGCCACCCTAAGGACCCACACACAAACTGCATGCAGACTGCCGTTGCAAGAAGAGTAAAATGGTGCAATCCATTCTGAAAACACGACGTGGCATGCTCACTGCAGGTGAGTCCTGCAGGCCCTCATGCTGGCTCCCCCTGCGACAGTTCTCCTGTCCAACTTGACCTAAGTCTGCTACCCTCAGCTGCCTGTCTACCTGCTTCCTTCTGTGTGTGCCTCTTCTGCTCGTTTCTTGTCTGTTTCTCCTTTTCTGCTCTCTGTTTTGCCTTTTTTGCTAGTTTTTCTGCCCTTTGTTTTGCAGGCCATAGAGCCCTAAAACAGGGTGCATTATATTACATGTGAGGGCATATCTGCATCATTATTCCTAGTTCCAATGCTGAGCATTACAAGTGATCAGGAAGCCATGTTAAGGAATCTACTGGGCACTAGTCATTGCGAGTTACTCAGCTACATAATGGCTTCACTGAAAACGCAGATGTTTGGTGTCAAGCATCTCGTCTTAATACATTTGTACTGTTGCCAGTACCGGATTTATTATGGCATGCACCCAGAGGGCATCTTTCTAGTCCCGTAGTGTGCTGGGTGACTAGTATCTTGCAGTCCGCCACCACTGTCGACTTTCTGACCCTATGCAGATGAAAGCCCGTGCTCTTGGAGGCCAGGAGCAATGCCTGTCCGGCAGAAGGTAATCACACCTCCTCAAACAGGATAACTAGAAGATTAGCATCTAATGGCCAGATGCTTCAGAGCCTCTACCGCCTTTAAAATGTGACCATGGCTCCTCACTTACCAAAGGCCTGAGGAACGCTACCCCCTGCCCTGAGGCCCATTTGGTACCAGAGCAGGTGGTAAATTAGATAGTCTAAAGGCGTGTCACATAGGCTAGGCACACCCCTAAGGTGGGCCACCTAAAGTGTGCAGTTGAACAAGGGTTTTGTCATCTTGGTTTTGGTGAAACTAGGAACTCTAGGTTGAGATTATGCCCAATCCTCGCAGCAACTGGTCTTACAGAGGGTAGAGAAACCCCAGGGGTAGGTCGACCATTGGCTACTGCCCTGCTCTCCACTAAACACCCCTAAATTCGGTATTTTGGGGTCCCCCTGACCCCAACACCAGAGGTTCAGATTTGTCTGTCTGGGAACAGAAGGATAAAAAAAAATCGGGCACCGTTGAAAAAAGAGGACCTGCTCCGAATGTGGTGCCAAACCCTGCCTCGCTGCCGGTAACGTTGACAATTGCTTGTACTCCAGTTACCACTAGCAGCCTTTTTGTTACAGGTACTTTGGACTAAACCGTGTAGTGCTCGAGGCTACCAATGCGACCAGCACCTCTGACCCACACACACCTGGACAGGTAAACACAAAGGGATGGTGGTTCTTTGGACCTTGGGCCGCAAGCACCTTAAGTCTTAAAGGTCACCCTCTGCAACTGTTTGCAAATATATATATGCAGTACATGTCTATCCTCCCATAGGATAACATTCCCACGTTCTAGGCACATGTAGGAAAGTATGATCTTTCTGGCAGTTACCCACACTTTTTGCCTGGTGTCAAGTGTGTTTTGACTGTAGTACACTGGAGTCCTGCTAATCCGGACCCCAGTGTCTGTGCTCCTTCTTATCAATTTATTGGTAAGTACTTTGTACACACCATATTTGGTATACTGATGTACACATGTAAGTCCCTCGTATATTGTAGTAAGGTACCCAGGACATTGGTACACCAGGGTCTCCCATGTGCTGCAGCATGCATTATGCCTCTCATGAAATCCCATGCAAACTGGGTTTGCAGGTCTGCCATTGCAGCCTGCGTGAAATGGTGCATGCACTTTTCACTGCAGATATAAGGTTTTCCTTATATCCTGGTCACTGCTCTTAAAACCTATAAGCTACACCTAAGGTAGGCCTTACAGGCCACAGGCAGGGTGCATGAGCAGGAAGACCCCTAAAAAAACCCAGAGTCCATTCTTTGGCTTTGTAAGTGCAGCAAAGCGATTATCTGATAGAGACATCTAGCCGCAGATTCCTTAACTTAGAATATCCTCAGGCGTCACTGGTCCGGAAACTTTTGCGCAGCAGCACCTTTGCGCGCCGGGGGCGGCGCCATACGGCACCGCCCTGACGTCGTCCATGGGCGTGACATCAGCGGAGCCATATATGCCCCTCCCTGGCACGCCGACATCAGTTTTCTTCTTATCCGCGTCACGACGCGAACCCTGGAAACCAGCAGTTCCTGGCCCTGTTTTGGGCCTTCTCTGCACCGTTGGTGTCGTACCGGAACAGTGCGCAATGCCCTCCGGGTTCAAATCCTGTGTGGTCTGTGCGCGTCAGATGTCGGGCACTGACCCGCACCTAATTTGCATGTGGTGCCTTGGTGTGCACCACGATTCCAAACAATGCGGCGACTGTCAACAGATGAAGCCGAAGTCTCTATGGGAACGCCGTATGAAGTTGTTGGCCGCACGGCTGTCCAGCCCAGCCTCTTGTCGCCGCTCTCCCTCTCCAGAGGGAGCTTGTTCCTGAGGCCGCTCCCGGCGCCCTAAAAAAGGTAAATGAAGCCATAAGCGTTCTCTGAGGTCCACCTCTCGTAGGCGTGCTGCTGGTGCCCATTCCTCTCGTAAGGTGTCAGCTACGGTCGTAAGGTGTCAGCTACGGGCGCCCGGAGGTCACCTCCTCCATACCCTCCTTTTCCAGGAGTCGGAGCGACGCGCGCCCAAATGGAGGCCTACTCCCGGGCTCTTCAGGCCTATTTTGAGTCCCCCTCTCTCCCTGGCGCGCCTTCGGGCCCCACAGAGGTGGAGGGTACTCCGGCCAGGCCCTCATCGGCGGATCCTTCCCAGGGTTGTGTGCACCGACTCCGGAGCCGAGGCGACGACGTTGGGCCGTGGCCCAGACCGTCCTGGTTGCTCTAGCACACTTTGCCAGTCAGCGCATAGCCCTGGGCGGCTCCCTGTGCGGACGGCGGGAGCAGCGTCGGTGACTCCGGGCTCGACGCCAGGCTCACACCGCCAGTCAACGCATAGCCCTGTGCGGCTTCCTGCGCAGACGGCGGACGGGGCAATGCCGGGCTCAGAGCCGAGAACCACGTCGGACCCAATGACTGGCTCAACGTCAAAACCCACACCAAGCTCTAAATCTGATCCCACGTCTAGGGCAACGCATCTTCGGACGTCGAGGTGGCGCCTATCGTGGAGGCTGTCGATGTCCAGTCGACTCCGACACGGCGCCCGCCGACACCACTGTCAACGCATCCCTCGCCGCCTGTGTCCATCCGTTCATCGACACCAGCGTCCATTCCTGGGGTTAACCTCCCTCCGGATTCCTAGTTTCTATCCCCTCAGCTGGGTAGGGCGACTCCGGTATCCGCTACGGCCTTTTCGGAGGCTGCTGCTGCTTCCCCTGGTCGGGAGCAATTGGTGCAGGTCTCAAGTGTGGCATGGCCTTCGGGTCGTTCCCCAGCCCCGCTCTTTATGGCAACTGGGAGAATAAGCCTCCAACCGTCTCCTACAGACTGCCTCTTGTCCCCTCCTAGGGTGACTGCTGAGCTAGGGGCCGCTTATGCACGGACTATCAACCGGGCAGCTGCTATCCTCGGCGTTCAGCCTCCTATGGTACCCCTCATCCCCGATCCCTTAATTGATCTGTTCCATCTCGAACCCATTACCGTGGAGCCCTTGCTACCCCTTGGTGGTGCTTTATTAAAAGCCCTGCATGGCGCGTGGGCACGACCCTCTTCCGGAGCCCCAGTTGATAGGGCCATTGCTGGTAGGCACCATCCCACCTCGGGGGATCCATTTTGCCTGTCCCTCCACCCTACTGCTCAGGGCCTGGTAATTCAGGCAGCCTTTGGGTTGCAGGACTCCTCCACTTTACCCTTGTTTCCTCCCACCCAGTAATCCAGGTGGCTGGATGCATGTGGAAGACAGCTTTTTGCGTATTCTAGTGCGGCCATCAGCGCTTTAAACACTACATGCGTGTTTGCACATGCGTCCTCTGCACTCTGGGACTCCGTGGCTAACCTTCTCCCTTACGGAGGAATTGCGCCCCGAGTTACTCCATCTTGTCCTTCACGGCAAGGAAATGTCTCATTTTACAATACGCTCCTCCCTGGATACCACAGACTCTGTGGGCCCTGCTCTTGCACAGTCGGTGGCTTTGCACCGTCATGCCTGGATGCGTGACAAGCGCTTCCCTGATAATATTCGTGAGAGCCTCCAAGACATGCCGTTTAATGGAATAGACCTTTTTGGGTCCCACGCTGACTCGGCGATCTCCAGGCTTCTGTCAGGGCTACCGTAATTTTGCCTTGCTACTGACTGCTTGACTTTTCTTCTTCGTTGCGGTCTTCCTTTACGGACCAGTTTTTATCAGAGGCGGGTTGGTGCCTCTGTATTGGTATGGCTGGGTTGTTTTTGTTTCAAGTCCTCTGACTGTCTGTTTTGCCAAGAGGACCCCCTTCTTGCCAGGATTTGACTCTGCCCTATGTGGGGTATTGGCTGGTGGCAGGTGCCTGCCTTTGCCTTCGTACGCTCCTGTGGAGTTTTCATTATGGATATCCCTTTTGAGCTCATATACCTCCTTTTACTGCGTCCCGCAGGGTCGCATCGCTCTGTTGTCTGTGGTGCTTGGACTCAGGGTCTAGGTCTATGCTGTGTGGTATCTACCTCGCATAGCCTGGCATCTTGCTTTTGTCCTATGGTCTGTCTTTTGGTGCCAGCCCCTTCTGGGTTGTTCTCCCAAGTAGGGAGTTGCCGTGGACCTCTCTGTTGTAGGTTGTTATGGCCTTTTGGATTATTCCCCAACAGTTTTCTCCACATCCCCGCTGCTTTCGCGCAGGGATTTCTACGTTCCACTAGCATTCTTAAATGTGGCGGACTCGTAGAGACGGTTCTCCTTGAACCCCGCTCTTCCTGGCGTCTAGGACCCATGAGTTGGTCCTAAGTAGTTCCTTGTTAGGCTCGTCTTTTCTTCTAAATTGTCCTGCGAGAGGACTGTTCTCTCTCTTCCGGACTGCTGAATGACGTTGCTTGTAGCCTGGCCTAGTTCCACTTTCTGTGTAACTGCGGGTACTTTTGAGCTTACCCTAGTGCCTGGGTTTGGTCTGGTTTCAGCATCTTCTTGAGGCTGTTTCTGCGCCATTTTCTTCCTCATGTTGTTAGGCTTGTCTTTTCTTCTAAATTGTCCTGCGAGAGGACTGTTCTCTCTCTTCCGGACTGCCGAATGACGTTGCTTGTAGCCTGGCCTATTTCCACTTTCTGTGTAACTGCGGGTACTTTTGAGCTTACCCTAGTGCCTGGGTTTGGTCTGGTTTCAGCATCTTCTTGAGGCTGTTTCTGCGCCATTTTCTTCCTCATGTTGTTAGGCTCGTCGTTTCTTCTAAATTGTCCTGCGAGAGGACTGTTCTCTCTCTTCCGGACTGCCGAATGACGTTGCTTGTAGCCTGGCCTAGTTCCACTTTCTGTGTAACTGCGGGTACTTTTGAGCTTACCCTAGTGCCTGGGTTTAGTCTGGTTTCAGCATCTTCTTGAGGCTGTTTCTGCGCCATTTTCTTCCTCATGGCTTGTGCGGCCCGTTGCCTTCTTGTTATTGGGCTCATCTCAGCTGTTCCTGCTGTCTTGCTTCCTGGTGTTCCTCCTAGTCGCGTATGAGCGTCTTTCGGGCTGTGTAGGGGCATCCTTTCAATGCTCTCCACATGTCTGACTGGCAAGGGTCTCCGCAGTACTCTTCCTCTGTGGTACACGTGAGGGCGCTATGCGTTCTCTCCACCATACCACTTAACCAGTCCTTTGGGTTGGCTTGTCGACTTCCGCATCCTGCGGTTCTTTCGCCATAAGCTTCAGTTCTACTTCCTGCGAGGTGCTGAACTGTCTTTTAACACCAGTTTCTTTGCTGGGTGTGTTTTTCTTCCATGTCGGCCCATGCTGGGCGAGGGTCAGTATCCTGCTGCCTTCGTATCTTTACGGGAGCGGGTTTAACAGTGTTTTACGCTGTTCAAGTTATTTAGCTGGGGCTAGCTCTGGCTTCTTGTCGACACCTTGGATACCTTGGATACTTTTGATCCTTCATGCCTTTTGGTCTTCTTTCGAAGTTCGGCATTTTTTCAATCAGGCACAAGCATTCGGGCTTGGTGTTTTCCTTCTCTCATCCCCTCTACATGTGGGGGTTTTCGTGTTATTCTAGATGGGCTGTGGTGCCCTCACCTCCCCTTGATTCCCTGCTCTCTTCAGGTCTTAGCGGTCTGGTGGTTGGCTGCGCTGTCACTTCTGTCCCCACTGTGTCTTGCCCTTTGGTTGACAACACTCTTTTGGTCATTTATTGACGTTTGGGTTCTCTCTGGACCCTCGTGGGGTTCAGTCGCAGTCCCGCCTCCTCTAGGGGTATGGCTTTGGTATCTATTCTAAGTTAAGGAATCTGCGGCTAGACGTTGCTATCAGATGAACAAGTTACTTACCTTCGGTAACAATGTAGCCGCAGATTCCTTAACGCCCGCCCGGCCTCCCCATCCTGCGACAATCTTTTCAGGTTGGGCTTCTTCCCTTCGCCTCCCTTTAGGTGGCTTTGTTCCTCTGCGGGGTGATGTCTTCTCTTCACTCCGACTCACAAAGCTACATTCTGTTTCGGGGCTCTGCTTTGCCCATTCTTGTGATTGGACGGTATGCTCATGTGCCATGTGTCCTTTACAACTCCTACCCTGGGTTGTCCGATGTGAGTCTAATTCTTCCCTTCTGTCTTCTTCAACCGCTTGAGGTCTCTTGCCTCCTGTGCAATCTAGCGGTTGCAGTCTCTGACGATGCTGCATTCGGCAGGTAAATTTTTCGGATCTGACGTCTGCTTTTGGTTAATGCTTTATGGTACTTTGTCTTTGCTCCTGATTTCTGGACTGGTTGTCCTTCACTGTCATATATTCTGGTTGCAGCCTTTCTGCCGGCTGCTGTGATGGTTCACCTCGGAGCTATGGCTCAAATGGTGAGTCTTGTGCCTCTGGTAGCACAGGCTCACACAGGCCAAGGGTTCAATCCTGCCTATGCTCTGCATCTTCTTCTGCCTCCGGGGGAGGTTTTGGACTTAATGATTGCCGGGGTCCCTCCCATAGTGGTGCTCTGTTCTTTTCCCTCCCTCAGTTTGCACTATACGGTGCCTGGCACTGTCTTTCTATGGTGATGTTTGTTTCACCATACCTTGTTTTGCTTTTCTTTTTCTGCACACTGTTCCCATGTTTTCACAGTTTTTTGTGGTGGCTTCGTGTCCTGACACGGAAAAGTCTTCTGACGAAAAGTGATGTTGGCGCGCCGGGGTGGGGCATATATGGCTCCGCTGACTTCACGTCCATGGACGACGTCAGGGCGCCGCTTCCCGGCACGCAAAGGTGCCGCTGCGCAAAAGTTTCCGGGCCAGTCTGACGCCTGGGGATATTCTAAGTTAAGGAATCTGCGGCTAGACTATCTCTCTACCAGATACATTGTTACCGAAGGTAAGTAACTTGTTCTTTAGGTATGTAGTCGGCACTGTCAAAGTCGAGATGTCCAGCTACATAATGACGACACCAAACCAGGTCATGTTTGTTATCAAACATGTTGGCATGGCCGCTACACATATTCCAGTGCTAGTTGCATGCGTGCTAGCCAGTGTTGTTGCCGACCCCAGACATTATTCTGCCCTCCTGCTGCTTAGCCAAATTTGGGCAGGGGAAAGCAGAAAATAGAATTTCCTGTAGAGGAGAGGTGTAACCACCTCTTCTTTAGAAATAGTTGTCTTAGGCTAGGGTAAGGGTACTCTTGGTTGCCTTCCCCATCCCCCCTCACCCCTCCATGTCCAGCTCCTCGGGAGAAGCCCGGACCACCTCCAGGTGGCCACTTGATTCTGCCACCTTGAACATTAGATGGGCAGAGGCCCCTGGGGAGCATCTGACTGGTTACTTCTGTAGAGGGGCGTCCCTGCCCTCCCCACCCCGATAGGTGGGTCACTGCAGAAGTAGTCCGACCCCCTTTTCTGGGTTACTTAAGGGCTCCCCTGACGGTGAATCCTTAGATTCGTCCAGACTTCATCTTCAAGAACTGACTGGCTTCATCTGAAGACCTGTCTAACTCTTCTGCTGATGGGCACAACATTCTGCTGTTAGACCGAGCCAGGAACCAAGACAAAGACTGTTTAAGGTAGGAAGCCTCCTGCTGCAACTTTGTCTCCATGCTCTTCCAAGTTCTGCAACTTCCTTGGCTGTGCATCCTCCTGAGTCTCCCATGGCAAGAAGGAATCTCCCTTGAGGAGAAGAAGTCACAGCCCTGCATCCACAGGCACCTCGTTGACGACGATCCGCTTGTGGATCCTGATGTACTACGGACACCTCCAGGCTCCACAACTCAGGTTGTGATTTGTTGGCACTCCAGAGTCCTGGTCAGTCTTCCCTTCAACTTGGAAGGTTTTAATCCCTCTCCAGCAGAGTTGAACCGCATCCCTGTGCACAGTGTCTGTTTGCCTTTAAGGCTTGTTGGCTCTCCTGACCAAAGACCTTGAAGCTCCAAGAAGCCCCAGCCTCCAGCATCGTTAAGACCCAAGAGTGATGTTCTCCCTGCTTCTTTAGTGACATGGGAATCCCTCTTCTGTGTGCTGCCGAGGCCTGCCTACAACTCCCTGTGCCTGCTTCTAGAGGGTCCTTCTGAGGTCTCCTTCGATTCCTGCTGGCTCTCCTGCTTGCTGACTTACCCTTGCTGCGTGTGTCCCACAGACCCTGTTGGTCTGCAGCTAAGCATTGTTTCCTGCAACACATCTGTTGCTTTTCCCAAGGCATGTTGGTGGTCCTGCTGGCCACTGACTCTCCTGCACTGTTTGACCAACGTGGGACAGCTCGCAGACTGCTCCTGTGTTCCTGCGTCTTCGCCTGGGCTCTACAGCTGCATCTTCAAAACTACAGTGCTACAGCAAAGTACCTCTGACAAGGGCTGTCATCGTGCTTCTGCTCCTCCTGGACAACCATGGGTGGTTTGGACTCTGTCCCCTTCCTTCACAGGTACTGCTCTTCCAGGATCCATGTTTCGGCTCCACTGACCTGGTCCACGAGACACTGTAGCCACCAGGCAGCCGAGGTCCCCCATTGACTTCAACGGGCAGTTCTGACACCACTTCCCACCTAGGCACCCAGAATCTCTGGTGTATTTTTCCTGGTTCTCTGCGTATCCACGGGTGTCCTCCAACCCCCCTAGTTGCAACAGGTTTCCTTATGGAAGGGTCCTGAATCCATAAAACTCCAACTGCGACTTCCCCATGTTCTTCTATATGTGTACCATTTATTGACTGTGTGTTTGCGCAACAGATGCTTAACACTTCCCTCCGATAAGTGACTAAGCTACTCGACCACTCTATCACAAAAAGAGCACTTGGGATAATTAAAGTAAGCCTTATAAACCAATAGGGCTGTCTGAACTTTTTGCATGGTGTGCGCCTACATGGCACACTACATAAAGACAGCTTCCTACAAGGTGTCCCTCCTCCAAGTCTGTATACACCTTCCTTTGGGATACATTTGTGTCATGGTGTGCTGTCCATAACGTTGATCCCTTACTTCACCTTTATCCAAGGTTCTTTTATTTGCTTTAACTTTGGGTGAGCACGGTTCTGCTCTGGGCACAGTTAAAGGCTATCTTAATGCCATCTTTACTTCTTTGCGGTTGCTTGAGCAATCTTCTCTTTAAGTCACTTGTTGTGGCTAGGTTCCTTAAAGGCCTACAGCATATGTTTTCTCCTAGCCCATTCATCATGCATCAGTGGGACCTCAGCCTGGTCCTCACTTTTCTCATGCGTGCACAATTTGAGCCTCTGCACAATTGCCCCCTCAGGCTATTGACCACCAAAACTGCTGTTTAAGTGGCCATAGCATCAGCCAGGAGAGTCAGCGAAATCTCAGGACGCGCTCTGTGCATACTGCTTATACCACATTCTACTCAGACAAGTTAGTTCTCCGTACACTTGCCTCTTTTCTTCCAAAGGTTGTGACTCCCGTCATGTAGGCCAGAATATCACCTTGCCTATCTGCTTTGCTCTGCCTGATCCCTCCAAAGAGAAGAGACCCCACCGTCTGGACCCCAAAAAAGCGTTTTCGTTTAATCTTGTCTGCACAAAAGAATTTCTGGGTGGACAATCAATTCTTCGCGGTCCAAATAGGAGCTAAAAAAGGGAAGGCATTGCAGAAACTGACCATCTCAAGATGGATCGTTCTATGCATTAAAGTTTGCTACATGTTGGCCAAGAAGCAACCTCCTAGAGGGCTTGCGGGCTCACTCCACCAGAGTCAAGGCTGCAACCTGTGTGTTAGCGCATGGCTTCCCAGTTCTGGACATCCATCAGGCAGCAATATGGCCTTCACAGCACACATTCACTGAGCACTACTTCCTGGACAGTCAGGTTCTTCGTAATGGGGATTTCAGCTGTTCGTTGATGCAGGACTTTGAGTTAATTGGTTTCGCAGTCCCACCTCCAGGGTGGTATTGCTTGGGTAGCTATTCTAAGATAAGGAATCTGTGCGTAGAAGTCTCTATCAGATGAACAGGTAACTCATGGTAACGCCGTATCTGGTAGAGAGACTATCTTGCCACAGATTCCTTACCAATCTTCCCTGCTGTGTGAACCAATTACAGTGTAAAGGACACCTTGGCCCTTAGCTTGTCACACTAGTAGTCCGTTCTTATCGTGTCTCTGCGCTCCTGCATGGAAAATTGCAAAAGTAACTGGCGTCAATGCACCGGGTTGGCACCTATATAGGTAATGTGCATGTCACTTTTGGCGCAGATATAGAGCTGGCGACGCCACCTACTGGCACACAGGGTTACTGCTGGACAATCTTCCAGATATACTCTGTAGCCTGTGCATATTCTAAGGTAAGGAATCAAAATTTGCCTAGCATCGTAACGGTAAGTTTCAAATCTATTAAGGACACGGAGGCGAGGATTATGCATTTCTTTCTCCGCTATAATAAATGTACAAAACTCACAGCAGCCTGAAAAGCAATAATCATTTTTTCCACCAAAACTCATGGAAAAAGATGCAAATCCGATAGAAAAATAAAGTCCGAAACTCAGACTACAAGTCCCATGAGTCCATAGGAGCCATCAGACAGTAGGTCCTTCCACAATGTCCATGACTTTCAGATAGCACCTCCATCTTAGCTGACCCTCCTCTTTCTTCCCATGAGTCACGCTACTTCATTACTGGTCTTGTTTTGAACCCTCGTTCCCTAAAACAAATGGAGACACTGTAAGCTTTCTCACGGACCAAACGACCAAAGCATGGTTTTGCATATCATGACCAACAAACACACGACGATACTTGCTACCCAAGAGAAATTACTCCAAGAAAGTGAAATATGTTACTTACATACATAAGGTTAGGTTTGCACAAAAAGTGCTCCGGGAGGGATAATCCTCGCCTCCATGTCCTTAATAGAATTTAAACTTACCTTTACGATGCTAGGCAAATTTTGATTCTATGTCAGGATCGGAGGCTCCGATAATGCTAGTTCAAAGCTTACTTACCACCAATTGTTCAACGTCCACAACTGGTTTGAAATAAAAACGCTTAAAGGTTGAATCCAAAGACAAATCCGCTGCACGCATACGGTCTTCGAAGCGGGCCCCCAGAGAGAAAGCTTTAGACGCCATTGCACCTCTGGTTGAGTGGGCTCCGAACTGCTTTGTGTCGATGCCTGCTTCCTGCATGACCCACCGCAGCCATCTGGTTATAGTGGGCTAGGAGACTGATTTATGCAGTTTTCTTAAGGCTGTAAGAAGCTGATGCTCGCCCAGAGGGCGTAATTCCAGAGTCATATCCTCATATGCCTTGCGACAGTTCACAACACACAACTTGGGCACATCCGAAAAGGCTGGGTATGAAATAGTCCTAGAAAAGAACTTAGTATGGCGGCCCACCGTAAACGTCACCCCGTCAGGGGAGAAAACCCTCGCTGATATATCCAACGCCCAAACATCAGAAATCTTCCAACAGGAGACCATGCACAGGAGCATGGCCAATTTGGTCGAAATATCTTTCAAAGACAGATACTGGTTGGACTGCCAAGAGAGGAAAAGATTCAAGACAAGATTAACGTCCCACAGAACAGGATAGAGCGGTTCCGGGGGCAACGACAGGCGAATACCCCGCAACAGCCTATAGACGAAAGGATGCTCCCCAACCCGGGCTCCCCCCACCGGACAATGAGCTGCTGAAATTGCAGAACCCACTGCGTTAAGAGCGGTACGCCACACCATCTATCGCCAATTCCGCAAGAAAATTTAGGATGGGAACAACGCCTGCGGCCATGGGATCCAAATCCCGTCAAAGACACCAACGCATCCACTAAGTCCAGGCAGAGCGATAACGCTTGGAGGTACTGTTGGCCCAGGACTTGGATAAGAGGACTTCAGCCGGTCCCGAAAGTCCTGGGAGCGACCAACGCTGCCTGAAAGCCGCCATGCCATGAGGCGGAGAGAGCCCTGGGAGACCTGGGGATGTTGTTGTTCGTCCGGATCCAGAAGGAGACTAGGGAACCGGGCGAGTAGGATTGGAGAATCCCAGGAAAGTTCCAGAAGAACTGGAAACCAAACTAGGTACCTCCAATGTGGCGTCGTCATTACCACTTCTGCCGGCAGATCTGAGACGCCGTCCGCACTATCATGGAGAATGGGGGGAAAGCATAACCCTTCTCCAGACTCCACTCCTGAAGGAAAGCATCCATGGCCTCCGCCAGAGGGTCCGGCCTCCAACTGAAAAAACGCAGGAGCTGATGATCCATGCGGGACGCAAAAAGATCCACCGAAAAAGGACCCCAAAGGTCTGTCAGCCAATTGAACACGTGAACATCCAGTTTCCACTGGCTGGAGTCCCTCAGATGCCTGGAGTGCCAGTCCGCTACCTTATTGGCTTGACCTGGCAGATACTCCGCTGTCATGGAAATGTGATGAGCCAGGCAATAATCCCAAAACTCTTTTGCCAGATTTGCCAGAGCTCGGGAGTGAGGACCTCCCAGGTGGTTGACGTGACAGACCGCGGAGACATTGTCCATCTTCAAGAGGACACACAAACGTACTCTGTCCCTGGTTGAGCAACGAACAGCGAAGGAACCCGGTAGGAGTTCCAAGCAATTGATGTGTAAAGCCTGTTCATTTGATGACCAGGCGCCGCCGGTGGAGAACTCCCCACAGCGGGCGCCCCACCCCGACCTTCTGGCGTCGGACTCTATGACTAAGTCCGGAACCGATCCGAAGATGGCCCTGCCGTTCCAGGCTTCCATGTGAGTGAGCCACCAAGACATTTTCTCCTTCACCTCCGCTGAGAGGGAAACCAACTGGTGATGGGATAGGCCTCGTCTGAGGTGATGCTCTTTTAAGCGCTGCAGGGCTCGATAGTGAAGGGGCCCCGGGAAGATCACCTGGATGGACGACTATAGGAGGTCCACCACCTGGGCACCCTGCCAGAGGGACGTATGAGCCTTGGAGATTGTCTGCCTTAACTTGTGCCGAATTTTGGCCATTTTCCGAGACGGCAGACTTGGAGAACACCGAACTGAGTCCACGACGAACCCGAGGAACACCATACTCTGAGCAGGGCTGAGAATTGACTTGGACTCGTTGATGACGAAGCCCAAACCCTGCAAAAGAGAGACCGCCTGCTGCAACTGACCTACCAACTTCTTGGGGCATTGTGCCATGAGTAAGAGCTTGTCCAGATACACAATCATACGGATGCCTTGGCTTCGGAGGAACTCCACCGCGGGGTGGAGCACCTTCGTGAAGCACCAGGGTTCCAATGAAAGCCCAAACGGAAGGGCAGTGAACTCGTAAATGTGATCCTTCCACCAAAACTACAGGAACCTCCGATGCGGCGGGTGGATGAGAACCACCAGGTAGGCATCTTTGAGGTCCACGCGAACCATCCAGTCGGCTGGAAGAAGGACATATCGAAGGAGATGAATCCCTTCCATCTTGAAATGCTGGTAAACTAACCACCTGTTGAACTCCTTGAGGTTGATTACCGGACGTCGCCCCCGTTGGGTTTGTCCACCAAAAAGATATTGCTGAGGAACCTGTTGAGATGCAGAGCTGAAGGACAAATTGCTCCTTTGCGTAGCAGCTCGGATAGCTCTTCATCGACCAGCTGTGCAACGGAGAAGGTAATGGGATGAGGACGGCCTAGCTGGCGGGGAAGATCGTAAAACTCTATGTGAAACCCCCGGACAATGGCATCTGTCGTAATAGCCACCCAAACACCCTGGAAGGCTGCTAGCCAACCTCCGATAAGGACCTGCGCCGCAGGCAAGACACTTACTGTTGGAACCACCACCACCAACATTGGTTTTGAAACCTCCACGACCTCGGAGTAGTTGTCCTCTGGTGGGGTAAAAATGTGTGTAGTTTGCAGTCAAATTATACTGTCCCCTTCTGGAGCCTTGTCCCCTGCTGGGATTTTGCTGGCCACCACGGCCGGTCGAGCGGCTCCTGCCACGACTGGACCTTTGGGAAAAACGGGGCTGGAAGACCCTTTTAATATTGGACTGGGCCTTGTCCAGAGAAGTGAATGTAGCTATGAATCTTCCCAATTCCTTTATGAACGGCTCTCCAAAGAGGCCCACCTGTGCCATGGCTAGATCCCCAACTTCGGTTCCAATTTATTAAGCAGGGAGCGACGGCATTCCGTCGAAAGGGCACAATTGGCATTGCCCAAAAAGACTACGGCTCACTGAGCCGAATTTGAGAGCACCTCGGGGGATATGGTGGAACCTGTCACCTTAGCCTCCTCTGCCATATCTAAGATCTTAGTGAGGGGCCCAATCGTATCCAACAGCTTGTCTTGACTGGAGCGCCAAGAACGATCTATGCCTTTCCTAGGGTCCTTTATGTATTTTGCCAAAAAGGTGGCCATCTTGGAGTCTAGCTCCGGGGTGAAGGCCACTTTATCCTCTAAAGAGGGCCTCGGACACTCTGCCCATAAGCTTCCCCGAGCTCCCTTCTCCAGGGGCTTGTGGAGACGGCCGGCCACGGACTTAGCCACCTTGTCCCCAGGTACCCAAGCCGCCGACCGAGGATGAATTATCTCATCCGGGTCCAACATGCCCGAGCTATCCTGCGGCATCTCAGTGGAAGTACTGGCCGGGCGCCAGGACCGCGAAGACTCCCCATCATCCGATTTACCCGGCGAGCTACCGTCATGTGACGGTGAACCCGGCGCAGGAGACTGCACAGGCACCTTGCCAGGAGGTGGCGCAGGGGAAGGAACAACCCCTTTAGCCAGAAAATCGCTTTTCAGGCGCTCAAACGCACCTTTGTCCACCCCCTGCGGCGCCTCAGGACCACCCTCCAAACAAGACTTCTTAGGGGGCAGGGGCCCCTCCCCAGGGGAGTGGGCTTGCGCCAATTTTGTACATTCCTGCACTATGCGGTCTGAAAGACGCTGCTCTATGGGCCCCATCACCTCATTCACGCACCTATAAATGGAGCTGACGACTGCCTCAAAAAAATCATCGTCATAAGGGAGGTATTCCTGGACCTCCTCTTACTCATACACGTCGTCCATGGGGACAGAAAAAAGGGGGAACAAGCACTGGCAGGCCTAAAAAACAGGTGGCTGACTCTCACTGCCACCAGAAGCGGTAGCTTCCTGCTGAACTCCAAGCCAAAGGCAAGCCTGGGGGACCCAGAGGCAATATTGGCAGACCAGAGGACTGCAAACGATTTAGCGCTGGCTAAATAACGCTATTGAGGGTGCACACGCCTCAGACGCGCGTAAGCCCTCTGCAAGACTGACCGGGCTTTCACAGCCACCCAGCGCGTCAAACTGACACCGTGCACAGCGCGCCCATAGGCGGAAACGCATCAGAACCGCACTACGGACCCCCGCCGGGGCATGAAACCGAGATAAGTGCTGGGGAAAATACAGACCCCGAAGGGCGTTCAGGTATGGCAGCAGGGGACAAGGCTTATGAATGGTCCAGCTTCTGCAGCACGGCTCCTCAACCGAGGAGACACGCCGCGGGACCAGAGAGATCGCACAACAAAGGGAAAACGGTTGCGTAAGGAGCGCAAATGCTCGTAAAGAACAAAAAATATCACAATCCCCCTCCGCACCCCATTCCCCTTGGGCCACAAACATCACAACATCAGAGAGAAGTAAAAAACCAACTTAACTGCAGCGAAGAAAGAGGAGGGTCAGCTAAGATGGAGGTGCTATCTGGACGTCATGGACATTGTGCAAGGACTTACTGTCTGATGGCTCCTATGGACTCATGGGACTTGTAGTCTGAGTTTCGGACTTTGTTTGTTTTACTATCGGATTTGCATATTTTTCCATGAGTTTTGGCAGAAAAAATGTTGTTTATTGCTTTTCAGGCTGCTGTGAGTTTTGTACATTAATTAAAGCGGACAAAGAAAAGCATAATTGGAGCCTCCGGTCCTGTCATAGAATCTGCAGCTAGATAGTCTCTACCAGATAAGGCGTTAGCGAAGGCAAGTACTTTCTTCTTCCCAACGCCCTGTATACTCACATTTGCACGGAGAGCTACCACTCATCACTTTAGTACCTGGTTAATCTATTGTTTATGCTATCTGGGCAGTTAGTTGGGTCCTAACCTTTGTGTGCGTATTTGTACAGTCTTTGCATAGTTAATTGCTTAATAAAAAAGCCTGGTCTACTTTGGGGGTGAAACCTTTGTTGCACCTTTGCAAAATATGGCCCATTTTTTAGAATCCCCAGAACCCTCTGTCAAATCACAGACTGGGTCAACTTTCCAATTTGAGTGAGAGAATCTGGTGGAATGTATTTCATGGACTACCTACAAATTACTTACAAGTGGTGCGTTCCAGGCAACGATCAGTACTTTAACATTACAGGATTATTTGTTGTATTTGGGATTTTTCTAAACTCATTTCACCATGGATAGACAAAATGAATTTTCTAATCTAATGTAGATAATGTGCATATAGTTATCTTTATAAGTAAACACAACGATGGCAATGAAAGCGATTAATAGATATGGTGGTCTAACTGGCGATGCAGTAGGACGCACGCTGGAGGAGCTCCGGCAGGCTGCCGCGCACCAACGCTATCACAGCGGAGCTGGGGGTCCCCTGACGCTCACCTCGGGGGTGTCCTAGGTGCGGGGGATCTGTGGCACCCCTGGGCGGGCGGAGGACGGCATGGGGGCAGCGGTGTCCCGCGGAGGCACCTCGATCCGGCGGTTGGTGCGCCAGCCATTTTGTGGCGATCGGACCGGAGGCTTCCGGACTTGTAACGCGGGCGGACCTTATACCCCACGAAGACGCCTGACGCTGCCTGCGGCCTCCGGAGGTGAGGGAGCCATCGCGGGAGTGACCGTCCTGATTGTGGAGGGTGCAGAAGGCAGACCTGGGACGCAGGCACGGCCGGACGGGCGGCGGGCCTGTACCCGACCCGGACCCGCCATTTTCCGCGCCACAACGGTGAGGCGTCTTGGAACCCGGGGCCCCGCTGGGTGGCTCTCCCGGCCCGGGGGGGCCTCCCCCTGCCTAGAGAGTCGGTGGTGACCGGGGAGTGCTGGTAGGAGGCCGCGGCTCGACTTCCTGCCGCCACTTCGCCTCCCCCGCTTTGTGGAT
Organism: Triturus cristatus; assembly: GCF_964204655.1. NCBI lineage: Eukaryota > Metazoa > Chordata > Amphibia > Caudata > Salamandridae > Triturus > Triturus cristatus. The sequence goes on from NC_140581.1 coordinate 275,242,020, forward strand.
GCCGGGACGGCGCCTTCGGGAATGTGAACGACCTGGGCTGCATCAGCTTGCGGTTCTGCGGCTCTTACGTGGAGGAGCGCCCACTTCCATCTGCCTTGGGCCTGTGTGAGTCTTCGCAGTGACTTGCGTGGAGACCAGCGGAGGCAGCGCGGGGGTTTCTCGGGCCCCCAGGAGTTCGCTACAGTGGTAGCCGCCATATCGCCTGGAACTGTGAGTACGAGAACTGCTGGGGTGCACGTCCCTGACCCCTCGCTGTGGGCCCTGTGGGGGCATTGGGGGCGGGCGATCACCCTGGCCGGCGCTGCAACTCTACCATCAGGGAGGCCTAGCTATTATCGTGCCCCTCACTGGCGCGGGGCGGGAGATGCTTTTGGGACTGCCTCTGGCCCCCATTGGTAAGGTTGTCGACCGGGACTGCATCGCGGGATAGTTTGGGCCCGTGTAGGTCCTTCCTGGGCCGCGCTGGTGCCCTGCCTGCCATCCTTGAGCCGCACTGCCCCCCCAGAGGTAGCGGGGGCGCGGCGCGAGGTGTCGCAGGTAGTCAGGCTGCCCAGTACAACGCTTGTGGCCTGCCAGTTTGTGAAGCGGTGGGGCCCGGACGGCGGCGGTTGGTGAAGAGGACTGGCCGTCGCTCGCCGACCTGCAGGTGGCTGAGTGGCCTGGCGGTGAGTGACGATCTCAGGCGCAGGGAAGCGGCAGAAGTGGACTGGGGGCGGCCTTTGAATGTGGAGAGACCTTGCCTCCGGTACCACGCCCTTGCGCCGTGAGGAGGTCCTGTGCCGGGGGTTGCCTGGGGCCCGGGCCGCCACCACCTCGCCTGATGCTGGTGGTGTCGGGCTGTGGCGCCTTGGACGTCACTTGCCTGGCCTGAACCTGGTCTGATAATGCTCGCTCTGGTGGGGCGAGAGCTGGAGGTCGGGCCGGACTGCATGTTTTCATAGGGCGCTCATGTGCTTTCACGGGCTGTGGGTGTCTGACAGGGGCTACTGGCATCTTGAGTGACTCAGTACTGTGGAGCTGTGGTGGTGGCCTGCATGCTGACATCCCCTACTCGGCAACACTTGGGTCCGCTGGACCCGCGGGGAGACTGAGCACCTCTCACGGAGCCTGTGGTGGAGAGGGGGACCTTTCACGAGGCCGGTGCTTTGCAGTAGTGGCGGGGGGACCTCCGTTATCTGTTAGGTCTTCACATCGGCTGTCCCACCATACCTCCAGTATGACGCGCACTAATAGAGTCAAAGACGCCCTGGGGCCAGCCCCAAAGGACAACTCAGTGGCGGCCTTGTGGGGCAAGATGGGCTCGTCTACATCCGCGGAGGGACAGGCGCCAGCTGGGGGGGACTCGCTCCCAGTGACACAGGCCTTTATGTCCTCCATGTCTGAACTGAAATCTGAGCTTGGCTCCCTGCGCACCGAAGTGCATTCCTGTGTCAGAGAGTTCCGGAGAGAGGTAGCGGATCTTGGGGGACGGGTAGATGGCTTGGAGAAGACGCTGGATTCCCGGAAGGAAGACCAGGAGCAGCTCCGGCAGCGCCTGGCTGTCCTGGTTGACCAACACATAGAATTGCAGCTGAAGCAGGAGGATTTGGAGAATCGAAGTCGCCGGAATAACCTCTGCATCCGGGGGGGGGGGTCCCTCTTGATGCAGAAGGGAAAGACATCATGACGTATGTGGCGCAGCTGCAGCATGAAGTCTGGGGTGATGACGACGCCTCTCCCCCGGCCCTGGATCCGGCTCACCGGGTCACTGGACCTGCGGGCAGATAAGGCCTTCTTCCTGATATATTAACCAGGGTCAATTTTTTTACAGAAAAGGAAGCTATTCTACGGGTGGCAAGACCTCACGTATGAGGGACATAAAATTCAGATTTTCCAGGATCTGGCCCCCACTACTCTTTGACGCCGTCGTACCTTCAAACCAGTGACTGATAGGTTGCGAAGTCTGAATATCCCCTATCAGTGGGGTCATCCTTTTGCGCTTATATTTACCTGGGAGTCTCGGCGAAGGGTGATCCAGTCCTAGAGGGATGCGGCGCAGTTGCTCCGACTCCCCGACTCGCGGCCCGACAGCCCCGCTCGCCCTTCATCATCTGCAAGGGTTCCTGCTGAGCCAGCTTGGTCGACCGTGCGCCGGCGTAGGCACACCCCTCCTCTCAATGAACAGGACTCCCTGCAGGCTAAACAGGACATAATAGAGCACATTAAGTCCTTATAAGGTGACAAATCTGACTCTGGCCCAGAAACTCCACCTCCGTGATCAACAGTCTTGATTTTTGTGGTGACTCCTGGAGCTCTTCTCTACGACCACTGCTCCTTATGGTCTAGGGTTTCCTAGGTGGGCTTGGTCTATTGGGTGGGGGGGGGGTCTTGCAGTCCCCCAGCTCTTAGTACCTCTTTCTCTTTTGTGTGCGGGGTGGCCAAAGCCGGAGCCCTCTCTTTAGTTGACTTCGAGATCGGTGGAGAGCGTACCACCCTCTATTCCTGGGAGAGTGACGTCTCTTGGCTTGTCCGAACCCTCGGGTGTAGGCTGGCCGGCGATTGGAACAGGGACATGTGGCCTGGTTGGCCGACGGGTTCATCCCCTCTCACTTTCTGCCCTCCTACTTACCTGTATCTCTCCTTCTTCTTTTCTGCAGGCGTTGGGTATGGCGGGCGGTTGCTTCAGCTATCACGGCGCGCACCTGGGGCTAAAGTCGGCGCGCCCCTGGTTTTCCTCCCTATCTCCCGGAAGCGCTCTCTTCGGTGGCATGATGGACTAACTTGGAACTTGACTTCCCCATGGCTGTTTCTGGCCCATTAAAGATACTAACCCTTAATGTTAAGAGCCTGAATTCCCACAACAAGCGGCCGCAGGTGTGGCGCTACCTGCGACAACATAGCCCTTTTTCTGCAAGAAAGTCACCTGCTGCGCGTAGACACTCCCCGCATGGCACACCCAAGCTATCCCCTCCAGTTCTGGGCGTCGGCGGACACCAAGCCCGGGTGGCTATTCTCTGTAGGCCTGGAATCAGGCAGGGGCGCTAAAGTTTATCGCAGTCCGGATGGACGCTTCATAAGGGCGGAGGTGCGGGTGGGGAGACGCCTACTTACACTGTGCAATGTTTATGCACCGAACCAGATGCAAGACCCCTATCACCGAACACTTATGCCGGAACATGTGCCACATGGTGAGCCCGCCTTAATTTTGGGGGGAGATTTTAACCTTGTATGGGACCCTGCGATGAACCGTAGCGAGGCTTCTTCCAATGGGGCGGGAGCCATGTCCTCTACACTATGGAAACAGATAACAGATCTTGGTTTGCTGGATGCTTGGCGATATCATTCACCGGAGGTGCGGGATTACTTGTACTATTCTCACATTCACCGTTCGTACTCGCGTATTGACTATTTATTCATCTCCCATGATGCCGTGCGGGACACGGTGGGGGCGTCTATGTCCGACATATCGCTATCTGATCATGCCCATGTGGAGCTATTACTGCAGGATCCGGCCGCCTCTCCTGCCCGCTCTCGGCAGTGGTGCCTGCCGCCGCACGTCTTGCGTGACCCGGCGGATGTGGAGAACATACGGTCCACCATTGACTCCTATTTTGTGACCAATGATCTTCCCGAAACTCCTTTTCCAGTGGTGTGGGATGAGTTTAAGGCTACCATCCGCGGCCACATCACATCCTTAGCGATTGCGCGTGCCCGGGACCAAGGACATAAAGGCGCTAGAGCAACAGGATCAGGGTCATTCCTCGGTCGCAAATCGACGTCTGCTTGCTAACCTCCGGAGCCAGCTCTGCACGCTATACACTAATAAGGCAGAGCGGTCCCTGCTAACCTTAAAACAATGATATTTTGAGGGGGAGACAAAGTGGGCAGAGTATTGGTGCAGCGCCTGCGGGCACGCGCGGCGAAGGCCCACATAGCGAATATCCAAACGCTGGACGGGGTCTGGGCCGTCACGGAACGAGCTAAATGTGAGGCCTTTCGGGCCTATTACGCTGCCCTCTATGGAGCGGACGACCCCTCGGCAGCCGATAATGATGACTTCCTAGCCCAATGCCCCTGGACACCAATTCACCCACAACATGCCCAACAATTAGAAGACCCCTAACGGTGGAGGAATGGCAGGCGGCGCTGAAGGATCTGCCTCTCGGGAAGACGCCGGGGCCAGATGGCTTGCCATTGGTTTTCTACCGTATGTTTCTGCCACAGCTCCAGCAATATCTCTTGCGGCTGTAGAACTCCTTCTCGGGTGCGATGGGGCCGTCGTCCTCTATGGGTATGGTGGAAATACCCTTATTCCTAAACCGGGCAAGGACCCCACTCTGTGCGCGTCTTACCGGCCTATAGCTTTGCTGAACACGAATCTTAAAATCTACACCAAAATGCTCGCTAGACGCTTGGACCCCCACATGCCCGGACTTGTGGAACCGGACCAAGTTGGCTTCATCCGCAGCAGACAACTGAGAGAGAGAGAGGGACCCCTTGACCAAAGGAGAGGGGCACCACTAAACGACCTTAGTCACAAAAGAAGCCTCCTTTGGCAACTACACACTTCACCAACCAGTAATACACACAAACCTCACAGTAGTAGGGTGAGAATGGACACTAAGGATGTAATCAAAGAACAGTGTCTAAGAAAAAATTATTTAGCAAATGTATTCACAGATCTCAGATAATCACCTATATCACAAAATATAAAATATTATTTAGATATTTAATAAAAACTGACAGTCTCAGAAATTTATACACAATGAAATTTAGTTAAAAAATATTAAAAACCTTATAGCAAGTAGAGTCACTAACATATGAATTAACCTACACAACAAAGCATTTACAAATTGGGGGGGGGAAAAAAAGGAAAAGTACATCCTATTTAGAACGAGGAAACCACCAAATCAAGGATTCATCAATTGTGACCACAGTAAATATTGATAAAGTATATATGTCAAAGACAATTGTCATCTCAGATTTTTTGTAGTTTCCTCTCCATTGAGCATAGACGCGTTTCGGTGGGCACTAATACACAGCCATCACCTTCAGGAGTTTTGCATAAGATCCCAATTTAAATATAACAATAATTATTTCATTCAGGGCAGATCTCCCTGTGAGTCTAGCCAGGAATTCTCTTCTACGAACCCGAGCTGCCACTTCAAGTTAAATCAATGAACAGCCTTAGACACGCATGTTAGAGTCTTATACCAACTACCAAATAGTCGTCCGTTTATTCAAATGCGATCATCATGGATAATCAACTAAAAAAAATTCTAGGCCCTGAGCAGGTACTGAATGCAGATACCACCCATATATTTGGGCCGTCCCTGTGATTGATTAATAATTTCCACGGATAATCGATAGGTAGATCTCTTAAGTCTTGTACTTATTTTCTTCACCCAAGACGTTAAAAATGGAATAGTCCCAGAACTAGGATCTATGCAGTCGCTGTATTCAGCCTCATATCTCCTGCGGGGTGATTTCCTCCGATTTTAGTCCGACATGCCCGGGCTTGTGGAACCGGACCAAGTTGGCTTCATCCGCAGCAGACAAGGGGCGGACAACGTGCGTAGAATCGCGCACCTGGTGGGAAAAGCACGACACTGGAAAATACCAGCATGCCTTCTCTCGCTGGACGCGGAGAAGGCGTTTGACCGAGTGGAGTGGGGCTTTCTCCGAGCGGTATTACAAAAGGTCGGACTGGGTGAGAATATGATCTCTATGATCATGGCCCCTTATCTTTCTCCGCAAGCTCGGGTTCGAGTTAATGGGCAGCTTACGGACCCCTTCTCAATCTCTAGAGGTACATGACAGGGCTGTCCCTTGTCACCTCTGCTGTTTGCCCTGGTGGTAGAACCCCTAGCGGAGATGATTCGGCAGCATCCGGACATACATGGGATCTCCCTTGGGGGCCGGCAAAACAAGGTCGCACTCTTCACGGATTACCTTATCATGACCTTGTCGCGCCCGCATACATCTCTTCCGGCGCTCCATACCCTTCTGCAGTCTTTTGAGAAAGTCTCGGGCATCAAAATTAATCATGGCAAATCTTGGGCTCTGAATCTCACGATTCCTCCAGACGAGGTGCCGGTCCTGAAAATGCTCGCTCCTTACCAATGGGCCGCGGAGCACATCTGATATCTTGGCCTCCAACTGACCCCCACCTTGGACAAATGGACACAGGTGAACTGGCGAGAGTGCTGGCGAACTGTTCTGGAAGACCTGAGGGGTTGGAAAAACCTCACGATCTCTTGGTTGGGTAGGCTTAATGCTGTAAAAATGTCAATACTCCCTAAAATCTTATATTTATTTCAATGCCTCCCCACCCCAATACTGCAACACCAAATACAGGGCCTACAGCCCGACCTCATTCGCTTTATCTGGGGCGGGCGCAGGCCGCGATTCTCCCACAGGACCCTCATGTCACCGCGCGACAGAGGGGGGGCCTTGTGTGTCCTAACCTCTTGGACTACTATTGGGCCTCGCATCTCTGTTTCGTGTCGGAATGGATAGCCGTTATGAGTGAAAAGGTGTGGTTCCACATGGACAAGAAGGTAACTGGACGTTCAATTTGGGACCTTGCCTGGCACTCGCGCACGGCACGCTCGCGCAGTGCCTACATGGCAGTCTCTACCAAAACGGTTCTGGATATATGGGACACGATTGCAGTACGTAGGGGTTTAACGACCTTTCCCTCCCCCACACACTTTTATTTCGGGGAACCCAGCTTTTCCCCTGGCCTGTCATCCGCCAGCCTTTGCGAATTGGTTACAGGGGGGGTGTAGGGTGATTGGTGATCTGTACGAGGGAGGCACACTTAAGACGTTTGCCCGGTGTCGGGAGGACTTTGGACTCCCGATGAACGCGGGTTTGCAGTACGCGCAGCTGCGGCATTGGGTGTCCTCCCCAGAGATGCACAGGGCCGCTACCCGTCCGTTCACCCCGTTTGATCGGCTGATCCGGTCCTTTGATGAGTCAAGGGGCCTGATCTCTCGCACATACCAGATTTTACAACATCCCCCGGTCCTATCTCCGCACCCCTACCAGCGCTAATGGCAGGCGCTCTCAGCCACGAAAAACACCCCAGCACAGTGGCATCGTCTTTGGCGGGATATTCCTGGGGTCTATCGCAGGATCCCGCAGAGGGAAAATGCATATAAAATCATGACTCAATGGTACTATACGCCTACTCGCCTGCACAAAATGTTCCCTAGCGTGTCCCCATCGTGTTGGAGTTGTTTGAAGGCTCCTGGAGATTTCATGCACATCTGGTGGGCGTGTCCGCTCCTGACCCTGTTCTGGAAGGAAGTCCTTAGCCATATTAAGGGGGTGCGGTTTCCGCTGCCTGATTCCGTTACCGTGATCCTTTTAGGCCTTAAGCCTGTCAGTTTGAAAGCCCTAACCCGCAGCGATTGGACTATAGCACTTCATATGCTAGGGGCGGCCCAACAGACTATAGCGTTGTACTGGAAAAAAATGGACACTCCCCCAATAGCGGCTTGGTACACGCGTTTATGGCATGTGCTAACTATGGAACTTTTTACCGCGCGATTACAATCGCGTGATACATGCTTCACTGCTGTTTGACGGCCCCTAGTTCAGTAACTTTGTAAAATAGAACATGCGCGTTACTTACCCTGCAAGCTTAGAGCACTACGCCTTTTTGAAGATGCCCTACTCAAGTTCTGCGCTGTTGCGTACACACTCCCGTCCGTCTGCCTAGCCACCACTGCTGCTGTCCTCTCTTCTTTCTCCTCTTTCTGTCTGGCCTCCCTCTATCTAGTCTTCTCTATCAACTTTTGGCGGGCCCCGTACCCGCGTTCTTATTGTTTTTGTTCTTGTATTGCAAAGGGTCCCGACGCTTCACATAACGCCTTTATATTGCCATATGCTTTGATACGCGGCCAGCCCCACAGGGGTTGTAGGCGGCATGCTGTTTAAAATAGTTTTATACTGTTTTCATATAAGCATCCTGAGGAGCCTTGAATAAAACGCGGCCGGCCCTAACTGGGTTGTAGGCTTAACGCTGTGTCAATGTGGACCTCGGTTCCCTTTTGTTTGTAAGGGAAAAATAAAATAAAAAGATCTGGAAAAAAAAGAAAGTGATTAATAAGCGAAATATTTAAAAGAAATACTACTTTGTGATGATGTTTCAATAAATCTTTGCTGAAAAATTATGAAAGCAGTCTTTGGAAAACAACACCTCCCTTCTAGCTCTTAAGTAACTTTTCTTAGCTCAAAAAGTTTGTTTCTTCAGGTGGCCTCTCACCTTTGTATGTTATTTGAACAACAGGCTTGTTGGTTAGTCACCATCTGTAATTGGAGAATGTAATTCTCTTTCTCAGTTATGACTGGGAGGAGCTGATGCCCTTCGCTAGGGATGTTTTAATATCAGCTCGCATAATCTCCCAAGAAGCAGAAGATTCCAGAGTGCCTTATGTGTCCATACCAGGCTCAAATTCATTTTTCAGATTGTTTTGAAAAGAGCAAAAAGTCTTATGAAGTAAAATGCAAAATATGCTAGAGACTTCAAGTCTAAGATTCCTTATCTTGGAATTATCCCCAGGCGTCAGACTGGATCAGGAAAGTTTTCATGAGCAGTACATCTGAGTGCCATTGGTATCAGTTATTTATTTTCCATGCCAGCTAGCACAAATCCGGAAAACGCTACCCATTATTAATTTTTAACTAGGTTTTTTTCGACATTTTGTCAAAGTCTTCTTGATGTCTTACATCCTGGTGTGGCAGAAATGTCATCTAAGAAGGCCAGCTTCATGCCCTGTAATGACTGTCTCCGACAGATGTCAGTGACAGACCTGCATCTTGTTAGCCCATGGTGCTTCCAGTGGGACCAGGACCCGAAGGCCTGCTCCGACTGCCGCAGTATGCACCCAAAAGACTTGAGGCAGCGATCCCTCACGCTTAGGGCGGCTCGACGTGTGACGCTGCGATGATCGTGGTTGCGGAGCCAAAGGTCTTTGTTGCACTCCAAGTCGTAGAGCCATTCAGGTAAGTCGTAGTCCAGCAAGAAGATGAAGTCGTAACCCGATGAGATTAGGGGGCGTCGCCGCGCGAGGCCTGGCTCCACGGTTGAGCTTGGCTGGCTCTGCTCCTCCCTGAGTTTATTGAAGCCGCAGCAAACCCACCCAACTCTTGAGAATTCTATGAGGCCAAGCACCTCATTTGGGAAGCCCATTACTGCCGGCGCTCCTTCAGACCCTGTGGGTTCGGAAGGGACCCTTCTGGATTCATGTGCGGCTTTGGCCTGGGCTCGTTGGGCCCCAGGCAATTAGGACAAGCACCCATCATACCATCCCAACTTTCCCCAGTGCTGGTCCTGAGGCCGGCGCCATCCCCATCCCTGACATGGAGGGGCATCATCCTGTGCCTGCGCCGACTGGAGACATGCTGTCCAGGCCGGAGCCCTGTTCTTATAGGCTCGAACTCTGGGAGCTGCTATCCAAACCATTCTAGTCTGCCAATTTACCATCATGGACACCTAGTGGGCGGCAGAATTCACCATCACCTACCCCGCTGGCAGTCCATAACATCAGACAGATTGGTTTTGAAGATTGTCCGAAATGACTACTCCCTCCCCTTCGAGGCTACCCATTCCCCTCCCCCACCACCACGCCACCTACTTCTCTGCCACAAAGTAACTGCTGTCTTGGCCAAAGGAGTCATCGAGAGAGTGCCAACGCCAGAAGTAGGTTGTAGTTGCTATACCTCAGGAAGGAGAAGTTAAAGATGCTCACCTTTGCTCAGGTCCTGTCTGCCCTGAACCCAGGAGCCCGGATGGTAGTGTTTGACTTGCAGGGCGCGCATTTCCATGTTTCCATCCTGCCTGGCCATGTGCGCTACCTGCGGCTCACAGTGGGCCACAAGCACTTTGAGTTAGCTGTGCTCCCTTTTGGCCTCACCAAGGTGATGGCGGTGGTTGCAGCTCATTTACGAGATTAGGGGTGCCAGTTTTCCCCTTATCTCAACGACTTGCTGTTGAAGGAAGGCTCGCCCCAGGCTGTCGTCTTCTACCTCCAGACTACGGCAGACCTGCATTTGCTGGGGTTCAATATCAGCATGCCTTAGTCACACATGACTTCCTCTCATACGTTCGCTTTCTACAGAGCTGTTCTGGACGCGCTGCTGTTTCGAGCTCATCCTCCCGAACAACAAGTACAGGATATTCAGGCTATGATACTGATGTTTCAGCCTCTGTCCTTGGTTTTGATGAGACTGACTGAGGCTGCTGGGCCTCATGGCCTCTTGTATTCTGCTTTGTGGCACATACCTGCGGGCTCTGTAGTGGGACCTGAAGTTCCAGTGGGTTCAGCATCACGGCTCCGATAAGGACCAGAACTCGAAAGGAACTGCATAAGATCTTCAGTGGTAATTAACAAACTGATTGGGTCAGCGCCACACCCCTCTCCCTTCCCCTACCAGATCTGATAGTGGTGACACTTGGACAAGGCATAGATCTGGTAAAGGCTGCCTGTCAAGAAAATAACTATTTTTAAAATCTGCTGCCTTACCTATAAGGCAATTATGGGACAACGCCCCAAAGCTACCTATCCAGCCAGATGCTTCAGCTTTGCTCGATGTCCTGCATATAAAAAGCAAACAAATGGGAGGTCGGTCCTTTTCCTACTTAGCCCCTCTGTACTGGAATAAGTTACCACACCACATGAGCATATGCTCTGACCACCTGAAATTCAGAAAACTGTTCAAGACAGAGTTGTTTTGAGTTGGTACTTGCCTGGCTGAATCTTTCTGAGCGCCGGAATACCCTCCCGGGGTGATTTGTGTGCTGTATAAGCTAAAGTAACATAACAAGATCAGAGGCCTCCGGTCTACAGCAGAATCCAGATGCCACATCACCAGGGTGGACGAACCCTGCCGAAACTGCTTAGCGGATCACAAATAGCATCTCCAGCTGGAGGTGGTGCAAGGTCTCTTTCAGCAGTGGGGAGAGCCTTAGTTAGATTGGTTGATCACTGCCGAGAATGTGCAATGTCAGCAGTTCTGCGTGCTAGAACTTCCAAGGCAGCTTTTGCTTTGAGCTGCTTTTCGTCTAGAGTACAAAACAGGCTTCCTGTACGCCTTTCCCCCCATACCACTTCTGCCCAGTGTTCTCAAGAAGATCAGGACGATCAGGCTCTAGTCATCCTTATGGATCCAGACTAGGGCTGGAAAGTTTGGTATCCCAAGCTGTTGATCTGAAAGAGACACGTTAGTGATAGATTCCTTACCTTAGAATATCCCCAGGCGTCAGACTGGATCCGGAAAGATTTCGTCAGCAGTACCCCTGCACGTCGGCAGGCATCGTCAAACGGCTCCGCGTACGTCACTGGCGTCTTAGCCGCCGAGATGACGTCGTCGGAGCTACTTAGACATGCCCACACACGCTGACGTGAGGTCTTTCTTTTTCCGCGCAGCAGCGCAGATCGAGAGAGTGGTACCCCTAGTTAAAAGTTTTAACTTGGTTTCTGACAACTTGTTTTGGCGAGTACTTGACTCCTGGTGCAATAGGGATGCCCAGGTTTAAGTCTTGTAGGGCATGCCGCCGGAACATGTCGATAGCGGATTCGCATGTCGTGTGTCTCTTCTGCTTGTGGCACGCCCATGACCCCGAGTTGTGCCTCTATTGTCAGGTCATGGCGCCGAAAGCTTTGCGGGAGCGTTCCCAAAAGTTGTTGGAGGTCTGGCAATCTGTGCCACGCCGATCGAGGTCCCGCTCCCGTGGGAGGCCAAGGGACCGGTCGCGGAGCCATCAGCATCGCTCGCCGGAATCGGGGACAGGTAAGTCTAGGCGCCATAAGAAGTCGAAGAAGCGCCGTCGCTCTTCCTCTACCCCTCAACGGTCGTGGGACGCAGTGGAGGGGGCGGGCAGGTGGTCACATCCCCGGCGACTCCGTTGGAGCCTCCGTTCTTGCCTGCAGCCTACCCACCCTTGCATGCGACTTCGGACGAGGTGCAGGCCTATGTGTCGGCCTTACGCCATATGTTTGCCCCATCGGGCCCCTCCGGAGCGTCTTCGGACCCCACGGATCCGTTGGGAGGTGCCGCCCCCTTTGGCCTCGGCTACGCCGGCACCATACCCTGTAGCGGGACTGGTATCCCGGTTCGGCGCCGTATCTTACCACCACCCACACTTCCATTACTTGGTGGGGAGTTTGTCCCATTTCCCTGGCCCCTCGTCCTTACCAGCCTCTTCAACAACCGGTGGACGAAGGGGAGTACTGGGAGGGGTCTGAGGACCATCCTGCAGATCAATGCGAGGGTTAGCCTGAATGGGAAGGCGATGTGGAGGGTCCAGTAGATCTGGATTTTTCTCCACATCCTGGTACACTGTCCCCTTCTTCCGTGGCTACGGAGGAGGTTGGAACTTTTTCAGTGGTGTTGCGTCAGGCGGCTGAGGCTCTTAATCTCGAGCTTCCTTCTGTACCGATCTGGACCAATCTTCTGACAAAGGTGCTGCAGCCACAGTCGTCCTCTGCGGAGCCGTTGCTGCCCTTCAATGAGGCGCTTACTGATCTACTGTTGAGCACCTGGAACAAACCTAACACAGGAGTTCCTGTAGACAAGGGTGTGGCACGCCGCCATCGCCCAGCACCGGGTGATCCCAGCTTTCTCACACAACACCCGACACCTGATAGTCTGGTTGTCCAAGCTTCTACCTCGCGAGTGCATTCCCTTCTGCTCCTCCGGACAAGGAATCTAGGAAACTGGAGCAGTTTGGGGGAAAAGATTCTCACTTCTGCCAGTTCTGGGTTGCGAGCGGTGAATACTGCGTGCCTGTTGGGCCGCTATTCCTATTCTGTGTGGGATACTGTGGCACAGGTGCTGCCTCAGTGCCCTGTGGAGGCAAGGGCGGTTCTCTCCCAGGCCATTACCGAGGGAAGAGAGGCTGCTAAATTTGCCATCCGTTGTGAGCATGACACGGCCGATTCTCTCGGCAGGACACTTTCCACAATGGTGGCACTGCGCCGTTACGCTTGGCTTAGAACTACGGGGATGTCCAGAACACCCTGCTGGACATGCCTTTTGATGGCACCCGCCTCTTTGGTGACAAGGCAGATAGCACCCTGGAACACTTTAAGGACTCTCAAGCTACGGCCCTGTCCATAGGTCTCGCCACCACGCGTACTCCCTCGGGGTCTGCTTTTCGCTCCTTTCGAGGTCAGGGTCGAGGCGCCCAGGCACGTTCCTTTCAGACCTGCATGCTTGCGCAGCCGCAGTCTCGGCGCAGCCGCGGGGCCCGCCGTGGTGGGTCCCGAGGGCAGCGTGCGGGAAAGTCCACCGCCGCCACTGCCTCAAAACCTGCCTAATCCGGTGTTTCAGGCCCACCAGATGTCAGTGGGTGGCTGGATTCGCCATCACCTTCCCCACTGGCTCGCCATCACCTCAGACAGGTGAGTTCTGCAAATAGTCCGAAAAGGCTACTCCCTCCCCTTCGAGTCTACCGCTCCAAGCCATGCCACTTCAGTTCCACTGCATGCCGGGGGATCACTTGTCACTTCTCCAGCAGGAAGTTGCATCCCTCTTGGCCAAGGGGGCCATCAAGCGCGTTCCGACGCCAGAAGTAGGTCGTGTTTGTTATTCCCATTACATCATGGTTCCGAAGGAGGACAAGGGCCTGCATCCTATCTTGGACCTCCGGAACGTCAACCCTTTCCTCCGGAAGGAGAAGCTCAGCATGCTCACGCTTGCTCAGGTCTTGTCTGCCCTGGACCCGCAAGACTGGCTGGTAGCGTTGGACTTGCAGGATGCTTATTTTCATATACCCATCCTGCCGGCCCACCGATTTTACCTACGGTTCACGGTAGGCCACGAGCACTTTCAGTTCACTGTGCTCCCTTTCGGCCTTACCAGCGCCCCTTGGGTGTTCACGAAGGTGATGATGGTGGTCGTAGCTCACCTGCGCAGATGAGGGGTTTGTCTTCCCCTATCCCGACGACTGGCTGTTAAAGGCGGGCACGCCCCAGGCAGTCGTCTCCCACCTATAGACTATGGCCGACCTGCATTGCAAGTCGCACCTGAGTCCCTCTCAGAAGCTCCCCTTCATCGGAGCAGTTCTGGATTCAACGCTGTTTTGGGTTTATCCTCCCGAGCAGCGAGTCCGGGATATTCAGGCTATGATTCCGATCTTTCAGCCTCTATCCCGGGTTTCAGTCAGGATGACTCTCCGGCTCCTGGGCCTGATGGCCTCCTGCATCCTGCTTGTGCCACATGCCAGATGGCATATGCGGGCTCTGCAGTGGGACCTGAAGTTCCAGTGGGCGCATCATCAGGGCAACCTGTCCGGTCATATCCAGATCTCGGAGGGCACTGCACGACAATTGCAGTGGTGGCTCACGAATTGCGATTGGGTCAATGGCAGATCCCTCTCCCTTCCCTAACCGGAGCACACAGTGGTGACGGATGCATCCCTCCTGGGATGGGGAGGCCACTTGGGAGAGGCGGAGATCAGAGGACTCTGGTCTCCGGCGGAGTCTTGGCTCCATATCAACCTTTTGGAGCTTTGGGCGATCAGACTTGCACTGAAGGCATTCCTTCCCTCTGTCCGCGGAAGTGTTGTGCAGGTGTTCACGGACAACACCACCGCCATGCGGTATTGCAACAAACAGGGCGGGTGGGGTCCTGGACCCTCTGTCAGGAAGCTCTGTGCCTCTGGACATGGCTGGAACGTCAAGGCATTACCTTGGTGGTACAACACCTGGCAGGTTCTCTGAACGCCAGGGCGGACGAACTCAGCCACCGGTGCTTGATGGATCACGAATGGCATCTGCACTCGGACGTGGCGCAAGGTCTCTTTCAGCAGTGGGGAGAGCCTTGGTTAGATCTATTTGCCACCGAAGAGAACGCGCAATGTCATCAGTTCTGCATGTTGGAATTTCCAAGGCGGCATTCGCTCGGCGACGCTTTTCGTCGCGAGTGGAGTTGCGGTCTATTGTACGCCTTTCCGCCTATACCTCTTTTGCCCAGAGTGCTGAAGAAGATTCGGCACGACCGGGCCCAAGTCATTCTTCTGGCTCCTGATTGGACGCAAAGATAGTGGTATCCCAAGCTACTCAGCATGGCGATCGATCCCCCGATCCGACTGCCTCTTCGGGAGGATGATCTGTCGCAGCAGCAGGGGACCTTCCTCCACCCGGACCTGTCCAGCCTCCACCTCCATGCGTGGAGATTGAGCGGTGACAGTTGACAGCTTTCGATCTTCCTCCCGAAGTCTGTGATGTCATTCTGGCAGCCAGGCATCCCTCCACTAAAACTGTATACGCCTGCAGGTGGAACAAGTTTGTGGCATGGTGCACAGCTAAGGCTGTGAATCCCCTTTCTGCCCCTCTTTCCGAAGTCCATCTGTTGCTTCTTTCTTTGGCCTAGGCGTGCTCTGCTCTGGGCACTATCAAAGGTTATCTTTCGGCCATCTCCGCCTTCCTGCGGCTTCCAGATCAGCCTTCTCTTTTTAAGTCCCCGGTTGTTAACCGTTTCCTAAAAGGCATTACGCACACGTTCCCTCCAGTGCCGTTCATAATGCCTCAATGGGACTTAAACCTTGTCTTGACATATCTGATGTGCGCTCCCTTTGAGCTTTCCTGGTAGCTATCACCTCTGCCAGACGAGTGAGTGAGCTCCAGGCTCTTTCTTCCAAATCTCCTTTCCTTACTGTTCGTCCGGACAAGGTGGTTTTGAGGACCCGTCCTTCTTTCTTGCCAAAGGTTGTCACGCCCTTCCACATCGGCAGACCATCACTTTGCCAACCTTCTTTCTGCCTCAGCATCCTTCCAAAGAGGAAGAGATGCTCCAGTGTCTGGACCCAAAACATGATCCCTCGTTCTACCTGCAGCTTACCCGACAGTTCCGGGTGGATGACCAGCTCTTTGTTGGCTACGTGGGCGCCAAAAGAGGTCGGGATGTGCACAAGTAGACCATCTCTCGGTGGGTCGTTCTCTGCATCAAGGCCTGTTACTCGTTGGCTAAGAAGGAGCCTCCTGTGGGGCTGCGTGCCCATTCTACCAGGGCGACGGCAGCCACTACTGCCTTGGGACGCGGCGTCCCCTTGCAGAACATTTGTCAGGCAGCTACGTGGGCCTCGCTGCACACGTTTACCAAGCATTACTGCCTTGACAGTCAGGTCCGGAGAGACGGTTTCTTTAGCCGTTCTGTTCTCCGTGACTTTCTGGTGTAATCTATTCGCAGACCCACCACCGGGGTTGGTATTGCTGGGGTATTTATTCTAAGGTAAGCAATCTATCACTAACGTGTCTCTTTCAGATGTACAAGTCCCTACTTGTGTAACGATATATCTGTAAGAGACATTAGATTCCTTACCGCCCAAAACATCCTTCCCATTCTGCTAACTGATTTCTAGGGTTAAGGGCATCCCCTTTCAGGGCCCTAGTTTCTTGGCACCAGTGGTCAGTTTCTTGCATGGCTCTGCGTTCCTGGCGCGGAAAGTCGTGTACAGAACTGACGTCAGCGTGCATGGGTGGCGCCTAAGTAGTCTCCGTGACGTCATCTCGGCTCATACGACGCCAGCGACGGACACGGAGCCGCACAACACCACCTACTGATGTGCAGGGGTACTGCTACAAAAAGACTTTCCAGATCCAGTCTGACGCCTGGGGATATTCTAAGGTAAGGAATCTATCACTAACTAATGTCTCTTACAGATATATCGTTACACAAGTAGTAATTTGTGCATCAGGGCCATCGGTCCTCCAATTAGGCTGCCCCTTTGGGAGGATCTTCTGTCACAGCAGCATGGAAGGGTTCTCCACCCAAACCTGTCAATGCTCTGCCTTCATGCATGGAGATCGAGCGGTGACAGTTAACAGCTTTTGACCTTCTGCCTGAAGTTGGCAATGTAATCGTGCCTCACTGGGACCTCAATATCGTACTTACATTTCTGATGTGAGCTCCATTTGAGCTGCTGCATAGCTGTCTTCTCAGGCTCCTTACCATCAAGACGGCCTTCCTAGGGGAAACGACCTTAACAACGCAACCATTACAACACATGCCATTACATCACATGCCGTTGCAACGCAAAAGGTGTGCAGCAGTGGGTAGAAGGTGTTGGATATAACTCCAGCACCTTCCCTACTGTTGCACACACTTGATTTGGAAGAGAAAATTAATCTATTCCAACTTTCAGCCCACCCCCACCTCCCTAACAGAAAGTCAGAGTAAAAGTTTGCATTGCAACAGTATGCGATGTAATGGCATGCGTTGTTACGTCACATATCCCTTGTTAGTGGCTATAACATCTACTGGGAGGGTCCGTGAGCTCCAGGCCTTGTCATCTAAGCATCCGTAGCTAACCATCTTCCTAGGCATGCTGGTTCTTTGCACTGGAGCTTCCTTTCTGCCAAAAGTGGTCACTCCCTTTCACATAGGGCAGTCCATCACCCTGCCTACATTTTATGTTCTGCCTCATTCCTCTAAGGAAGAAGAGAGCCACCATCGAATGGACCCAAAAAGAGCATTCTCGTTCTACTTTGACTGTACAAAAGATTCCTGGATGGATGACTAACTCTTCGTGGGATTTGTCAGGGCCAAGAAGGGAAAGGCTGTGCAGAAGTGAGTCATCTCCAGATGGGTTATGCTCTGCATTAAAATCTGCTGCTCAATGCCTAAGAAACAAACCTCTGAGTGTTTTGTGTTCATTCCACCAGAGCCAAGCCTGCGACCACTTCCTTAGCAAGCGGAGTTTCAGTCCTAGACATCTGCCAGCCAGCGGTGTGGGCTTCTCTTCACACATTAACCAAGCACTACTGCCTAGACAGTCAGGTCCATAAGAATGGACACTTTGCCCATTCAGTCCTGCAGGACTTTCTAGAGTAAACTTGTTGCGCAGACCCGCCTCCAGGGATGTATTGCTCAGGTATGTATTCTAAGGTAGGAAATCTGCGGCTAGAAGTCTCTATCGGATGAACTAGTTTACTTACCTAATGTCTGGTCTGGTCGAATCTCTATCTAGCCACAGATTCCTTACCAACCCACTCATCCTTCCCACTCTGCAAACAGTTAGTTAAGGTCAGGGCCGTTCCCTTTTCAGGGCTCTAGTTTTTCACACCAGTGGTTAGTGTTCTTAATGGCTCCATGCTCCTGGTGTGGAAAGTCGCCAAAAAAAAAAAACCTGACAGCGCGCTGGGGTGACGCTTTTATAGGCACTGCGCATATCACTTCCGGTGCGGCCGACAACACCACGCAAAGCTGAACGACGCTACCTACCGGTGCGCAAGGGTACTGCTCACAAAAATGTTTCAGGTCTAGTCTCACACCTTGGGATATTTCTATGGCAAGAAATCTGTGGCTAGATATGGTCTCTACCAGATAAGGCGTTACCAAAGGTAAGCAACTCGTTCAATAAATCAAATGTTATACATGTGCAAGCAATAAATGCAGCACAGATTTAGTAATTGAAAATATGCCCTCAGATACATGAATATACGGATATATAGAATCCAGTGGGGCGGTTATAAGCAGAAAAGTCATAGATCATGTCTGGAGCCTGTGCAAAGGCTGCAAGAAGTACACTATCTGATTTTGTATTAGGAAGATCTCAATACCACATTGAGACCTGCAAGGTCTGCACAATACACTACGCTAGCCCCATCGATCTCAGAAATCAGGAATTGTGGAACTAGAGATAAATCATAAATCAGGCCAAAAACAAACAGGTAAGGGTTGTACAACTTTCCCCAGTCCTTCTAAGATTTCTATCCATACGCAGCCCAACTGAATCCGTGGAATATGTCGGCTCCAGGGGCAATTGCTACAAATAACTAATTTTCCATTTTTTTATCATAAAATATTTTCTACTGAAGTCTGTTTAGAAACTGCTAGGTTATATGACGAGTGGTCCATATTTTCTTTACTGTACTGTTATGCTTCATCATAATGCTTCTTAATAGCTTTTTTTCTTTCATCTAATGTTTTTAGTGTGTGCCGTATTTAATCGCTATGGGGACGGACCCAGAGCCATCTATGCGGAACAAAGCCGATCAGCAGCTAGTGGAAATAGATAAAAAGTACACCGGTTTTATTCATGTATGTACTTTATTATGTATTTGATGATTGTATGTAAAATGTGTAATCAAAAAAAATACTAACATTGTTTGGGGGAAAAACATGCACTGGATAACTACTCTGCAGTACAATATGGGTAATCAAAGAAAGTGCTAACATGTTATGTGGAAATAAAATGCACTGGATAACTACTTCCCTGCAGGGTGTCTGCTTGGTTTAAAGGGACTGCATGTTATACTGGTAAAGTCTCCTAGCTCCAAATTTTGCCCATTTGAATTTAGGCTTTTGATGGATACTTCTGACTGCAGACACCTCACCTTTAAAATAGCCCCAGACTAGATCCGTAAGATTTTTCAGTATAGCCCATGCTCAACAATAGATGTCCTTGTGCAGCTCCCCATTTACTCTGTTCCACCCCTAAAGTGATGGCTGGAGCTGCTAAAAGCGTTTCCCGAGTGTGCTGACATCAGATCCTTCCTTTTGTATGCAAATCCAGTGCTAGCTCCTCTTTGGCTCATCAGTTAATGAGTTTTTTCTCAGAATTCTTCTCCAGTGTGCAAGGGAACATATTCTTACCTAACACTACTGGGTTTATACCCCGTAGAGACCGTTGAAAGCAGATGTCAGATTCTCACGAGGTGCATCACTGGTGTTTGGGTTCGGACCATGACTCTTAAGTCTTGTGAGGAAGGCAATTCACGGTTGCAAAGTCAAGCTGTATTTTGCCGAACATGACAGGAAGTCCAGTAAGCCCCACCCCTGTTCAAAGTTGAGAGCATGGACCCATTTATACTCTTGGGGCTGCTCCCCTAACGGCTCTTCTTTGCTGTCCAAGTTTTCATAAAAGTCCGAAAAGAAACATCAGCAGTCCAAACTGACCTCATCCCAGCCTAGTGACGCCAAGGTGTCCCTTGATCTCGCTCCCAGTCCTACGCTGTGTAGCCGATTCTACAGCTGATCCTGATGCACCAAGAATTTCCTTGGCTGTTAGCAATGCCACAACAGATTGAGGTGTTCAAGGAATCCATGTTGCAAATCTTTGGCACTCAGCCTGCTCCCTCTGGCCTGTCTTCCAGCCCCAAGGATACATAAAGGCCTCCACTATGGATACCCCTGAAGGTTTTGCCCTCTGCACAGTCTCTACCTCCAGAACCCATTTCAGGTTCAGTTTGGAGTCCAGACGCATGATCAATACTGATTGCTGCCATGTCTATACTGGTTCTGATTACACCTATACTATTGTCCTGTCAGTAGGAAGCTGGCTCTGTATATATTATACCAAAGTAAGGTATAGTGTGCACAGAGTCCAGTGGATCCCCAGAGGCTTTACAGAGGCTAAAGTAGATAATACCGTACTCTCTTTTGTGGTACTGTGGTTGAGCAGTTAGGCTTATCAGAGGGCTGTGTTAAGCATTTATTATACACAGTCAAGAAATGAGGCACACACTCAATGACTAACTCCAAGTCCAATGTTTGTACAAAAATATTAGTTTGTTATTTTTATTTTCGAACCAAGGAGAACTCCGTTTTGGGTGCGTAACAGTTTCCGAGTAGCAATACTTTCAAGTACGGTAGTAATGTGTTGCAAGTAGCAATAGGAATAATTTACGGTAGTATTAGAAATACTTTGTAGTGTCAATCAACAGTAGCAATACTTAGCAATGTAGAAAAATAGACCAATAGCAAGAAAGACAGTGTAATCCTATGGAAGGAAAATAGTTATGCACACTAACTGGTAAGTACACAACTTATAATCCTAGTCTTTGGGGGTTTAGACCAACACAGGGCAAGGTACAAGTGGACACCAAGTCTGCACCATCAGCGGCACTGGGGTGGCCGGGTGCAGAGGTCAAAGGTGGTGCCCGGAGACCTATGTTGGTCTATGAAGACTGGGGTGATCAGAGATGCACTGTTTGCTGGTAAGTACATGCGTTTTCCGGGCAAAGGCCCCCCGGGGGTTTAAGCAAGCACAAGAGGGTGCGGGGAGCACAAAGCAGCACCAAGCTTACGCCAGTAGAGGCGGCAGTGTGCAATGTCAGCGTTGGGCGCCCAATGCAAGTGAAGGGGGGAACTCAGTTTCACAAAGAGGCTGCAGGCTCGTACCAGGAGGCCGGACAAAGGTGGAAAACGACTAGGCAGGAAAGTTGGGATGTCGGTGGACATCTGAGCACCGTCAACTGGGCTCCCCAAAGTCGGGGCGTTGAGGATACAGGTGTGCCTTTAGATGTCGGAAAATCTTCGCCAGTCTAGATCAGGGGAAACTTGGTGCTGCGGCTACAGGCTTCTTCGTGGAGTCCAGCAGAAGTCACCCACCGATTGTATCATGGTCAGGATCGATGGGGAGACTTCACTGGACCAGTGGGCCACTCAGACTCGGGCAGTGGGCATCGGGTGCAGAGTGGGCGCAGAATTCATGGACCCAGAATGCAAGGGAGTCCTTGGTGTTGGTTTCTTTGTTGACAGGGCCTCTATCCTCTGAAGATTTTGGTCTTTAGGGAAGGCAGGCAGTCCTCCCAGGGTTAGGAGGTTGCTGGGCCTGCAGGATGAGTCACTTCGAGCAGGTTTCTTCAAGGGCTGCAGAGAGGCCAGTAGGGCTGGGGCCAAATCAATTGTCATCTGGAGTCTTAACTGCTGCATGGGTCTTCGGTCCTTGAGGATCAAGGTTCAGGGGTGCCCCCAAATACTCAATTTAAGGGAAGCCTTAAATACTCAATTTAGGGTCGTTGCAGGTACTGGCAGGTAGTAGCCAATGGGCTACTTACCTTTAAGGTGACTACACCCTTTGTGTGTCCCCTCCACTTGGGGAGGAGGCATCCCCTTATCCTATTGACGTAAAATCCTTCAATCCAACATGGAGGATTTTCTAACAATGGGGGGGGGGGGGTCGCTTCAGCTCGGGGCACCTTCGAGGTGGTCCTGGCTGAAGAGGGACACACCTTTCCTGGGTACTAATTTTCCCACCAACCTTGCCACAGAAAAGTGGTGCTTGGCCAGGGTGGCGGGCATCTCCACTATCTGGAAAGGCTCTGGCTAGCATAACATAGGGAAGGAAGCCTTTGAGGCTCACCCCCCTGAATGCTGTTCCTGCTTGGGGGTGGGTGAGTGGATAAGTTCATATTGCTGAGAAGTTTGATAGCAAACTTTCTAGCATTCAGTAAAGCCATTATGGAGTTGTGTGAGGGGTCTCTGAGGGTGGCACAATACATGTCTCAGGCCTAAGAGACCCTCTCTGATCACAAGGCCCTTGGTAATGCGGAAGAAAAAATTCTCCTGATCCAGCCTGGGGGTAATTCTAAGGTAAGGAATCTATAACTAATATATGTCTCTTACAGATACATTGTTACAGAAGGTAAGTAACTTGTTTTTCTACCCCACCCAAAGCTGCCAGTGGTGGTGCATCTCTGCTGGGTTGGTGAAGTCATCTGGGAGATCCATCTCAATGTTAACCTGTTGGAGTTGTGGCCCATTTGCTTGGCATTTGGAAGACTTTATCCCATCCTTCAAGTAGAGGCTGGTTCAAGTTTGCTGGGACAGCACCACTGCTATGTGGTATTGTAGGAGGCTGGCTTAGTATATGGTGCACACTTATTTTAGTGAAGCACCCTGCACTAATCCAGACGACCCTTATGGTGATTTTAGTGGTCTTAGACACCATAGAAAGCTCTCCAAGTGGTAGATGTGAGCAGCCTTAAGGCTTTGTCCAGAAGTAGCTTGTTTTACCAGAACTAATCATATAGTGTAGGTTAGACAAAGAGGAACCACACAGTGTAGTTATAAAAATGTGTATATTTATTATACGCACTCACTAGAATATTGGTATATATCCCCCCCCCGGAGATATCAACACAATACTTCAAAAGTAAGCACAAATATACCATGGGCTCCAGTGGGAGACCAAACCATATACTAAAGTGGAATGCGAACTGCGACCAAAGTCGGGACTTGGAACAGAAGAGTTGAGAACCCAAGGAACCACTTTTTTTTTTTTATTCTGTTTATTGATTTTCTAAGTAGACAATCAACATCATCGCCGCACAGGGCGGATTGCAGAGCAACTTAAACCAACACAATACAAATAGTATAACCAGTGTGATTGACCTTGTATCCAGTATTTTACATATTCAAACTATGACACTCCGTTTCAAACATTTGGCAGGATAATCACAATTCATATCTCAACAGCTCTCGACACCCGATAGCTCTCCGTCCCGCGTCTGCAGAAGGATATATTGACATAAAGGTTTCCATATATCTTTAGGCTTCAATTTTGAGGGTAGCTCCACAGCATATAATTCAAGGTTATCTTTGCAGTAGATCATGTCCCGAATCCATTGTTTTACGCAGGGAGTGAGAGTGCTCTTCCACGTGAATGCTACACGACGCTTTGCTAGCAGTAGTGCAAGCCTCACAAATTTACCTCAGGTAAGGCACATAACCCAACAAGCAGATCACTGGTGTGCTCTCTAGTGTACCCCCTGACATTTGTTGGATACAATTCATCACTTCCATCCAGTAATGAGACACTGGCGGGAAAGTGCCATGCAAGGTGCCAGAAGTCTGCATCTGATAGTCCGCACCTCTTACAGTTACTAGTTTTCCTGAGGCCAAATTTGTATAATTTAAGAGGTGTGTGGTATATTTGGTGTATATACTTTAAGTGTATAATTCTCAAATTGCTGTTGGGAGAAAGCTTGCCCGTGAGGGCACAAATGTGTTCCCATTCTAGCAGTGTCAATGGGGGGGTCTAGTCTATCGTTCCAGCGGCTCAAGCTTCTATCAGTGCCACGTATACTTTCTTATCTCACAGCTCTGTACAGTTTAGTTACCATTTGGCGGCTACTGGGTGCTACCATGAGAAGCTGTAAGGCTTTTAGTGAGGGTGGTTCAATGGGGAATGACATGTAATGTGCTTTAACTGCTAGTTTCAGGTGATGCATCGTAAACTGAACAAGCATTGGCATAGCCAATAGGTCACGCCTTTGGGACTTTATTAGTGTTTAGCCATGCAACAGTTGCATAACTAAATACTTATAAGGTCCCAAAAGCGAGACCTATTGGCTATGCAAAGCGGCCGCGAAAGTAAAAGTGATCACAATCAAACATCAAAGCAGCCGCTAAAGTCAAAGTAATCGCGGTAAAGCGCTGCGCGCGCGCCCGCGCACATGCACTGTAGCTCCAGGATGGCCTGGTAGCACTTTTTGGAGCTCTCTCAATAAGTCTTGCCAGACCAGCGCATGCGCTGGGTCAGGCGAGACCTAAAAAGGAGCGACTGGTTGGTAATGTTGCAGATTGTCAGGTGTGAGAAACCGCTCCCCTAGATAAATGTCCTGCATTCTATCAATACCAACCTCTGTGAGCAATCACAGTGAGCCCCGCTCGTGAGTCACTGTAAGTGCTGTCAACGGCAGGGCTGGGGCATACAGGGGGAGCTTGTCTGTGAGTTTGCCGAATGCCTACCAAGCACCAATGGTGGCATCTATTGTGTTAATTTCCGATCGAGGTGTACCTCTTTGTGCGTGCGTTAGTATACCAGCTAGTGGGATGGGATGCGCATTGCCATCTTCCACTGCCACGTGGGGTGTTAACACGTGAGGATGAAACCAATGATACGCATGTTACGCTTGGGCACACAGGTAGTAAATGTAAAAGTCAGGAGCGTTGAGCTCTCCCACCCCCCCACCCCATCGTAGTCCAATGTGAGCGTGTTCCAGGCCACCCAAGCTTGCTTACCCCCCAGATTAGTCTGAGTAGGTGAGTTCTCGCAGACTTGAAGAATTGGGATGTGAGTTTTATAGGGATATTACAAAACAAATAAAAAAATCGGGGGAAAACCACCATCTTAATGAGAGCAATACGGTCTGCAAGGGACAGCGGTAGAGTCGACCATTTATCTACTTGCTGCTCCAGCATTATGCAAGCTTTCCCGTAGTTTTCTCTTATAACCACCTCGGGGTCCCGTTGTACCCACACTCTCAGGTATTTGACCGGGTCTGTTGACCACAACAGTGGGTATTCCATAGATAGTTGAGGGAGTAATTATTGTTGTTAAGGATATCACTACAGATTTAGCCCAATTTATGTTGAGGCCGGAGAACAAGCCAAAAGGAATGTATTCGCGCAACACAGGAGCGAGATGCAACTGCGGCTCTCGAATAAACAGCACCATGTCGTCGGCATATAGCGAGATGCCAATTCGCCGGTAATTAACGTTTAGTGCCGACTGTCTATGGCGCTGTCTTATCACACAGGCCAAAGGCTCAAGCATGATAGCAAATAATAATGGCGACATAGGACAGCCCTGATGAATGCCCATCTCGATCCGAAAGGGTTTAGAGGTGAATCCACCAACCCGCACCATCGCCTCCGGGTCTGTATAGAGCAGGCGCACCCATCCCAGAAAGACACTCTGGAATCCCATACGAGTCAAAATATGAAACATATACGACAATTGAGTCGAACGCTTTAGCCACGTCAAGCATGACCGCAGCTGTGGGGAGATCAGGATGTAGGACATGAAACATGGCAAAAATGGTTCGTAAATTATGGGAGGTGGATCTTTCCGGTATAAATCCAGATTGATCTGGTAGAATCAAGCGTGGCATTAATGGTTGGAGTTTGGTAGCCAAAATGTTAGCAAGGATTTTCGCCTCCAAATTAATCAGTGAGAGAGGGCGATAGGAATCACATTGGGATGGGGCTTTGTCTTTCTTCAGCAGTGCGATAATCAGAGCCTGTCGAAGGGAGGGCGGTAATATGCCGATTTCATGCGCCTCCGCATACATTTCGATCAAGTAGGGTGTCAACAGATCTATAAAGGCTTTATAAAATTCCGCCGTCAGACCGTCCGGCCTGGAGCTTTTTTGATCGGAAGGGAAAGGATAGCTGCCCGTATGTCAGTTTTGTCAATGGGCTGGCTGAGATAGTCACGTTGGCCATCTCAGAGCCACGCACAGGCAATATCATAGAGGTGGTCCTCTAAGGCGTCCTCACTAAGCCCGCCACCTGAAACATACATAGATTCATAGCAGTCTCTAAACTGATCAACTATATCCAAAGGTGAAAGTGTTCGCTTCCCCGAGCATCCACTATCTTAGTGATGGGATGGTGTTCAGCCTGGAATTTAAGTTTAAAAGCTAGTTGTCTGCCCCCTTCGCCATACGATGTGGCGACATGATAGATAATGTATCTCTTTGTTTGCTAGCGAGTTATATTCTAAGATCTGCTTGTGTTTGCGGGCCAGAGTAGATGTGTGCGAGTGGGACGTTTACTCTCTTTCCAGTTCCCCCAGATCAGTTTCTATTTTATGTAGTTGGCCCCTGATATCGCGAAGAATGCCAGCCGTGGTGCTACTACAGACCCCTCTTATGGTTACTTTGAAGGCTTACTAGAGAGTAGCCACACTGTCAACCGTGCGCACATTTAATTTAAAATACTGCAGCCAGTGTCTTCATATATGGGGTCCAAGAGGGGTTCCGCATTGAATCGCCTGATGAATGGCCGGCGAAAATTAGTAGGGATAATAAGGACTAGGCGCACTGGGTTAAGATCTGATAATGTGCGAAGTAGAGGCCCAACCTCCCCAACCCACTAGTTGGCCCCCTCGCTCAGCAGCCAGTAGTCCAAGCAGGACCAGCTATTATGTGCTGGCGTGGCATGTGTCCCCTCCACGTGTCTTCTCGTTACGCACGTGCCAGGCATCCAATAGGCCGAATTCCATCATAGCAGTTTTATTACAGTGGGCTACTTTTACTGTGCGTGAGATATGTGGTCTGGATTTATCTTTACTAGGGTTCAGGTGCGTGTTAAGGTCACCTCCCCATAAAATAGCCGCCTCCGGCTAGCAGTGCAGTTCTGAAAACATCCAATGAAAGACTTGCGGTTCTTCCACCACAGGACCATAAACATTGACAATCGTAATCAGGGACATGCCCAGCTTGCCATGCACCATAGCGCACCTCCCTTCGGAATCAGTGTATGTTTTGAGAGGTGTGAAGGGTATACCTTTTTTGACCAGGATCAAAACCCCCCTAGAATATGAGGAATAAGACGAGGCTAGTTTGTACCCTGCTCATCTGCGAGCAATCTTAGCCTCCCCCTTAGCGGTCAGGTGCGTTTCCTGTAGGAGAGCAATTTGAGTTTCCTATCTATCGAGATAGGCAAATACTTGCCTAATCTTATGAGGGGAATTGAGGTCGCAAACATTACTTCTCAAACATATGCATTTGTCACCCATGCTCCGTGTGTCCTTGGTGATATGCCAGCATGTTATGAGGCAGGGTGCACATAGTCGCGCAGTTGCGTGTCAGTCGTGTCCAGTCTGGCGGTACAATCACAAATAACCAAATCCATAAAACATCAAGGAAACCCCGCACCACCCGCCCCCCCAAGTGCATCATTGAAATCATTTAAAACTACCCACTTTAACGATCCTGAACTGTCAGGCCTCGCTCCCCCCCCCCCCCCACACTTCAGCAACCCCAACCTGCCAAAGCCATCCCATTCCCCCTCCCCCCACAGTACCCAAACATAAAACAAAATATACCAACAGTGTTGGGGATCGCCCATCGAGAAAGCACAGAGGCACAGTTTCCCTCCCAGGTTGTGCAGGAGGTGGACAGAGAACAGTGTGTGTAACGTCCCCGCCCCATTATCTTCATCCTAAACACATTAGCATGCTAGACAATTCCCTTAGTAAAGAGTGAATAGTCTTCTCTGCACAGCAAGTTCTCAAAGCAACAGTTTGTGAGATGTCAGCTGTCCGATGCCAGTGCGTATCACTAGCGTGCAGCTCACCAGCAGGCGTCTGTCAATGCCCTGGAAGACCAGGCCATGAGTCCCAGGTGAGCCAGCGTCAGTGATCATTCTGAGCCATGTTGCGATGAGCCGGCACCGTTGTTGGTTGGCTGGACATTAGTCTCACGATGTTTTCATTTGTTGTTTTTCGCATATTCCATGCCGACTTCGGAGTGTTGAAGATCTTTGACCGCCCGTCCACGTCTATGCGCAACCGCGCAGGATATAGCATTGCGTACGGGATCTTCTCCGCAATCAGGAGCTTTTTTGGGTTGGTTGATTTTCCTTCCTCGCCGCTTGTACAGCCACAGTAAAGTCCGGATAGGCCAGGTGGTTGCCTTCGTGAGTTATATTACCCTTCTCTCGAGCAAGGCGTAGTATCGTGTCCCGATAGTTCAGCAAGCGCACTATTATGGAGCGTGGGGGAGCCCCCGGTGGCAGCCGGGCCGCCAGCGACGTATGTGCTCGTTCCACTATCAGCATTCTTGAAAGGCTCTCTGCTCCAAATATAGACTGCAGTAGATTTTCAATGTAGGGTTCTAGGTGTCCGGTATTGGTGGATTCGGGCAGTCCCGTTATGCACATGTTGTTACGTCTGGACCTCGCCTCCAAATCCTCGTTCGTTGCCTGTATCACAGCCAACACCTTTGCCATGGCAAGAGTTTTTTCTGGTGTTTGCTGCAGTCCATCCTCAGCTGCAGAGATGCGGGTTTCCGCCTCACCCAGCCGCATTGCATGTTTGTCTAATTTAGTGGACATGTGGTCCATTCTGAGATTCAGGTTATCTATCTTACCATCGATAGACTGCAGGCTGTTCTGTAAAGCTAGGAGTGTCTTTTCGATAGTGCGAAGACTGTCCGATGGGACGTCTGCTTCCGAGTCCGAAGCAGCTTGTTGTCTGGTTTTACTGGCCTTGCGCGGTTCAAATGTCAATCGGGGTTGGTTGCGCTCAGTCTTCCCCATTGTAGCTCCTGTAGTGCTGTGTCCCAGGAGAGCCTGCAGTAACGATTGGCAATATAGAGGCACCTCCTTCTGTTCGTGCAGTTGTTGTCGCCTCAGCACGTCACTCTGCACCGCAGGAGCGCAGGCCCAATGTCCCCGGGCGCTAATCCTTGGCGGCGCAGCGATGGTATCTCCGCTGCTGCTCCGAGCGTGCTGTACAGTTTGACTTCTGCCCAATCCGTCTTGCGCTGCAGCGCAGTCCCAGCAAGTTCCTTAAGCACAGCAGGTAAGCACAGGCCTCAACACAGCACAGAGGCGGGCAATCAGGCACAATCCGCTCCTGTGGTAGTGTCACCCAAGCTCAAGTCAGGCCTCTTTACTGCAGATCCCGGACCGCCTGCGGGCGCCCAGAGTACCCAGGTTCAACAAACGGAGGGGGCCATCGCCGCTATGCACATCAGCATCACGATCACTCTGAGGCAAGTATGCATGCCAGCCCGGTGCAGTCAAAGAGTGTGCCGCCGGCTCCAGCTGTCCCAGCACCCGCGGGCCCGTGCACAATCTACACCCGCAACCAGTACCCCAATCGCTCACTCAACACCGGGCCCACAGTCAATGGTCCGCCCCACTGTGCAACTGCTCGAGTTTTCTTACACTAGGATGGGCGCAGGTGCCGGACTGCTGTCCGACATAGCACACCACGCCGCTAGGCCTGCCGCAGATTCGTCCCTCCGAAGGAACCCGCACGCCTCATCGATCGTAGGCCCACTCACCGGGGATGCCCTCGGCCGGCCTCCAAGTCACATGCCGCACGCCCGCTGATACGCCGGTCATATCACTTTACGGGACCGATCGCAGGTTCCCAGCTCGGTTCCCACCTGCTACACACAGCGGCGTCTCTGAGCCCTATCCGAGCAGCGCTGCCATTTTCTGAGCGCCAGTCCTAGTTTTGGGCTCTGATATCAATGAAAAACAGGCTGCCCCACGATAGTTTCTCCGTTCCAGGGTAGTTAGGGACAGTCAGCAGCACAGCTCTGCTGTTTTTTAGCGGTTCTTGGTGTGGGAACAGCAGGATTTTAAACGTTATTCACTCCATCCAGCGGAGCAGCGTTACAACACAGTCATCTCGCTTTGCACCCTCTAGCGCCCCCCTCCTCCCCCCAGTGGACCCAAGACACCACCCGAGGTAAGTACCCAGGAACCCCAAGGAGGTTGTGTGCAGAGTGGAAACACAGCTTCATGCTTAATGCAAGTCAATTGGAAAATCACGGATGCAGTTTTCAAGAAGGACCCTTCCCAGTGAACCCTGAAGAAACCCCATGGAAGACAGAAGGTTGGAGAGTCACTCCCGCAGTGGATACCCCAGGAATCTGGATACCTACACTGGGGAAGCAGTGTGCTTAGATGCAAAGTGACATCGGAAACCGCTGTAGACCACAATGGAGGACTTCAGAAAAGATGCGCTGGCGAAGAAAGTGGAAGAGTCCCATGGGATCAAAGGATGAATTCTTGAAGAGGAGTAAAAGCAAGCAGAGGGGACATAGTCTATGCCACCCGGAGGTGACCAGGGGGCACGGAAGACCTATGACCACCGATGACGGAAGAGGCAGGGGTGATGACTGTGACCTTGTCATTGCAGCTGTGAGGGCCAGGTAACTCTGTGGAAATCCAAGAGCCGTTCACGAGCTGTCCCACGTCGGAAGTCCAGAACCAGGGGGTTGGTGTCTCGGTGGCACCAACAAGCCTCGGCAGCAGCACCAGATGTGGTAAACAAAGAAGGTGCAACATTGGGGCCAGCAAGGTCCAAGGGACTCACCAATTGCAGGAGTGTCAGATCAGGCCTGAGCAAGCAGGAGAGCCCACTGAAGCCAAAGAAGATCCTCAAAGGGACCTAAGGCTGAAGGCACATGAGTCTCAAGAGGACCTCGACCAGCTCACCAAAGATGCAGGCCCACGATGCAGAGGATGCTGTGAGGACAAAGATCTTGTCAGGAAGAGATGCTGGAGGCAGAGCTTCTTGTAGCCTGAAGATTCCTGGTGTACAGTCTCAACAAGCCTTGGCAACAGCAAGTCCATGCGATGCACCGGGATTCTGTTCTAGCCATTCCAACGAGGGATACTGGCTTCAAATTTGCTGAGAAGACAGGTCAGGCCTTGAGAGAGTTGCCGAACTGCCACCTGTGTTGCTGAGCATTTAGGAGTCCGTAGACGTCCGGTCTATCAGACCCGTAATCTTAGTTGTAGTGCCTGCGGATGCAAGGAGGTGACTCCTTCACTGCAAGAGAGATTCCTTCAAGTGTCTTTGATGCCCACATGTCTGGAGAGTAATCTGGATAAAGCTCAGGCACAGATGACGAAGAAGACTTGCAAAGCAGTGAGACCAGGAGCAGCAGGAGTCTTCCTTGATACATTCTTGGTTCCAGGTGAAGTCCAGCAAAGTCCAAGGTGCCCAGACGGTTGGGTTTCAGGTTTGAATCTTGTCCCCAACAAATCTGAAGGGCCACCCCAAGTTAGCCATTAATACCCCCAGGGAAATGGTTGGAATGATTCAAGTGTCCCTCCCAGATTAGGGGCTGGACAGAGGGGAGGCTACTCCCATGTCATTTGTCCAGTTTCCTGTCGGAGCGGGAGTCAAGAGCTCCTTGAACTGGCTCAAGCTGGAGTATGCAAGGAGGGCACCCAATGAGCCCTTTAAAGTAGTCTGGTGGCACTGGTGAGGGCCCCAACCACAGCCCAATACACTAAGTCCTGTCTGGGAGGTGGTCACACCTCCCTTTGACAGGAAACCTATTGTTCTACCTTCCCCTGTTCAAGCTCAGCAGCAGGAGGGTAGAATCGTGTCTGGGGTCAGCAGCCGCGCTTACTTGCTGGCAGACTCTGGAAGGCTGTTTCCAGGAGCACTGGGGGCTTCCCGGAGGAGCCCCCTGGTGCATGGAATCATGTTCGAGGCATGTGGGCTGCTGAATTCATATCTGTGCATAGATCGCCGCCTAGTGTTGGGTCCGGATGATTGCACATTGTTGTCCTGGAAGAGTCTTCGAAGTATCACGAGATAGGTGGCTCCTCCCCTGGACTACAGTGCGCATGGGCATCCCCTCCATCCTTAGATTGTTTTTTTCCGCCATTGGGTTCGGATGTCCTAATCTTAGCTCTTTGAGTATTTAGGCCTTTACATTCATCGGTATTGTTTTCGTTTGGCGCCAAGTATATTTGTCGAGGGCGTTCTCGAGTAGATCAACAACGATGGAACCAAAGACATCGAATAGCCCCTTTAAGCGTTGCCCTCTTTGCAACGCTAAGTATGTTCGCTTCGACGTGCACCCGGTGTGCAACAGTGCCTCTCTCCAAACCACGACGAAGCCACCTGTATGGCGTGTTCCAGGTTTCGATCGAAGAAGACCCTTCGCATTCGTCGAGCAGCTCGGCTCGAGGCGCAGAAATCGACGCCGAACCCGGACAACATCTTCAGGACAGAAGATGAGGAGGTCGTGGACCTTGAAGTTCGGGGGGAGCTCTCGGATCCGGCTTCGGAGCGAGAATCCGACTATGATGCCGAAGACGAGCGTATAGTAGACGAACAGGAAGATGGTGTCGTCGAAGAGGTAGGAGACGACGAGGAGGCCCTTGGGGCCGAGAAGGATGGCTCAGAAGATGAGCTAGGCCCACATGTCGGTACAGGGCCCAGAGAAGCACTCGATAAGGCTCAGGTCGAGGGATCGCCACAAGGCCTTACCCAAGATCATTCCTCTCGTTCTACAGCCCCGCATAAAGGCCCGGCTACGAACTACCCTACAGAGCCATCAGTATCGAAAGTGCCATCATTCGATCAAACGAAATCGAAACTGAAGGCACAGGCACCTACCTCGAAACCGAAAGAGTCTCATCGGCAACAAGGCCTCAAAACCCTCGGAGCCGAACAAACAAAAGAAGGCCGTCGACGCACAGAGACTTCATGGGGACGTCGAGCCGAAGGCGGCGCCAACAACCAAGGTCAAGGTTGCCGAACCGAAAAAATCGGCGCCGAGGATCGTCGACACAAAAATACAGAGCGCCTCGCGACGGCCGACCCATCCCGGTCCTCGTGTCGAGAACACGGCGTCTGGTTCGGGGTTAGATGCCACGTTCAAAAGGGTATCGACGGAACGTGTCGACTCAACAACACCGTCTCCCTTCCTAAAGAAGAAGGTGTCTGAGTCGTTACTCCGCATCCACGACACGGCTTCCATGCTCGGCGCAAAAGCACCCCCGCAGCCGAAGACGGTCAGCACACTTCACATCGCGTCAACGCACATAAAATTCGGACTACCACCGGCGGTACGACCGAAGATGTTCGACGCAAAGAAGGGTCTCGAGCCGCAAAAAGGGGTCGACCCGAAGAAACCTGTCGAAGCACCGACAGGAATGCCAATGGGACAGAGAGCTGTCGAAGTACCTCAGGAAGATAAGGAGCCAAGGCAGTTTATCGATGCGGAGACTGGTAGACTGTCAATATATAAAAGAAAGATACTGCCAGAGAAATCAATGGAGCCCTACAAAATTCCATTGAAGAAGAAGAGGACCACGTCACCAGTTCTAGTAGAACATGTTCAATATTATGACCAGGAGCCTCAGTCATTCTCACCCACACAATTTGATGTGGATGCTGGGGATGCTGGTGATGTTGAGGACACCTATCCTGTGGACACTGACCCTGAAGATCAAAACCAACCTTGGGTGGACGATATTGGTACAGGGGACCCACATACTGCTCCAGACACACAGGCATAT
The DNA here is from genome assembly GCF_964204655.1 of Triturus cristatus. Lineage (NCBI taxonomy): Eukaryota > Metazoa > Chordata > Amphibia > Caudata > Salamandridae > Triturus > Triturus cristatus. Next base: position 275,275,536 of record NC_140581.1, read on the forward strand.
GTGGTAAAATCATCTCTTACTGAGGATACTGCTGCTTTCAATGCCTTGATTGAGAGAGCAGCTAAAAATCATGATGTACAGCTCCACACTGATCCTATTGAGGATGATTTTCTGATGGATACCTTCTCTAACTCCGAAAGATCTGATAAGACTCTGCCCATGCTGAAGGGGGTCCTAAATCCGGCTAATGACATTTTTAAGGAGACCACAAGGGCAAGAGTACTAAACCCTAGGATTGACAAAAAATATAGGCCAGCTCCTGTGGACCCTACCTACATAAGAGGCCAGTTGCCTTTGGACTCGTTGGTGATGTCCAATGCTCGGAAAAGAGCCAATTCACAGACAACGGGTGATGCTCCTCCCCCTGACAAGGAGTCTAAGGTCTTGGAAACTTCAGGAAAAAGAGTTGCTGCAAAGGCAGCTAACATCTGGAGAATTGCCAACACTCAGGCACTTCTGGCTCGATACGACAGGGCGCATTATGATACCCTAGAGACACTGCTACAGCACCTCCCAGATCAGTTTAAGGAAGGAGCAGAGTCGCTTATTACAGAAGGGAAGCTCATAAGCAACGCTTCCATTAAGTGCGCTCTTGACGTAGCGGACACTGCAGCTAGGGCTATTAACACCAGCGTCATGTTAAGAAGGCATGCTTGGTTGAGAATCTCAGGATTCAAACCAGAGATACAGACAACGATACTCAATCAACCTGTCAACCCTGACTCCCTTTTTGGCCCCGAAGTTGACACCACCCTAGAAAAGATCAAAAAAGATACAGAGACTGCAAAGTCTATGGGGGCTCTGCAATCACAGCAGTTTAGGAGTGGGTCCTTTCGTCGCTCTACCAACAGAGGACCATCTAGAGGCCAGAACTCCCAACAGTCGCATTACACTAAACAAGGTACACAGACCACCTATAATAAGAATAACAGAGGTGGATACCGTGGAAACAACGTCAAGGGCAGCGGCCGAGGAAACAACAGCCCCAGGTCCTCCACCACCAACAAACAGTGACGCCTTGTCACTCCCCCCCGACCACGTAACACCTGTCGGGGGGAGACTCTAGGAGTTCCTGCCGGTCTGGAAGTCCATCACTACAGACAGGTGGGTGAGAGACATTGTCCAGTACGGTTATTGTCTGGAGCTCACATCCACTCCACCAAACATACCACCAAGACACCGTCCTATGTCCGCAGAGCACTTGCACTTATTCCACCAGGAAGTTCTCAGTATGCTCCAAAAAGGAGCCATAGAACTCGTGCCAGCAGAAGAACAGGGATCAGGAGTGTACTCACTGTATTTTCTGATCCCCAAAAAGGACGGGTCTCTCAGACCCATACTGGATTTAAGACCTCTAAACCGTTACATTCTGTCAGAGCATTTTCACATTCTCACCTTGCAACAGGTGCTGCCGTTGCTCAAACAGGGAGACTTTCTCGCGACACTAGATCTCAAAGATGCGTATTTCCATATACCCATACACCCATCACACAGAAAATATCTCAGGTTCACTGTTCTCAACCAACATTACCAGTTCAAAGTCCTCCCTTTCGGAGTAATAACGGCACCCAGAGTGTTCACCAAGTGCCTGGCAACAGTGGCGGCGCACTTAAGGAGACAGCACATACATGTCTATCCTTATCTGGGCGACTGGCTTATCCAGGGAAGGTCGGCCCAGCAGTGTGCCAACCACGTAACCCACACCATTCACCTTCTTCACAGCCTTGGCTTCTCCCTGAATTATCCAAAGTCCCACCTTCAACCCACCCACGTACAGCAGTACCTAGGCGCGACCATAGACACTCTGGCAGCCAAGGCACAGCCCAATTCAGTAAGGATCAACAGCATGCAGTTGCTCATAACAAAGTTCAAACCTCAACACCCACTACCGGCACGAGTGTTTATGCAGTTGATAGGCATGATGGCCTCCTGCATCTTCATAGTCCCGCACGCGAGGTTACATATGCGCCCGCTTCAGGAGTGCTTGGCACGTCAGTGGAATCAGGCTCACGGACAATTGAAGGACCTAGTGTTGGTGAGCGGTCGGGCATACAACTCTCTGCATTGGTGGAATCCACAAAACCTTTGCAAGGGCCGCCAGTTCCGAGAGCCTGTTCCACAAATCATACTGACGGCGGACGCGTCTCTCCAGGGATGGGGAGCTCATGTACTCAATTACACAGTGCAGGGACTATGGACGACACAGCAAAGGAGGATGCACATCAACCTTCTGGAACTCATGGCGATCTTCCTTGCAATGAAGGCATTCAAAGTACACTTGTGCAACAAAGTCGTGTTGATCCGGACAGACAACATGACCGCCATGTACTACATACAAAAGCAGGGAGGGACACATTCCCCACAGTTGTCTCATCTGGTTCAGAGCATGTGGAAGTGGGCCATTCAGAGGAACATCTTCCTCATGGCGGAACACCTCCCGGGCAAGGACAACCAGATGGCGGATCTGCTCAGCAGACACAGCCACCAAATGCACGAGTGGGAGATACATCCATCAGTACGCCAACCGTACTTCCAACGGTGGGGTCATCCAGAGATAGACCTATTCGCCACAAGGGAAAACGCAAAATGCCAAAACTTTGCCGCCAGGTTCCCACATCCACAGTCGCAGGGCAATGCAATATGGATGAACTGGTCAGGCAGATTTGCGTACGCTTTTCCCCCAGCACCATTAATACCGCTGGTGGCACGCAAACTGAGGCAACACTCAATGACGCTCATCCTGGTTGCTCCAACGTGGGCACGCCAACCATGGTACACCACGTTTCTGGAACTCTCCGTGGTACCGCATCAACGACTACGGCTAACACCCACGCTTTTAACGCAGAGCCATGGCGAGATTCAGCACCCAGATCCGCAACAGCTGAACCTGGCGATCTGGCTCCTGAGATCTTAGAATTTGGCTACCTAAACTTGCCTCCAGAATGTATGAATATCATCAAGGAGGCACGGAGACCCTCTACCAGAGCCTGCTATGCGGCTAAGTGGAAAAGAATTGTCATTTATTGTAAAAATAATGACATCAATCCGCTGGATGCATCAACGCAGAACATTATCTGTTATCTATTACACTTATACCGATGCAATCTAACATACAATTCCATCCGTATACATTTAACCGCACTGGCAGCTTACCTTCAGAACAGGCAGCACCTCTCACTGTTCAAAGTGCCTGCCATCAGAGCTTTCTTGGAGGGACTCAAACGTGTGATTCCTCCAAGACACCCTCCTTCACCCGTCTGGAACCTAAATGTGGTCCTCACCAGACTGATGGGACCACCTTTTGAACCTCTACACTCTTGTGAGATTCAATTTCTAACATGGAAAGTAGCTTTCCTAGTTGCCATTACTTCCCTAAGAAGAGTTAGTGAACTTCAGGCACTAACCATTCAAGAGCCATTTATACAGGTTCATGCTAACAGGGTCGTACTACGCACCAACCCTACTTTCATGCCCAAGGTAATTTCGCAGTTCCATATGAACCAATCCATAGAACTACCAGTGTTTTATCCTAATCCTGAGAATGTAGCAGAGAGAATGCTCCACACACTTGATATCAAAAGAGCTCTCCTGTACTATATTGACAGAACACAAAATTTCAGGAAAACAAAACAACTGTTTGTTGCCTTTTCTCCACAGTACAAAGGCAACCCCATTTCCAAAGCAGGAATAGCTAGGTGGATCGTTAAGTGTATACAGATTTGCTATGAAAAAGCTAAGCGCACACTAACTATTCCTCCAAGAGCCCACTCCACACGGAAGTTGGGGGCCTCCATGGCTTTCCTGGGAAATATTCCTTTAGAGGAGATATGTAGAGCAGCCACATGGTCCACTATACATACATTTACCAAGCACTACTGTGTAGATGTACACTCAAGACAGCAGGCAGCTGTAGGACAGGCTGTTCTCAAAACTCTTTTTCAGACTGCTGCAGCTGGCACGGGAAGCCGCCGCTAAATGGAGGGACTGCTATATAATCTATGCACAGATATGAATTCAGCAGCCTACATGCCTCGAACCGAATATGCTACTTACCAGTATGCATCTGTTCTTGGCATGTAGGGCTGCTGACATTCATATCGCCCACCCTCCTCCCCGGCGCCTGTAGCAGCTGTAGCATTCAGTAATTACTAGTTAGCATGGTCATCATTCACTGTATTACACTCCATCTATGCCACAATGGCGAAAAACAATCTAAGGATGGAGGGGATGCCCATGCGCACTGTAGTCCAGGGGAGGAGCCACCTATCTCGTGATACTTCGAAGACTCTGCCAGGACAACAATGTGCAATCATCTGTACCCAACACTAGGCGGCGATCTATGCACAGATATGAATGTCAGCAGCCCTACATGCCAAGAACAGATGCATACTGGAAAAGTAGCATATTCGACTTTCAACACCGGTTACAGTGTTGGGGGTATATCTGATAGAGACATCTAGCTTCAGATTCTTTAACTTTGAATTTCCCCCAGTCGCCAGTCTGGATCAAAAAAAATTTCAGCAGTACCTCTGCGCGCCGGGGGACAGCGTCGTATATGGCTCCGTAGTGACGTCTTCGGATAGGACATCAGTGGAGCCATATAAGTCCCCTCTGGCGCGCTGGCGTCCGTTTTCTTCTTTTCTGCGCTGTAACGCGGATCCAGGAGAAGCAGTTCCTCGGGCCCCTTTTTGTTTTGTGGCCTACTCAACGCCTTTTGCACCTGGAACAGTGTGTCAATGCCTTCGGGCTTTGAATCATGCTGAACCTGTATGCGGCAAATGTCGGCAACGGATCTGCATGCCATTTGTATATGGTGCTTGAGAGAGAACCATGACTCCGAGGAATGCGATGCCTGTAAGAGGCTGAAGCCCAAGTCGTTATGGGAACATTGGATGAAGTTGCTGTAAGCTCGACTGTCCCGTTCGGAGTCCAAGCGCTGATCTCCTTCCCGTTCTGAGGCTCCTGCTTGGGGCAGGTCGAGGAGCCGTTCCTGTTGTCATCGCTCGTCAAAATCAGGTAAATCCCATCGGAAAGAATCGGTCACGGTTGCCTTTGGCCTTGCGAGGTCATGACACCGGTACCAGTTCCTCCCGGTCGGTACCGGAGGCAGTTGCACAGGAGTCCACCCCGAGCTTTTCACCATATCCTGGTGAGGGGGCGACTATGGCCAAATGTAAGTATATTTCCAAGTGTTACCCGTCTTTTTTGAGTCAACACCTTTCCCTGTTTTGCCTTTGTGCCCCAAAGAGGTTGAAGAGACTCTGATTTGGAGTTCGCCTGCGGGTTCGTCCACGACGCTGATAGAGGATCCTGGCTCTGGAGTTGGAGTCGCTACGACATCAGGAAAGAGCTCGGTTCTAGCTACCTGTAATGAGGTCAGTGGAGTCCGCAGAGGGGGGAATTTAGCACCACCTCGATGCTGTACGACCCCAAATACGCCTTTACTGGTGGACGTCGATACTACGCCATTCGGTGCCGAAGACCTCTTTAGTGGTGGACATCAATACGACGCTGTCGCTACGTCGGTCGGTCTTGGAGAGGCCTTTTTTTTGCCACTGAGGCTTCTGCACTATCTCCTCTAGAAATTGAGCATGAGGCTATCTTGGTTGCCATTTCCCCAGTGTTGCAAGAAGAGTCTGCAGATACTGGTGGAGGTGAGCATTTGGGTGCTCTTGGCCAGTCTCATGCAGGAGGTTCTTTGGCTTTTGGTGGGATGTTAGTCTACAGCCGTCCCCTACCTATGATTTACTTTCTCCACCTAGAATAGACAGAGGCTCGACCTTATCCAACATGGTTATTGCCTGGAGCTCACCTCCAATCAACCAAACATTCCACCTCGTGTTCACAAACTGTGGTCAGACCATCCACAGTTACTCAAACAAGAAGTGCAATCCCTCTTCGAAAAGGGTGCCATAGAACCAGTTCATTTACAATGCCAAGGTTCAGGGGTTTACTCTCTTTATTTTCTGATCCCATAAAGGACGGATCATTAAGACCAATTTTGGATCTCAGAGAGTTAAACCAGTACATACTGTCAGAACATTTCCATATGATAACACTTCAGCAAGTCCTTCCACTTCTACAGCAAGGCGACTTTATGTCCACACTAGACTTAAAAGACGCATATTTTCACATTCCCATTCATCCTGCTCATTGCAAATGTATCAGCTTTGTGGTAGCAGGCAAACACTATCAGGAGACAGCAAATTCATGTGTTTCTGTACCTAGACAACTGGCTCATCAAAGCAAGCACACACCAAAAGTGTTTACAACACACTTAGACCACATGAGACCTACTTCACAAATTAGGTTTCACAGTCAATTTTCAAAAGTCTCACCTACAGTCTTCCCAGTTACCATCCTAACTAAGAGCCACCCTCAACACTCACATGGCTCTAGCCTCCCCCAATGCTGCCAGAATTTCCAATATCCAAACTCTATTCCGCAGTTCCAAAGCTTGCCAGTCAGGACTTTTATGTGGCTGCTAGAAATGATGGTTTCATGCATTGCAATAGTGCCTCATGCAAGACTACACATGCGTCCACTACAAAAATGCTTAGCACGTCAATAGAATCGGTCACAGGGTTAGTTAACAGAGCGGGTGTAACAGAATGGAGCGCCTCTGGAGGAAAGATTATAGTCCGGCGGCTAAACTGGCTTATAAGGAAGCCTTGAAAAAGCTCTGCAAACTGATATGGGAGTCTAAAAGGGAATACTCTGTGAAGCACATTAATAGCGCGGAGAAATCTGGTAAAGAATTCTCCAGGATAGTCAATTCCTTTACCAATCCTTCTGCGATGGAGGGTAATATACAGCCTTCCCCTTCCCTGTGCATGAAGTTATCGGACTTCTTCAAGGATCAAATACAGAAGGTATATGCCACATTTACGGCAGGGGCTAAGTTGGTTGAGCCACAATCACAGGGATTCTTAAATGCTAAGACCACCATCTCAGATTTTCACCCTGTTTCCCTGCAGGAATCACTGGTGGAAATCCTGAACTGCATGTCTGGTTCTCCTGAGGATCCATTTCCCCCGAAGTTTTTGAGGACATTGACTCACTTGATTAACCCTGTTTTAAATCGCATTTAGAATACCTCGCTTTCCACCTGCATTTTCCCTGATATCTGGAAACAAGCTCTATCTGAAAGAAACACGTTAGTTAGATTCCTCACCTTAGAATATCCCCAGGCGTCAGACTGGATCCGGAAGATTTTTCGTCAGCAATACCCCTTGCGTGTCGCTAGGCGTCGTCTGCGGCTCCGCGTCCGTCGTCGTGCGCCGGAATGACGTCGTCTGAGTACTTAGACGCCGCCCTCGCGCGCTGACGTCGGTTATTCTTTTTTCCGCGCCAGTAAGCGCAGATCCGGGAGAGCTACCCCTTTTAGTCTTTTTTGACTAAGTTTTTGGATCCTTTTTGATCTTGTCTCGACTCCGGTGCCGGTAGGATGCCTGGTTTTAAAGCCTGTGCTGACTGCAACCGCTTGATGTCGGTTACGGACCATCACCGCCGGTGCCTTTACTGTTTGGGCCTCGACCACGACGCGGAGTCGTGTTCGGACTGCAAGGCCCTGACCTCGAAGGCTAGACGGGAGCGGTCCCGTAAGCTTCTCGAGCTTCGCCACTCGGCTCCGCGCCCCTCTCGATCCCGGTCCAGGAGGAGGTCCAAAGATCGGTCGCGGAGCCGCAGCCGACGTCGTCATCGATCGTCTGGCTCCAAGTCTTCGGGTAAGTCGAAGCACTCCAAGAAGTCCAAGAGGCGACACCGCTCTTCGGACTCCCCTCGCCGGTTGCGCGACTTGGCCGAGGGTCAGGGTGGTTCCACCCCCGCGGCTCCAGCGGAGCCGCAGGCGCCGCGCAAGTCCCCATACCCGCCGGTCCCTGGGACTGACGCGACGCCGGGGGAAGTCAGTGCCTTCCTCTCGGCCATGAGGAACCTGGCTCCGCCGTCGATGCCCGCTGGCGCGCCTTCGGGCCCCGCGGACCCGACTGGGCAACCTTGTCTGCCGGCGGCACCGGCCCCGGCGCCGTTGACGGCTCCGGCCTCGACGCCGCAAGTGCCCGAGGGACCCGTTCCCGAGTCCCCGCCGACACCGGTCGACCTCGTCACGCCTCCTCCGCCGGCGTCGACACCGGTACCACCTCCGACGCCGGCTCCGCTCGGTGTCGAGTCCCAGTTCAGCCCCGCTCCGGGCCCGGCGCCGTTACGGTGTCGATGGACGCCGCGTTCGGCGCCGCTGGAGACACATTGTCTATCGTCCGGCTCCGATCCTTCCTCCTGCATACCAGGAATCGGATGACGGGGGCGAATGGGAGGGATCCGAGGATCCTATGGCCGTTCAGGCTCAGCTGTCACAGGACTGGGCAGATGAACTGGGGGAGGCCAGTGGTCTGGATACCTCTCCAGACACTGGATTCATCTCTCCTCCGACTGTGGCTTCGGAGGAGGGTGCTGCTTTCTCTGTGGTGCTGCGCAAGGCGGCCGTAGCCCTTGGGCTCGAGCTACCTGCCGTGGCTGTGAGGACTAACGTCCTCACTGAGGTGCTTCAGTCTGCAGCAAGCTCCACTGAGCCTCTGCTGCAATTCAATGAGGCCCTCATAGACGTTCTGCAGGGCACCTGGTCCAAGCCCTCCACAGTTCCTCCTGTGGACAGGAACGTCGCCAGGCGCCACCGCCCAGCTCCGGGCGACCCCAGTTTTCTGTCCCAACACCCTACCCCCGAGAGCCTGGTTATCCAGGCTTCTACCTCCCAATCCTTCTTCCCGACCGCTCCGCCGGACCGGGATTCCAAGAGACTGGAACAGTTTGGCAAAAAGCTGTTCTCCTCCCTTAGTTTGGGCCTGCGGTCCTTGAACACCGCCTGTCTCTTGGACCGTTATTCCCACTCTCTGTGGGATACGGTGGAGGACGTGCTGCCCCTGTGTCCGGAGGAGGTCCAGACACGACTTACCCAGGCTCTGGCCAATGGGAGGGATGCAGCACGACATGCTATCCGATGTGGGCTTGACACTACGGACTCGCTGGGTAGGGCGATTTCTACCACGGTGGCGCTTAGACGTCACGCCTGGCTGTGGTCCACGTCCTTTTCGGGTGATGTCCAGAGCACTCTCATGGACATGCCCTTTGATGGCACTCGCCTTTTTGGTGAGAAAGCGGACAGTGCGCTGAATCGCTTTAAGGACTCCCGGGCTACGGCCAAGTCCTTGGCCCTCTCGGCCCCGCGGTCGCAAACTTCCGCCTTTCGTGGCCAACGAAGGGGTGCCTCCTCACGTACGCCTAGCCACCAGCCGCAAAACCAACCTGCGCGCGGTCGCGGTTTCCGCCGAGGCGGTTCTGGAGGACGACTCGGTCAGCCCACATCCACCCCGGCAGCATCCGCCTCAAAGCCTTCCTAGTCCGAGCTTTCAGGCCCATTCCACGCCAGTGGGCGGCAGAGTTCGCCATCACCTGCTCCACTGGCGGGCCATCACATCGGACAGGTGGGTGCTGCAAATCGTCCGAAGGGGCTACTCCCTCCCCTTCGAGTCGACCCCTCCAGCCTTGCCACCGCAGCACCACCGTATCTCGGGGGATCATTTGAATCTTCTCCACGAGGAAGTTTCGGCCCTCTTGGCCAAGGGGGCGGTCGAGCGGGTTCCGAGCCCAGAAGTAGGTCGTGGTTGTTATTCCCACTACTTTCTGGTTCCCAAGAAGGGCAAAGGGGGCCTACGCCCTATCTTGGACCTCCGGAACGTCAATGCCTTCCTCCGGAAGGAAAGGTTCAAGATGTTAACTTTGGCTCAGGTTCTAGCTGCCCTAGACCCGGGAGACTGGATGGTAGCGTTGGACTTGCAGGATGCATATTTCCACATCTCCGTCCTGCCGGCCCACCGGCGTTACCTGCGGTTCACGGTGGGTCAAGAGCACTTTCAGTTTACCGTGCTCCCCTTCGGCCTTACCAGTGCCCCTCGGGTGTTCACGAAAGTGATGGCGGTGGTCGCAGCTCATCTGCGCAGATCAGGGGTTCCAGTCTTCCCCTATCTCGACGACTGGTTGTTGAAGGCGGGCTCGCCCCAGGCAGTCGTCCCCCCACCTCCAGACTACGGCGGATCTCCTGCATTTGCTGGGGTTTTCCATCAACGTGCCGAAGTCACACCTGAGTCCCTCTCAGAAGCTCCTCTTCATCGGAGCGGTTCTCGATTCGGCGCAGTTCCAGGTCTATCCGCCGGAACAGCGGGTCCGGGATATTCAGGCCCTGATTCCCATCTTTCGGCCTCTATCCTGGGTTGCGGTCAGGCTAGTGTTGCGGCTTCTGGGGCTGATGGCCTCCTGCATCCTACTAGTGCATCACGCCAGGCGGCGCATGCGGGCTCTGCAGTGGGACCTGAAGTTTCAGTGGGCCCAGCATCACGGCAACCTGTCCGACCATGTCTTGATCTCGGAGGACACTGCACAGCAGTTGCAGTGGTGGCTCACGGACCGCGATTGGGTCACGGGCAAGAGCCTCTCCCTTCCCCAACCGGAGCATGTTGTAGTGACTGATGCGTCCCTCCTGGGATGGGGTGGCCATATGGGAGAGGCGGAGATCAGAGGCCTCTGGTCTCCGGCGGAGTCTCGCCTCCACATCAACCTGTTGGAGTTGAGAGCGATCCGGCTTGCACTGAAAGCCTTCCTTCCCTCTGTCAGGGGAAGTGTTGTGCAGGTGTTCACGGACAACACCACCGCCATGTGGTATTGCAACAAACAGGGCGGGGTGGGGTCGTGGACCCTTTGTCAGGAGGCTCTGCGCCTCTGGACGTGGCTGGAACACCAGGGCGTCACCCTAGTGGTTCAACATCTGGCGGGCTCTCTGAACGCCAGAGCAGACGAACTCAGCCGCCGGTGCATGATGGATCACGAATGGCGTCTGAACTCCGAAGTGGCGCAGGGTCTCTTTCAGCAGTGGGGAGAGCCTTGGTTAGATCTATTCGCCACCGAAGAGAACGCGCAATGTCAGCAGTTCTGCGAGTTGAAATTTCCAAGGCGGCACTTGCTCGGCGACGCTTTTCGTCACGAGTGGAGTTGCGGTCTGTTGTACGCCTTTCCGCCTATACCACTTCTGCCCAGAGTGCTGAAGAAGATCAGGCGCGACCGGGCCCTAGTCATCTTGGTGGCTCCGGATTGGGCACGAAGGTACTGATATCCCGAGCTACTCAGTATGTTGACCGATCCTCCGATACGTCTGCCCCTTCGGGAGGATTTTCTGTCGCAGCAGCAGGGGACGGTCCGACACCCGAACCTGTCCAGCCTCCACCTCCATGCGTGGAGATTGAGCGGCGGCAGTTGATGCCATTTCACTTGCCTCCTGAAGTCTGTGATATCATTCTGGCAGCCAGGCGTCCCTCCACAAAGACGGTATACGCCTGCCGGTGGAACAAATTTGTGGCATGGTGCACAGCAAAGGCTGTGGATCCCCTTTCCGCCCCTCTCTCTGAGGTTCTCCTCTTTCTTCTTTCTTTGGCCCGGCAGGGCTCTGCCCTGGGCACCTTGAAAGGTTATCTTGCTGCCATCTCTGCCTTCTTGCGGCTTCCTGATCAGCCTTCTCTTTTCAAGTCCCCTGTAGTTACACGCTTTCTAAAAGGCATTACTCACACGTTCCCTCCTGTCCCTTTTGTAATGCCTCAGTGGGACTTAAATCTTGTTCTCACATTTCTAATGTGCGCTCCCTTTGAGCCTCTTCATAATTGTCCTCTTCGTCTGCTGACGCTTAAGACTGCTTTTCTGGTAGCCATCACCTCGGCTAGACGGGTGAGTGAGCTCCAGGCTTTATCATCGAAGCCTCCTTTTCTCTCTGTTCATCCGGACAAGGTTGTCCTTCGGCCTCGTCCCTCCTTTCTTCCGAAAGTGCTGACCCCCTTTCATCTTGGGCAGTCTGTCACCTTGCCCACCTTCTTTCCGCCTCCGCATCCTTCCAAAGAGGAAGAGAGGCTCCACCGTCTGGACCCAAAACGTGCGCTCTCCTTTTATCTGGACCGCACAAAGCAGTTCCGGGTGGACGACCAACTTTTCGTTGGATACGTGGGTGCTAAGAAGGGGAAAGCTGTGCACAAACGGACCATCTCTCGGTGGGTCGTTTTGTGCATCAAAATTTGTTATTCCTTGGCAAAAAAGGACCCTCCTGTTGGGCTGCGCGCCCATTCTACTCGGGCCACAGCGGCTACTACTGCTTTGGGACGGGGTGTCCCTTTGCAGGACATCTGTCAGGCGGCGACGTGGGCTTCGCTACACACGTTTGCCAGGCATTATTGCCTTGACAGCCAAGTACGGAGGGATGGCTTCTTTGGCCGTTCTGTCCTTCAGGACTTTCTGGTGTGATCTTGGTTCGCTGACCCACCACCGGGGATGGTATTGCTTGGGTATCTATTCTAAGGTGAGGAATCTAACGTGTTTCTTTCAGATGAACAAGTTACTTACCTTCGGTAACGATGTATCTGTAAGAAACATTAGTTAGTTAGATTCCTCACCGACCCACCCATCCTCCCCGTTCTGCGACCTGACATCTAGGGTTAAGGTTATCCTTTTCAGGCCCCTAGATTTTATTTTTGGCACCAGTGTCGGTCTTTGCATGGCTCTGCGTTCCTGGCGCGGAAAGCTATGTACAAGAACTGACGTCAGCGCCTGAGGGCGGCGTCTAAGTACTCCGACGTCATTCCGGCGCACGAAGCCGATGACGGACGCGGACCCGCAGACGACGCCTAGCGACGCGCAAGGGGTATTGCTGACGAAAAATCTTCCGGATCCAGTCTGACGCCTGGGGATATTCTAAGGTGAGGAATCTAACTAACTAATGTTTGTTACAGATACATCGTTACCGAAGGTAAATAACTTGTTCGTTACTGCCCAAATAAAAATTAAAAAACGCTTACCCGACAGAGCTTAGCAACTACCGCCCGATCTCACTACTGCCAGCTCCCGAGAAGATGCTGGAAAAACTGCTGCAACGCCAACTCGCCAATTTCATAGAAGGTCATGACATTCTGCATGACACTCAGTCCAGTTTGAGGTCAGGATTTAGCACCGAGACTGCACTGGTGGAGGTGGCGGATTCTGTAAGAATGACTGTAGACGCCGGGGCGTCAGCGATGCTGGTCCTTCTAGGTCTGTCCGCAGCATTCGACACTGTTGCGCATCCAATCCTACTGGACAGACTCAAACAGCTGGGCTTGCGGGTGCTAGTACTCTCCTGGATCCATTCTTACCGTAAAGACCGCTCTCTAAGGGTCTTTCTCCAACCCCATCAATTGGAACCTAAGCCACTGTGGTGTGGGGTGCCTCAGGACTCAGCCTTGAGCCCATTACTCTTCAACACCTATCTGGTGCCACTTTTCTCTCTCATTGCTTCTTGGGACGTAAAGGCAGTATCCTATGCGAATGACACCCAGCTTAAGTACCACTCTGCTGATACTTTCACTAGATTTAAGGGGTGTCTGAAGGACATTTCACGCTGGATGAATAATAGCAGCTTAAAAGTTAATGTGGAGAAGACGGAGGTCTTGTTCTTCGGCCAGGCATCTCCTCCCCCGCTGGGCTTTGGTGGCCAGTAGAAATGGGATCACCACAATTACTGACAAACACAGCGAAAAACCTGGGCGTCAAATTGGAAACGGACCTCTTTCTCGGCCCAAGCCTGTCATATATCAGCCTCATGCTTTGGGAAATTGAGAAGTTTGAGGAAATTCTTGCATCTATTGCCGGAAGATAGTTGAAGGCTCATAGTCCACCCTACTGTGACATCTCGGCTGGACTATGTAAACTGTCTTTACCAGGGGCTGCCTGCCTATCTGATCAATAAATACAGATGGTACAAAATGTGGCAGCGAGATTATTTCATCGAGTCCCGTTCCGTCACTACATCTCTCAGCACATCAGGCAACGTCACTGGCTACCTGTAGCTAAAAGGATTGAGTTTAAGTCCCTGACTTTGGCCTTTCGTGCTTTGCAAGATAGCGGCCCGGGATATCTTAAGCATCGGCTTTGCCTATATCAACAAAAACGCACGCTGAGATCTAACTCCCAGCACCTGCTCTGTGTACCTTGTTATGATAAGTCCCGTATAGGAGGGAGGTCCTTCACAGTGGGGACGGCCAGACTGTGTAACTCCCTGCCTTCCCATATGCGCCTGATCAAGTCTGAACATGAGTTCAGAAAGACCTTAAAGACTTTGCTGTTCAGCGAATGTTAGCACCTCGGTTGGACCTCCCTCACCTGCAGTGACGGCGAAGCGCCGGGGCTCCTCTGCTTAAGGTAGCTGTTGCTGTACAAGTGCTATCATAATTCATTATTAACAGATCTAGTGTTGGTGGACAGCCGCACCCATCGTTATCTGCAGTGGTGGAAACCACAAAATGAATCAAAAGGGTGGGCTTTCATCGATCCTGTTCTACAATTCGTGCTAACTCCTCTCTCACCGGCTGGGGAGCACATCTCCATCATTGCACAATACAGGGTCTCCGGCACGACAAACACAAACGACTCCACATCAACTATCTAGAGCTTCTAGCAGTATTTCTAGCGCTGAAAGATTTTCCATCTCATCTCACAGCCAAAGTTGTCCAAGTCCGCATGGACAACATGACAGCGATGTACTATGTTCTAAAACACGATGGATGGTGGGGGGGGATCCATTCTCTCCAACTGTCCCAGACAATTTAGAAATGGGCAATCTGTCACAAGATCCACCTTCTGGCAGAATGCCTCCCAGGAGTGCACAATCAAATTACCGACCTCCTCAGCGGAAGGAGACCGCAAATACACAAGTCAGAACTTCATCCCCAAGTTCTCCTTCCATAATTTTAGCAGTGAAAATATTCTCAAATAGATTTGTTCGCAACAGCAGACAACGCACAATGCCCAAACTTCACCTCCAGGTTCCCACATCCTCAGTCCAAAGTAATGCCACATGGATTAATTTTTCAGGGATATTTGCTTACGCTTTTCCGCCTCTCCCTCTCCTTCTATTTCTGGTTCGCAAACGCAGGCATACGTCCCTCACATTGATTCTAGTAGCTCCCACATGGGCCCGTCAACCGTGGTACACCACCCTGTTAGAGCTCTCAGTAGTTTTACATCAAAAGCTACATCTCACCTCCTCACTCAGAGCCATGGAGAAATCAAGCATCCAATCCTAAGGAGCTCAACTTAGCAATTTGGCTCCTGAAGTCATGCAGTTTAGATATTTAAATTTGCCACCAGACTGTATGACTATTTTGAAGGAAGCAATAAAACCAGACCTTGCTATGCAGCAAAATGGAAATGATTTGTTGTCTACCTTGATAACAAAATTCTACCTCCAGATGCTTCCGTTCAAAACATTGTTTCATACCTTCTGCACCTACACCAATGTGGGCTAGCTTACATATCAATTCCGATGCATCCAGCAGCAGTAGCTGCATATTTGCAAAACAGACAGCATAGCATTTGTCTTTGTTCAAAGTTCCTGTTATTAAAGCCTTTATGGAAGGCTTAAAGAGTTGTACCGGAAAGAATTCCCCCGGCGCCAGTGAGGAATCTTAATGTTGTACTCACAATACTTATGGGTCCACTCTTTGAACCACTTTGCAAGTGTCCTTTACAATTTCTCTCATGGAAGGTTGCTTTCCTCATTGCAATAACTTTATTAAGAAGAGTTGGTGAGCTACAGGCATTAACCTTGGAAGGACCCTTCTTTCAACTCCATAAAGATAGTCGTTCTATGCACCCATCGCAGATTCCTTCCCAAAGTGGTTTCTGCTTTTCATATCAACCAATCAGTTGAGTTACCTGTGTTCTTTCCTCAAACTGATTCAGTAGCAGAACAGGCTCTTCACACTCTTGACTTCAGAAAAGCTCTATTGTATTATATCAAAAGATTTCCGTAAAACAAAACAATTGTTTGTTTCATTTACACTACCTCACAAAGGCAATTCTATTTCTAAATCTGGCATTTCAAGATGGATTGTTAAGTGCATTCAAACTTGCTATGCAAAAGCTAAAAAATGTTATCTATTCCCCCTAGAGCTCATTCCACTCGCAAAATAAGGGCATCTATGGCCTTTTTAGGTAACATCCCTATTGCTGACATCTGTAAAGCAGCCACATGGTATACGCCACACACGTTTACCAAATAATATTGTGTGGAAGTACTAGCACATCAACAGGCAAATGTTGGGCAAGCAGTATCTACAGCACACATGCCTCAAACAGATTCTTACTTGCTCAGTATGCATCTGTTCTTGGCATGTACAGCTGTAAATTCACATGCGCCCTCCCACCTCCCCGGACACCTGTAATTGTTGCAGTTCTCATTATTTACATTATTAACGCATGGACATCTCTTTACTACATTTACTCCATTCTCACCCTCTTGTAAGAAAACAATCTAACAATGGAGTCGAAGCCCATGCGCAGTTTCACCGAAAGGAGGAGTCACCTTGCCTCGTGACTGAATAGACTTCTTCAAAGAAAAACAACTTGCAAACATCTGGATCCAACACTAGATTGCATGTGAATCTACAGCTCTACATACCAAGAACAAAATGCTTACCGGATAAGTAACATAATCCTTTTGTCTATATATACATCTTTTGTAGCATTGCATGATTGTGGATGCTAGTTGTGTCCACACTGAATTAATCATTACACTGGATTTTGTTAATCTTTCCCCTGGGGAAATTGGTCCTATTAGGATTTCGGCAGGATCACTCTTTTAATGAATCTTTATTTTTAGCAACAATACAGATTATATGACTTCTGTCATGCATTTGATCCCTTTGGTCATCCAGTCTTCTTTCCCTTTTTTGAGGCTTAAGTTTTCATGCCGGTCTTCTGACAGGAGATTCTTTTATTCCCACCTATACTTGGTCAGTCATTTGTCGACTGGCTGCTTCTCTTTGAGAATCTTTGTGGGATTAGTTTGCAGACCCTCCTCCTGTGAGGTATAGCTATGGTATTGAATTAAAAGTTAAGGAATCTGCAGCTAAATTTCTCTATCAGATGGAAATGTTACTTACCTTCAGTAACCCTATACCTGGTAGAGGCACAGTCTAGCCGCAGATTCTTTAACGACCCACCCATCCTCTCTGTTCTGCGAAGGTCTTTTAAGATTGGGGTTATACCCTTTCAGTGCTGGCTTTATATGCAAACTCATCGACCTGGGCATTTAGCTTTTGATTAAATGTTCTGTTCAACACCCTTCTTTCAAATTGGTATGGTTGATAAAGTATGTGTTAACTTCTTTTGCAACCTGCTTTTTACACCACTGAGCAGTTTTAATTTATTTCTTATTGGTACCATTACAGTTTGACACTGGTGATGTCAATAGATCATGCACTGATGTGACTTAAACAGTGTTATTGTAGGTTCTGTTTAACAACTACCGTACCATTCATCACTTTATTGATTGGTTCATAGAGGGTGTGGTCTCTCCCCTCTTAAGGGTTATTCTCTAGCGTGCACAGTTACTTGTGGCCCTGTTAAAATTTATTTTATTGGGTATTTTTTCTAAAATCCATGTCTTGTATTTTCATACCATGTGTTGTTTATTTTTATTGTTGTTTCAAAGATTTTTTGATCTTTTAGGCACAGTGTGTTCGAGGCATGTGAGCTGTAGATAACATGCTTTGCATAGATCGCCATCTAGTGTTGGGTCTGGATGTTTGCACATTGTTTTTCTTCGAAGAAGTCTTCCTAGTCACGAGGTAGGTGACTCCTCCTTTACGTGAAAGTGCGCATGGTCATCGACTCCATCTTCAGATTGATTTATTTCGCCCATCGGGTTCGGATGTTACTTGCTGCGCTCTGATTCGAAACCGATCCTTCGGTTTCCCTCGGTGCATAGAACACACACCCTCGACGGTATTGTTTCCGATTGCGTATTCCATTCTTCGCGTATCGTGTTTGTTTAGAAAAAACCCTCTTTCAATCGGAGAGCTCGTGGTAGGCTGTCGGGCCTAACCACTTTGATTCGACTTGCAGTCAATGAAACAAACTCCCTTTAAATACTGCCCTCGGTGCCACGCGAAGTACCAGCGCACCAACTCACACAAAGTGTGCAACCTGTGTTTGTCACCAGAACACAAAGAAGACGACAGTGACGCGTGTAAAGCTTTCCGCTCCAAGAAGACGCTTCGAGACAGTCGGGCTCGATGATGCGACATGCAGTGCCAATGCACAGGCTCCATTCCGGACTACTAAGGACCTGAATTGGAAGAAGAAGCCGATCACACTATCGGGCCGAGGAGGAGCCGGATCCAATCTCAGTTTCGTAGGAAGGCTCCTACCAGGATGAGAACATCACAGAAAAAGCACAGTTTTGACAATCCGCTCCACAAACCGAACCCGAAACAGAAGCTGCTTTACATACATCCTACAACTGGACATCTTACCAACCAGGTGAATTTAAAGAGAATGACTGATACTGAAGAGGAATACCATATTCCTTTAAAGAAGAGAACTGTTGGAACTAACCCTTCCCCTCCTCCGCTTCCTCCTCCTCTTCCATCACCACCTTCTCAGTTTCTACCTGTACCAACTTCACCTGAGCACTCACCACCACATAAACCTGACAACCAAGGTGATGGGGATGATGATAATGATGATGGTCAACCTGGACCTACAGACGACTGGGACGACTACAACACTGACTCGCCCCTGACCTATATCCTACTAGGCCCTCTCCCCCAGACGACAGCGTAGGTTATATTGAGTTACTAGGCAGGGCTGTCAATTACCATGGGGTGCAGCTCCACAAAGAATCCCTTGAAGAGGATTTCCTTTTTGAGACACTCAACAGTACACAAAAAACTACACATATGTTACCCATGCTGAAGGGAATGATTAGGCATGTGGATGACATATTTAAGGATCCTATCTAAAAAAAGAAACACGTTAGTTAGAGATTCCTTACCTTAGAATTACCCCCAGGCGTCAGACTGGATCCGGAAAGATTTTTCGTCAGCAGTACTTTCCAGTATGTAAGTGGGATGATCTCCAGGTGTATGGCCCCAATCATTGACTACTATTAATTGTGCCATCCAGTTGTAGGCCCTGATGTCTGGGAGGGATTTGCCTCCAATATACTGGTTGCGCTGTAACGTCCGCAATCCCAGGTAAGCAAAATGGCAGAATGTGTTTTGCATAGAGCGAAATCCTCTCATCCTCCAATGCGGCCTCCTCTGTGTGGAAGCCTGTAGTGTCAGGGTGGGCCAGGACTATACAAGCATGTGGTTCCAATGTAATGGCAAACAGTGTGGGGGGGAGTGGACATCCCTGTCTCAGCCCTCTCTCGATTGGGATCTCTGCTGATAGGATCCCATTCACTTTTACTGCGGCTACCGGATTCTTGTACAGCAGAGCTATCTAGGCCTGAAACTTAAGCCTAAACCCAAATCTCTTCAGGACCTGTGCCAAAAAGGTCCAGTGTACCGCGTCAGATGCCTTCTCTGCATCTAGGGTGAGAAATAACCATGTTTTTTCTTGTCTCGTCGTCTCTAGCCAGTTTTTAAGTCTCCGAAGATTAAATCTAGTTGATCCCCTTAGCAGAAATTCTGATTCTTTTGTTACGAGTTAGGGGGGGATATAACGACACTCAATCTTATGGCTAGGACCTTCGCCATTACATTTGTCTCTGTATATAGGAGTGCAAACAGTTGATATGAACTGCAATTTGTGGCTGGCTTTCCTTGATTTTTGATTACCACTATTGTGGCACGAGGAAGGTCGAGTGAAGGAATACCCTTATTTCTCACCTCAACATACATATTAAGAAGATGGGGGTCCAAGGAACTGGTGTCGTTTTAAGAACTCTACCCATATGCCTTTAGAACCTGGAGCCTTGCCCAGTTTTAGTTTGGCAATTTCCGCCTGTACTCCCGGAAGTGTAAGTTCCTCCTCTAGCTTCAAGCGGTCTTCCCACGTTAACATTGGTATGTTTACTGTGGCTATATATTCTTCAATACGTGAGGGTTTTACCCTTTTTTCAGCACTGGTTACCAAATGGGCATTCTTTTATGTATCTTTGTGATTCAAGGACCATTTGGTCTTACCTTGTCGATCTTGACTTGGTATTGCCATACCATTCTTTTCCGATTTCATATTATTGTTTCAAAGATACATTCATCTTTTTGGCACACTGGTTCCACAGCCATTTTTTATAGTGGCTCGTTCTTTGTGCCGTGGAAGGTTTCACAGAAGAATCTGAAGTCAGAGCACCGTAGGGGGCTTATGACTCCACTGCCTTCACAACCAGAGTCAAAGTCAGCACGGAGTCGTACACTACGCCATCCACAGGCACGCAGAGGTACTGCTGAAAATGTCCAGATCCAGTCTGACTCCTGTGGAGAATTCAAAACCATGTCTCTACCGGATAATGTGTTACCGAAGGTAAGTAATTTGTTCGAAAGACTTCTAATTTTCATAGTGCATTCACTTTGTTAATTATTCAGAGAACTTTGATTAAATAAGTTTACCTTGTAATTGCAGATGAAAGCAGTTGCTGGTATAAAGATGTCTTACCTGGTACAACAGGCAATCAACTCAAATCTTAATGAAATCATAAGAGGTTTCAGACAAGACGAGTCTACAAGTGCATTGTGTGCACATCTTTATTCCATGATTCGAGGAAACAGACAGCACAGACGAGCATTTCTCATTTCTTTACTGAACCTCTTTGATGATACTGCGGTAAGATCACTTTACCTTTCTCTATATCTCACAGAAAGCTATCCACATCTTTTCTGGAGTTACAAGTACAAATTTTTGCGTAGCAATAAATACAATTGTACTTAACTTAATACAGATTTATGTTAATTAACATATCACTTATGTCACACTTACAATGTAACATTGTGTATGTGTGTGTATATATATATATATATATATATATATATATATATATATATATATATATACACACACACACACACACACACACACACTGTGCTTGTATACATCATACAAATCAAACTAAATTCTGCCAGGCAGATTACAAAGGAGCTTAAGGTGCGTGATTCCCACAACAAAATGCTATCTTATAGAGGCTTCTTACTGCAGATTATTTACTATAGAAAATTCCCAGGCAGCATACTGGGTCCAAAAACCTTGACCAGTACCCCTGTGTGCCAGTAGGTGGTGTCAGAGGACTCCGTTTAAGCATTTTACGCACCGGATGTGAAGTGCACAGTGCCTATTTAGACGCCATCTCGATGTGCTAACATCTTTTCTTTTTTGGGGGATCCGGAAGAGTCCTGGGATCCTACCACAGTCAGTTTTTGATAATTGTTTCGGTATTTGTCCCTGTATTATTTTAGCTTTATGCTACCAGTGTGTTAAGGATTTCCCATAGAAAGCCAGTGGGTTTTAAATCCTGTGGGACTTGTCGCAAGCAAATGTCTGTAAGAGACCCTCATCTGGATTGTCTGTGGTGCCTTGGGCCCGACCATGATTCCAGGAAATGTCCGACTGCCATACCGAGTGGGAGACGAAGGTCCTTGCGGCCTGACATCAAAAGAGTCCACACTGCTCCTGATCTCTTGGAATGTACCAAGCCCGCTTTCACAGTGGTTCTCATTGATCCTTGTCAGTCTAATTCGACATCTGAAAAGTCCTACAAGCTTAAAAAGTCAAACCGCTCCTCGACCTCACCGCGTTGGTCAGTCATTGGATGAGGCAATGGAACAATGCCACAAGTCAAGGCCCTGCTTCTGCACTCCACCTGTGGACTCTTGGCATGGGTTGCTCTGCACCTCCCTGAATTTTCTGGAGGCGGAGTGACATCTGCCCAACTCCAAAGAGCTTTTATAAAGCTATCCCCTTCATATTTGGACATGCAGTCCCATTATATTATAGATGATCCAGCTGAATCTGTTTCGAAAGATCATGCAAAAGAAGGCCTTACTATTTTATTATCTACTCAATTTTATTAGGAATTTGAGATTTTCAGTCTGCCCTCCTACAACGTACATAGTATCAGGCTATCTCTCCCTAATTTTACACACAAGCAATGTAATTCTTTTCTCCCCTTCAACGCTTCTCTTCCTCCGAGTCAACGATACAATGGAATGTTAAGCCAACTACTTAAATCAGTAGACTCTACCTCATATGATGAAATGATTGCAATATGCTATTGTTGGGAAATTTTAATGCAAAGATCTCAGATTCTAGATAGACCTAGAAGAAGCCTGGAACATTGCAGAAGCCTCTTCTCTCCTCTCCTGAAAACAGCTAACAAAATTTGAATTGATCCCATCACCATAGGGAAAAAGGTAACCTCTGAAAGTAACTGAACATAGTCACTTGTTTTTCAGGCAGCAGTGATCATCCCAGAGGACCTCTCCCTTCCAACACAAAATTTGGTAACTGCAAGGAGATAAGAAAAGTAAGATCTTCAGCATCAATGAGTCCGGATGGAATTCTAGTAAAAGCTCTAGAAAGAAATGGACTCCTACACGGGGGAGAGAGATGGAGGGGGATGGGAGTGATTTTAACCCCTCCTTTCTAGTACTGCTCTAGAACTGGTCAAGTTCTAAACTCCTGGAGAGGTAGCATCATAATTTATTTTCATAAGAAAGGTTCACGCGGCCTACCCAGCAATTTCCACCAGATCGCTCTCCTAGATGCGACAGGGAACATTTTCGCAGCAAACATTTTAGGACCGCTGCAAGACTGGGGCTTCACTAAAGGAAAAATACCTCAGGAACAAGCTGGATTCCGTTCTAAATACTTAACAGAAAATATTGTGGTCATACATGCTCTGATTGATAAATATGTTGTTGGGAAGTCACAGATGTTGTACACTGCTTTAATTGACTCTCTACAGCCTTTAATAAAGTGGATAGGCCTGCTCTTTAGGGAAAATCTATTGAGACTGTGAATTCCGCCATATTTCCTGCGAGTGATAATAGCTCTCCACTCTGCGATATAGCGCAGAGTGTTGATGGGTGGGAACAAAGGGCTTACCTCCTTAATCCATACTATGAATGGGTTAAAACAGGGATATCTCCTAGCTCCTTTTCTTTTTACATCTACTTACGTGATTTGCCAGCCCAGTTATATATAAGAAACTTAACCCCCTCACTGTGCTGCACATGTTCTTTATGTACTAATGAATGCTGACGATATAGTTCTATTTTACTTACCTCCTCTTGGGTTGCAACTAAATCTGTGTGCCTTGAGTAGCTATGCCAGGCAGAAGTTTTTAAATATTAATATAAAAAGTTTTAGTTTTTAAGGGAAGGAAATTGAGTCATCCCTTTTCTTGGAACATTGGAGGAAATAATGTAGAAGCAGTAAATGATTACACATATCTTGGTAGAGCGTTCTCCCAGAATTTGGATTGTAAACTGCACATTTCTCACTTTGAAAGTAGGGCTCTTGCACATTATAGTGCTTTGAATAACTTTTATGTAGCTTCTGGTAGGAAGCATTTTGATTTTTTTATTGGAAATTTTTAAAGTAAAGATTCCTCCCACCCTCACCTACGCACTACAGTACATTCCTATTGAGAAATGGTCTTCTCTGCATCTGTATAAAGAGAAGGCCCTGTGCAAACTTACAACTGTCAGTCAAGATACCCCAGTCCAAGCATTACGACTTGAATTAGCTCTAACTAGCTCTGTTGCTTTCACTATTGTTAGTATAGTCGCTGGTCCTACAGTTTGGTTCTCGCCTCGGAAGGCACACTTGAAGCTCTATTAAAACAAGCATTGGCATAGCCAATAAGTCTCGCTTCTTAGTTGCATAACTAAATACTTATAAGGTCCCAAAAGCGAGACCTATTGGCTATGCCAATGCTTGTTTGTTTATTACTGCTCTGTAGTAATGGCGGCGCACGGGTGCCACCATTACTACATAGAAGTAATTAACAGGAGAGAAAAAAACTCTCTCACGGAGAACATCAAAGCAGCCATGAAAGTGATCGCAATCAAACATCAAAGCGGCCGTGCAAGTGAGGCGCCCGCGCACATGCACTGTAGCTCTAGGCTACAGTGGTAGCACTTTTTTGAGCCCTCACAAAAAGTCTTGCCAGACCAGCGCATGCACTGGGTCAGGCGAGACCTAAAAAACAGTTCTTTGCATCCCCTAACAAGAATTACATGTTTTATAGAAATCTCAGGTCTGTCCTGGAAAAACTATATTGTAAGTTAGATACCTCCAAATATAGTCTCCTGGGCAACTTGGCCTCTTTAAAAAAAAAATATATATATATATATATTCACTGAAAAAACCACATGTTTCAGGGGTGTTATAGTTAGCTGGACATTTCCCTCGTACAAAACCCTAGAAATTCCCCTGTTATAGTTACTTCAGCTAACTATAACTCGCGCCCCCGCAATGCACTGCTGATGACGTCACATATTACTTCACTCATGACATGGTCAGTGACATCACTGATGACATCACTGGTGACATCTCAAATGACATCACTGATGACATCATCCAGTGAGTATGTGTTTCTGTACAGTTTTAATATGTTTAATATATATAGAGAAAGGCCTGTTGAAGAATGAGTGGGTGCACAAGTGTGTGAATGGATGATTTTCTAGGTGCGTAACTGACTCTATAAGTGAGTCATTAAATGTATCTTACTGCAGACTAGTGACTAAACTGTGTGAATGTCTATGTGTCTGTGTGTTGGTGTATAAGTGGCTGCATGGTTTTGTGAATAGCTATATGAGTGTCTATATGGGTTATTGATTGGTTGTCTGAGTATCTGTATGGGTGCCTGTGTGTTTGTGTGGGTAGGGTGTGTGTGACTGTGCATAGATGTGTGAGTGGGTGATTATATGGGTGCATGGTTTTAAGAGTGCAACTGTGATGGACTGTATGGTTGGGTGAGTGTATGTAGGGGTGTGTTAGTGATTGAATGTATATCTCAGTTGTACATGTGTCAGTAACTACATATGTGAAATGCAGTGTATATTTGTGCACGAGTATATAACTATATGTGAGAGTGTGTGATTGCAGGAGTGGCTATATGGATGAGTGTGTGCTTGTATTAGTAATTGTATAAGAGCGTTAGAATTTGTTAGTATTTTTATGAGTAAGTGAACTTGAGTGTGTTTAACTGTATAGGTGAGTAAATTAGACTGTGTTTAATTATTTGCATGGCTGACTAGGTGAGTCAGTACCTCAATGGATGATTGGCGGTGTGTGAGTGTCTATATAGGTGTATTAATGCATATGATAGTCTTGTACGGAGTGACTGTAAGTATGAGTGACTGTACAGGTGAGTGAGTGGAGCTGTATGTAGACCTAAGAGTCAATGAGTGGGTATGTAGTTATTGGTATTGGAGTATCTATGGTTTTCAAAATGGCCGTCTGAAAATTTGAGTCGGTGTATCAAAGGTTATATTAGGGTGTGAGAAGATGCACTAATTTATCACATGGATGACGTCATCAGTGATGTCATCAGTGATGTCATCAGAGATGTCATCAGTGATGTCACTGACCATGTCATGAGTGATGTAATAGGTGATGTCATCAGCAGTGCATTGCGGGGGCACGAGTTATAGTTAGCTGAACAAACTATAACAGGGGAATTTCTAGGGTTTTGTACGAGGGAAATGTCCAGCTAACTATAACGCCCCTGAAACCTATGGTTTTTTCAGTGAATTTCTAATGTTTTTTAAATGCCAATTCCTAACTATAACATGCATGAAACCTATCGTTTTTTCAGTGAATTTCAAAGGTTTTTTTAAATGCTAATTCCGATCTATAACTTATCTCTAAAGATATCATGTTTAATGATTTTCATTGGATTTCTATATTTTTCAAATTCAGTGTGTCAATTTCATTAATTGTTTTTTTTAAAATACTTTTTTATCACCATTTTTAAACTTATTTTTTCAATTAATTCTTTTAAAAATTAAAAAATATTGTTTGTTTTTATTGAGGTTTTCAAACATATTTTTTTATATTTTTAAAAATATTTTTTTAACTATATGTTCAAAACTTTATTTTATATATTTATTTTTCCATGTTTTTGGATCCGCGCACCGTTCTCGATCCCTACGCGTTAGCATCCGACGCATATGACGCGGTAGGTACGCAGATCCCACGAAATATTTAACATTTAAAAAAACATATATATGTATTTCATGTGAATATTAATTGAACTCTAAACTAGTCTTAAAAGTAATATATTTTTACATGTAATCCTATATATATTTTTTCAATTTCGGGGATGCACGCTGGGTGCGTGATGCGTAAGCGCAGGGTGCACGTTTCCCATGTGACCTGCAAAAAAAGAGATTTGATTGGTTCATTACACTTCCTGTTCTAACTATTGAAAGACCCCACCCAATTCGATCATTCTTCTTTCACCTTCTTTGGAGGAGCATCTCTTTGCAGAGAAGAAGATTTTTTAGACTAAGTTTACACTTAGCTCTAACTTTTTTCAACTAAAAATGGCTTCAGGGCATCAGGCATCACCTGCATCTCCTCATTCACCTGAGGATGAATTTTTGGAGGAGGCACCGCCCACACCACGTTTTTCATCTGTGGTGTGGAAATTTTTTACGTATCCTGCGGGGCAAACTAAAACCAATGCCACCTTGGTCACATGCAAGATTTGCAAAAGAGTGCTGTCGCGAGGGGATCCTAACAAGAAATACTCGTGCGGCACGGCACGTATGATGAAGCACCTAAGGACCCTTCATCCGAACAATCTTGCACGAGAAGAGTGCAAACGGATGAGAAACACTCCTATTCCTGCGCCTTCCACCTCATCGCAGCCGAGCACTTCAAGAGTGCATCCATCAGCCCAAAACTTGGACATCCTTCCTCAATTTTTAAAAGTGTTCTGCACTAAGTACAATGCGACTTTGTACTACGGTGAGCAGTCGATCGATCTGATCTGCCGCCGGCAAGAAAGTCACAATTGCTAGGTTTTTTTGGGTTTTTTTTTTTTTGTTCCCTGAAGTTCATTGTTTGGTCCCGCCTGTTTTTTAATTTTTTTATTTTTGTTTTCCAGAAAAACCAAAAAAATCACAAAATTGTTAGAAAAACCCCCAAAAAACATAAAAGAAAAAAAAAAGTTCTTCTAAGAAATAACTTTCCGGGTTTAAAAGAGGAGCTAAATTTCTTTGTTAGTGTGTGAAAGTTTAGATGAATGAATGTATGTGTATTACGTAACTGACTGAATGAATGCATTAGTAGTGAATGTATAAGTGCAGAACTATGAGGAAGTGCTGCAGCATCACACAGTAACCTCTTTAACTGCAGTGTGCTGTAGTACTTCCGAAGCACAGGGATGCAACATATGTACATAAATATGTTGCAAATCTATGCTTCTCTCTGCACGGCTGCTTAAACTGCAGCCACATTATATGTGGTGACACGGGCACCCTTGCACCATAGTGCAAGGATATCTGTGTCATATGCTGTTTGTTTTTCTGCAGGAAGACACACCTTCCTGCACAAAAACAATGAGAAAATGCATTTTTCTCCTTCAATGTATGCTGAACATTTCAGCATGCATTGAAGATATAAAAATGTGGAGAAATGAAAACAATTCTCCTTGTTGTGCTTCCCTACACCAATTTTATACTCGTGTGGCACGGAAAGTATGATGAAGCACCTAAGGACCCTTCATCCGAACAATCTTGCACGAGAAGAGAAGAGTGCAAACGGATGAGAAACACTCCTGCTCCTTTCTGAGTTCCTTTTCTTTTTTTTTTTCTTTTTTTTTTTATTAATAACTCTTTTCCTCCTACTTTTGGCCTTCATTACATATATTGGTTTATCTAGTGATCGAATTCCGTTTAACACTAAAATAAACAGTTTCCTTTTTACTTCAAAAGCCTTTTCCACAATGCTTTCAATATGCTTCTTCTTTTTATAAAATAAAACTCTTTTTATATTTCTTCACATCTTTCAGCAAATTATGCACTACTCTCTTGTAAAATATTTTTTTGCGTAATTCCTTATACTGATTTTGTCTTCTTTTACCATACTTTATCTCCTTTGACTGAACATTTGCTTTTTTACTTTTCCTCTTATTTTGATTTTTTTTTCTTGCTTAAAAAATTCTCTGAAGTTGCAGCATTATCTACATTCTGTTTGCTCCTACAAACATTTTTAATAAATTGCTTCGTGATCTTACCAGAAGATTTTTTCTTTTTAGCCACATTATCTTGTACAATCAATACTTGTGGTTGACTTTTCTTCAAGTAATTCTCCTGTCTCTGTTCTTTTCTTTTCAGGCATGATTTCTCTATTTTAACATCGAAAAACAGTATCTGTAAAAAAGAATCACAAATAAAAGTATATTAATAACTTCAAATTCACACTATTCTATTACTGTAAAAACACATTTTATATAAAAACTGACTAAAACTATAGCCCTGAACCACAAGTGTGACGATGGTTAAAACACTACATGCATAGTGCATTCTACTTTGAAGCAGTTCATGCCCTAAAGCCTACCTCACTAAAAGACTACATGCTAACTGACTGAATGATTACAGTACTATAAGGAGAGACACTGGGTGAGTAACAGGGTGTTTGCTAGAAGTGTATGAATACTGACTGGGGAATTGAAGGTGTGAAAGACAACTGTGTAGGTGGTTAAGAGGACTGCATACATAGTGGATAGGCGTTTGAAGCAGTCCATGTGCTAAGGCCTGGCTCACTGCATGAGTACTTGGGTACTGACTGAATGATTAGAGTACAGCAAGGAGAGTGCCTCGGTGAATTTATAAGTGGTTGGCTTTTGGCACAGTGAATGGATTAGTACTTGGTACTGAATGGGTCACTCGAGGAGTGCAAAGGGAGTGACAGGATGTTTGCTGGACTGTATGGATACTGACTAGGGAATTGAAGGTGTGAAAGACAAGTGTATAGTATGTTAGAAGACTGCATGCATACTGCATAGACCTTTGAAGCAGTCTATGTGGTAATGTATGGTTCACAACATGAGTACTTGGAAACTGACTAAATCATCAGACTACTGCTAGGACAGTGCCTGGGTAAAACTTTTACATTTTCAGTTCTGGTGCAGTGAAGAGAATAGTACATGGTACTGCACTTTACTGTCAAACCCTGACTCATTTTATCAATGCATAAGCAAAGACTAGCTTCTAATGCTACTAAAACTTGACCACATGAACGGTTTTAAAACAGTTATCTGTCAGCAAATACACGATGTTACCAAATGCTTCTCTCACAGTGTTTCCCAAATGCACACAGACTCTTGAAGATGGTGAGGAAATTTCTCCCACTGCTTTCCCTTCAATATCGCAAGAACATCGTGCAAGCACTTGTGGGCTCGCGTTTAGACTACGCTAACGCACTTTTCTCTGGTCTGCCTAAATATCTGGTATCCAGATTGCAAGTTGTCCAAAACTCGGCGGCCAGAGCCATCTTTGGCCTTCCACGGAGAGCCAGTGCCTCTCTACTGCGCGGTAGGCTGCATTGGCTGTCTATCCCTAGCAGAATTAGTTTCAAGGTCCTCACGTTGGCGTTTAAAGCCCTCCACTGCATTGGCCCAGCTTACCTCAGGAAGCGGATTGCTCTCTACGTTCCCCGGAGGAGTTTGAGATCTGCTGACCTGGCTAAAGTGGAGGTACCAGTGATCAAACGCGTGCGGATGGGAGGCCGGTCTTTCCAGTTTATGGCGGCCAGTTTGTGGAATGAGCTCCCTCTGTCACTCCGCAAGGCTAACAATCTTCTGGCCTTTAGAAAGGAGCTCAAGACGCTCCTCTTCTCCGCCTAACCAGTGGGCCTACAGTGTTTCTGCCGCTGGGTTTTTCTTGGTTGTGTTTAGGACTCTCTGCCAAAGCGCCGGGACACCCGTTCTGGGTAGCCGTGCGCTCAAGAAATATAGTTCTAACATAACATAACATAACTCTGTGATTCTATACAAGCAACACTATCCCTAGCAGCTTACCAAAACTCATTCACTACTGTGCAAGGGGTAAGGAGACTACACACAATCTACATATTAAAGTACAGCACATTAGTGTCAAAGCATGACTCATTTTATCAATGCATAAGCAAAGACTGGCTTCTAATGCTACTAAAACTTGACAACATGACAGGTTTTAAAACAGTTATCTGTCAGCAAATACACAATATTACCAAATGGTTCTCTCGCAGTGGTTCCCAAATGCACACAGACTCACAGTGTGATTCTAGACAACAACCACTATCCCTAGGAGTTTACCAAAACTCATTCACTACTGTGGAAGTGGTAAGGGAGCTGCACACAATCTACATATTTCAGGACTGCACTTTTGTGTCAAAGCCTAACTCATTTAATCAACGCAAAAGCAAAGACTGGCTTCTAATGCTACTAAAACTTGTCAAAATGACAGGTTTTAAAAGAGTTATCTGTTAGAAAATACATGATGTTACCAAATGCTTCTCTCACAGTGGTTCCCAAATGCATACAGACTCACTGTGTGATTCTAGACAAACAACACTATCCCTTGAACTATACCAAAACACATTTCTTCATCTACAAGGAGTACTACATTTTAGTGTAGAAACATAACTCATTTCACAAATTCATAAACAATGACTGGTTTCTAATTCTACCAAAATATAAAAACAGCACAGTTATCTATCTGCAAACACATGAAAAACACAAATGCTTATCACAGAATGGTTTCTACATGCACACACTGTCAATAAGATTGTAAAGAAAAAAAGTACTCCCTACCCTTTAGCAGGAGAAATACATTAGTCTGATTAAAATCAAAATAGTCTACATACATCCCCTCACAATTAAATAACTCACCTTTTAAGTTGTTTTGTAGATTAAGAAGTATATCAGTCACACACCAGATATCCGTCACACACCATAATTTCTTATACAGAATCTCTGCACTGTGCACCTGTCAGCAGAACCAAAGAATGGCAAAGTTTCCCTCTCATTTCCCACACATATACATGTAAACATCAAATCACATTCCTTCCCACATAAATTCAAAAGCACACGCACATTTCTATTGGTTAAACATTTCAACCCTTTCCAAATGACATAAATTTGAACCCTTCCCCCAATCTGCCTTCTGCCCGTTACCATGGAACACTGTACTGAGCACACAGGTCACAAGTTCCGCACACAATGTTGCTAATCAAGACAGCAAGTGTGCTTGACTTTTCAACATATCCGCTTATCATATATAATGTTCCTTACAATCAGTTTTTGTTAACCAATAAGAATCATGCGTTTAAAAAACAGAAATATACACCCTACCTTTCAGTGTAGAAGGTTGTCAAACAACCAATGATTTCTTGTCTTTTTTCAAAACTGCATCTTAGCCACCATTTAGAAACATCTTACTTTCCAAACTGCCATTTCATTTACAGAGACCATCTGAGTGCATCCAGACCTCCTTTCAAGATGCTTAGAGTGTGGATTGTGCGACACAGCTATATTTTCTGGAGCCAAAGGTATGCAGAAAACAAAGGCATTCACAAAGACCTAGGTTTGCCAAATGTAGACATTAAATGGATTGGACAGAGAGGGTTAAAGTGGCACCAATTGATGCCATTGGTGAAATCCTTCATGCATATCCAACACCCTGACCTCATAATAGTGCACTGGGGTGGCAATGACCTAGGCACTTTGACTGGGGTAGGTCTGGAAATCCTTATGAAAGACGCCTTTGCAGAACTGATTTCACTTTTCCCCAAAACTGCCTTTGTGTATTCTAACATATGCCAAAGGCAGAAATGGAACTGGTCCGATCATTTTTGTCCACAAATTGAGAAAGCTAGGAAACCTGTGAATAAATCTGTTTCTGCTTTTCTCCAAGACTATAGAATGGGGTCCATTTACAATAACAATCTGCGCTTTCATATGCAAGAGATGTATAGGAGAGATGGAGTACACTTTACTGATGAAGGAAACAGTCTTCCTCAACAACTTTAGACTCTGTATAGGTACTTACTTTTAAGTACCAAAAACTCTCAATGAACACAACGGCTCTTTTTAGAGCCACTCAAGAACAAAACACTTAAGCTTTATCTCCCCCCAATTTTTTTTTCCTTGGATCCGCGCACCCAACGCGAGAGAATCTGTGCACCCAACGCGTTGGGATGCACGCACCCTGCACGCATTTCGCCGTTTAAAAAAAAGAAAAAAAAGGGGGGCCCCAGGGGGTCCTTCTGGGATCCCCTAAGCACCTCTAGAGGGTCAGAG